>NC_142282.1:7359899-7959899 GCF_052056855.1 Sturnus vulgaris | reverse complement strand
CCCATCCCATCCCATCCCATCCTACCCCATCCCATCCCATCCTATCCTATCCCATCCCATCCCATCCCATCCCATTCCATCGTAGGGATCCCATACCAGGTATCCCATCCCAGGGATCCCATTCCGTACCATCCCAGGGATCCCATTCCATCCCATCCCATCCCATCCCATCGATCCCATCCCATCCCAAACCATTGTAGCCAATCCCATCCCATCCCACCCCATCCCATCCAATCCCATCCCACCCCATCCCATCCCATCCCATCCCATCCCATCCCATCCCATCCCATCCCATCCCATCCCATCCCATCCCAGGGACACCATCCCAGGGATACCATACCATCCCAACCCATCCCATCCCATCCCATCCGATCCCATCCCAGGGATCCCATCCCATACCATCCCATCCCATCGCAGGGATCCCATCCCATCCCATTCCAATCCATCCCATCACATCCCATCCCAGCGATCTCATCCCAGGAATTCCATCCCATCCCTGTGATCCCATCCCATCCCACCCATTTCCATCCCCGGAATCCCATCCCATCACATCCCACGGATCCCATAACATCCCAGGGATCCCATCCCATCCCATCCCATCCCAGGGATCCCATCCCAGGGATTCCATCCCATCCCAGGGATCCCATCCCATACGAGGGATCACATTCCAGGGATCCCATCCCAGTAATCCCATCCCATCCCAAGTAACCCATCCCATGGATCCCACCCCAGGGATCCCAACCCTTCCCAGGGATCCCATCCCAGGGATCCCGTCCCATCCCAGCTATCCCATCCCAGGGATTCCATCCCATCCCAGGGATCCCATTTCATCTGTTCCCATCCCAGGGATCCCATCCCATCCCATCCCAGGGATCCCATCCCATCCCAACCCATCCCATCCCATCCCACCCCATCACATTCCATCCCATCCCATGGATCCCATCCCATCCCAGGGATCCCATCCCATCCCATCCCATACCATCCCAGGGACCGCATCCCATCCCAACCAATCCCATCCCACCCGATCCCATCCCATTCCATCCCATCCCACCCGATCCCATCCCATCCCATCCCATCCCATCCCATCCCAGGGACACCATCCCAGGGATCCCATCCCATCCCATCCCATCCCATCCCATCACATCCCATCCCAGCGATCTCATCCCAGGGATTCCATCCCATCCCAGGTATCCCATCCCAACCAATCCTAACCCAGGGATCCCATCCGATCCAATCCCAGGGATCCCATCCCATCCCATCCCATCTCACCCCATCCCATCCCAGGGATCACATCCCATCCCACGGATCCCATCCCATCCCATCCCAGGCATCCCATCCGATCCCATCCAAGGGATCCCATCCCATCCAATCCCATCCCAGGGATCCCATCCCATCCCATCCCATCCCAGGGATCCCATCCCATGGAACCCATCCCAACCCAGGGATCCCATCCCATTCCAACCCATCCAATCCCATCCCAGGGATCCCATCCCAGAGATTCCATCCCATCCCAGGGATGCCATCCCAGGGATTCGATCCCAACCCAGGGATCCCATCCTATCCCAGGGATCCCATCCCAGGGATTCCATCCCATCCCAGGGATCCCATCCCATCCCAGGGATCACATTCCCGGGATCCCATCCCAGGGATCCCATCCCATCCCATCCTATCCCATCCCATCCCATCCCAGGGATCCCATACCAGGGATCCCATCCCATCCCCGGGTCCCCATCCCAGGGATTCCATCCCATCCCAACCCATCCCATCCCATGGATACCATCCGATCCCAGAGATCCCATCCCAGGGATCCCATCCCAGGGATCCCATCCCATCCCAACCCATCCCATCCCATCCTACCCCATCCCATCCCATCCTATCCTATCCCATCCCATCCCATCCCATCCCATCCCATCCCATCCCATCCCATCCCATCCCATCCCATCCCATCCCATCCCATCCCATCCCATCCCATCCCATCGTAGGGATCCCATACCAGGTATCCCATCCCAGGGATCCCATTCCGTACCATCCCAGGGATCCCATTCCATCCCATCCCATCCCATCCCATCGATCCCATCCCATCCCAAACCATTGTAGCCAATCCCATCCCATCCCACCCCATCCCATCCAATCCCATCCCACCCCATCCCATCCCATCCCATCCCATCCCATCCCATCCCATCCCAGGGACACCATCCCAGGGATACCATACCATCCCAACCCATCCCATCCCATCCGATCCCATCCCAGGGATCCCATCCCATCCCATCCCATCTCACCCCATCCCATCCCAGGGATCACATCCCATCCCACGGATCCCATCCCATCCCATCCCAGGCATCCCATCCGATCCCATCCAAGGGATCCCATCCCATCCAATCCCATCCCAGGGATCCCATCCCATCCCAACCCAGGGATCCCATCCCATTCCAACCCATCCAATCCCATCCCAGGGATGCCATCCCAGGGATTCGATCCCAACCCAGGGATCCCATCCTATCCCAGGGATCCCATCCCAGGGATTCCATCCCATCCCAGGGATCCCATCCCATCCCAGGGATCACATTCCCGGGATCCCATCCCAGGGATCCCATCCCAGGGATCCCATCCCATCCCCGGGATCCCATTCCAGGGATTCCATCCCATCCCAGGGATCCCAACCCATACGAGGGATCACAATCCAGGGATCCCATCCCTGGAATCCCATCTCATCCCATCCCAGGGATCCAATCCCATCCCATCTCATCCCAGGGATCCCATCCCATCGCAGGGATCCCATCCCATCCCATCCCGTCCCATCCTACCCCATCCCATCCCATCCCAGGGATCCCATACCAGGTATCCCATCCCATCCCAGGGATCCCATTCCGTACCATCCCAGGGATCCCATTCCATCCCATCCCATCCCATCCCATCGCAGGGATCCCATCCCATTCCATCCCGTCCCATCCCATCCCATCCCACCCCATGCCATCCCATCCCATTCCATCCCATCCCATCCCATCCCATCCCATCCCATCCCATCCCATCCCATCCCATCCCATCCCATCCCATCCCATCCCAGGGATTTCATCCCAGGGATTCCATCCCATCCCAGGTATCCCATCCCAACCAATCCCAACCCAGGGATCCCATCCCATCCCATTTCATCCCATCCCATCCCAGGGATCCCATCCCATCCCAGAGATCCCATCCCAGGGATCCCATCCCATCCCAGGTATCCCATCCCATCCCAACCCATCCCATCCCATCCTACCCCATCCGA
This sequence comes from Sturnus vulgaris, assembly GCF_052056855.1. Taxonomy (NCBI): domain Eukaryota; kingdom Metazoa; phylum Chordata; class Aves; order Passeriformes; family Sturnidae; genus Sturnus; species Sturnus vulgaris. Next base: position 7,956,634 of record NC_142282.1, on the reverse strand, counting down.
TCCCATCCTATCCCATCCCATCCCATCCCGTCCCGTCCCATCACATCCCATCCCAGATATCCCATCCCAGGGATCCCATCCCATCCCAGGGATCCCATCCCATCCCAGGGATCCCATCCGATCCCATCCCATCCCATCCCATCCAATCCCATCCCATCCCATCCCATCCCATCCCATCCCATCCCATCCCATCCCAGGGATCCCATACCAGAGATCCCATCCCATCCCCGGGTCCCCATCCCAGGGATTCCATCCCATCCCAACCCATCCCATCCCATGGATACCATCCCATCCCAGAGATCCCATCCCAGGGATCCCATCCCATCCCAGGTATCCCATCCCAACCCATCCCATCCCATCCTACCCCATCCCATCCCATCCTATCCCATCCCATCCCATCCCCTCCCATCCCATCCTAGGGATCCCATACCAGGTATCCCATCCCATCCCAGGGATCCCATTCCGTACCATCCCAGGGATCCCATTTCATCCCATCCCATCCCATCGATCCCATCCCATCCCAACCCATTTTAGCCAATCCCATCCCACCCCATCCCATCCAATCCCATCCCATCCCATCCCACCCCATCCCATCCCATCCCAGCGATCTCATCCCAGGGATTCCATCCCATCCCAGGTATCCCATCCCAACCAGTCCCAACCCAGGGATCCCATCCCATCCCCTCTCATCCCATCCCATCCCAGGGATCCCATCCCATCCCACGTATCCCATCCCATCCCATCTCATCCCGCGGATCCCATGCCATGGCATCCCATCCCATCCCATCCCATCCCATCCCATCCCATCCCATCTCATCCCATCCCATCCCATCCCAGGGATCCCATACCAGAGATCCCATCCCATCCCCGGGTCCCCATCCCAGGGATTCCATCCCATCCCAACCCATCCCATCCCAGGGATCCCATCCCATCCCAGGGATCCGATCCCATCCCAACCCATCCCATCCCATCCTACCCCATCCCATCCCATCCCATCCTATCCCATCCCATCCCATCCCATCCCATCCCATCCCAGGGATCCCATTCCGTACCATCCCAGGGATCCTATTTCATCCTATCCCATCCCATCCCATTGATCCCATCCCATCCCAACCCATTGTAGCCAATCCCATCCCATCCCACCCCATCCCATCCAATCCCATCCCATCCCATCCCATCCCATCCCATCACAGGGACACCATCCCAGGGATACCATACCATCCCATCCCATCGCAGGGATCCCATCCCATCCCATCCCATCCCAGCGATCTCATCCCAGGGATTCCATTCCATCCCAGGTATCCCATCCCAACCAATCCTAACCCAGGGATCCCATCCCATCCAATCCCAGGGATCCCATCCCATCCCATCCCATCTCACCCCATCCCATCGCAGGGATCACATCCCATCCCACGGATGCCATCCCATCCCATCCCAGGCATCCCATCCGATCCCATCCAAGGATCCCATCCCATCCCATCCCATCCCAGGGATCCCATCCCATCCCATCCCATCCCATCCCATCCCAGGGATCCCATCCCATCCCATCCCATCCCATCCCATCCCATCCCAGGGATCCCATCCCATGGAACCCATCCCAACCCAGGGATCCCATCCCATTCCAACCCATCCAATCCCATCCCAGGGATCCCATCCCAGAGATTCCATCCCATCCCAGGGATGGCATCCCAGGGATTCGATCCCAACCCAGGGATCCCATCCTATCCCAGGGATCCCATCCCATCCCATCCCATACAATCCCAGGGACCGCATCCCATCCCAACCAATCCATTCCACCCGATCCCATCCCATTCCATCCCATCCCACCCGATCCCATCCCATCCCATCCCATCCCATCCCAGGGACACCATCCCAGGGATCCCATCCCATCCCATCCCATCCCATCCCATCCCATCCCATCCCATCACATCCCATCCAAGCGATCTCATCCCAGGGATTCCATCCCATCCCAGGTATCCCATCCCAACCAATCCTAACCCAGGGATCCCATCCGATCCAATCCCAGGGATCCCATCCCATCCCAACCCATCCCATCCCATCCCACCCCATCACATTCCATCCCATCCCATGGATCCCATCCAATCCCAGGGATCCCATCCCATCCCATCCCATACCATCCCCGGGACCGCATCCCATCCCAACCAATCCCATCCCACCCGATCCCATCCCATTCCATCCCATCCCACCCGATCCCATCCCATCCCATCCCATCCCATCCCATCCCAGGGACACCATCCCAGGGATCCCATCCCATCCCATCCCATCCCATCCCATCCCATCCCATCACATCCCATCCCAGCGATCTCATCCCAGGGATTCCATCCCATCCCAGGTATCCCATCCCAACCAATCCTAACCCAGGGATCCCATCCGATCCCATCCCTGTGATCCCATCCCATCCCACCCATTCCCATCCCCGGAATCCCATCCCATCACATCCCACGGATCCCATAACATCCCAGGGATCCCATCCCATCCCATCCCATCCCATCCCATCCCAGGGATCCCATCCCAGGGATTCCATCCCATCCCAGGGATCCCATCCCATACGAGGGATCACATTCCAGGGATCCCATCCCAGGGATCCCATCCCATCCCAAGTAACCCATCCCATGGATCCCACCCCAGGGATCCCAACCCTTCCCAGGGATCCCATCCCAGGGATCCCGTCCCATCCCAGCTATCCCATCCCAGGGATTCCATCCCATCCCAGGGATCCCATTTCATCTGTTCCCATCCCAGGGATCCCATCCCATCCCATCCCAGGGATCCCATCCCATCCCAACCCATACCATCCCAGGGACCGCATCCCATCCCAACCAATCCCATCCCACCCGATCCCATCCCATTCCATCCCATCCCACCCGATCCCATCCCATCCCATCCCATCCCATCCCATCCCATCCCAGGGACACCATCCCAGGGATCCCATCCCATCCCATCCCATCCCATCCCATCACATCCCATCCCAGCGATCTCATCCCAGGGATTCCATCCCATCCCAGGTATCCCATCCCAACCAATCCTAACCCAGGGATCCCATCCGATCCAATCCCAGGGATCCCATCCCATCCCATCCCATCTCACCCCATCCCATCCCAGGGATCACATCCCATCCCACGGATCCCATCCCATCCCATCCCAGGCATCCCATCCGATCCCATCCAAGGGATCCCATCCCATCCAATCCCATCCCAGGGATCCCATCCCATCCCATCCCAGGGATCCCATCCCATGGAACCCATCCCAACCCAGGGATCCCATCCCATTCCAACCCATCCAATCCCATCCCAGGGATCCCATCCCAGAGATTCCATCCCATCCCAGGGATGCCATCCCAGGGATTCGATCCCAACCCAGGGATCCCATCCTATCCCAGGGATCCCATCCCAGGGATTCCATCCCATCCCAGGGATCCCATCCCATCCCAGGGATCACATTCCCGGGATCCCATCCCAGGGATCCCATCCCATCCCATCCTATCCCATCCCATCCCATCCCATCCCAGGGATCCCATACCAGGGATCCCATCCCATCCCCGGGTCCCCATCCCAGGGATTCCATCCCATCCCAACCCATCCCATCCCATGGATACCATCCGATCCCAGAGATCCCATCCCAGGGATCCCATCCCAGGGATCCCATCCCATCCCAACCCATCCCATCCCATCCTACCCCATCCCATCCCATCCTATCCTATCCCATCCCATCCCATCCCATCCCATCCCATCCCATCCCATCCCATCCCATCGTAGGGATCCCATACCAGGTATCCCATCCCAGGGATCCCATTCCGTACCATCCCAGGGATCCCATTCCATCCCATCCCATCCCATCCCATCGATCCCATCCCATCCCAAACCATTGTAGCCAATCCCATCCCATCCCACCCCATCCCATCCAATCCCATCCCACCCCATCCCATCCCATCCCATCCCATCCCATCCCATCCCATCCCATCCCATCCCATCCCAGGGACACCATCCCAGGGATACCATACCATCCCAACCCATCCCATCCCATCCGATCCCATCCCAGGGATCCCATCCCATCCCATCCCATCTCACCCCATCCCATCCCAGGGATCACATCCCATCCCACGGATCCCATCCCATCCCATCCCAGGCATCCCATCCGATCCCATCCAAGGGATCCCATCCCATCCAATCCCATCCCAGGGATCCCATCCCATCCCAACCCAGGGATCCCATCCCATTCCAACCCATCCAATCCCATCCCAGGGATGCCATCCCAGGGATTCGATCCCAACCCAGGGATCCCATCCTATCCCAGGGATCCCATCCCAGGGATTCCATCCCATCCCAGGGATCCCATCCCATCCCAGGGATCACATTCCCGGGATCCCATCCCAGGGATCCCATCCCATCCCAGGGATCCCATCCCATCCCATCCTATCCCATCCCATCCCATCCCATCCCAGGGATCCCATACCAGGGATCCCATCCCATCCCCGCGTCCCCATCCCAGGGATTCCATCCCATCCCAACCCATCCCATCCCATGGATACCATCCGATCCCAGAGATCCCATCCCAGGGATCCCATCCCAGGGATCCCATCCCATCCCAACCCATCCCATCCCATCCTACCCCATCCCATCCCATCCCATCCTACCCCATCCCATCCCATCCTATCCTATCCCATCCCATCCCATCCCATCCCATCCCATCCCATCCCATCCCATCCCATCCCATCGTAGGGATCCCATACCAGGTATCCCATCCCAGGGATCCCATTCCGTACCATCCCAGGGATCCCATTCCATCCCATCCCATCCCATCCCATCCCATCGATCCCATCCCATCCCAAACCATTGTAGCCAATCCCATCCCATCCCACCCCATCCCATCCAATCCCATCCCACACCATCCCATCCCATCCCATCCCATCCCATCCCATCCCATCCCATCCCATCCCATCCCATCCCAGGGACACCATCCCAGGGATACCATACCATCCCAACCCATCCCATCCCATCCGATCCCATCCCAGGGATCCCATCCCATACCATCCCATCCCATCGCAGGGATCCCATCCCATCCCATTCCATCCCATCCCATCACATCCCATCCCAGCGATCTCATCCCAGGAATTCCATCCCATCCCTGTGATCCCATCCCATCCCACCCATTCCCATCCCCGGTATCCCATCCCATCACATCCCACGGATCCCATAACATCCCAGGGATCCCATCCCATCCCATCCCATCCCAGGGATCCCATCCCAGGGATTCCATCCCATCCCAGGGATCCCATCCCATACGAGGGATCACATTCCAGGGATCCCATCCCAGGGATCCCATCCCATCCCAAGTAACCCATCCCATGGATCCCACCCCAGGTATCCCAACCCTTCCCAGGGATCCCATCCCAGGGATCCCGTCCCATCCCAGCTATCCCATCCCAGGGATTCCATCCCATCCCAGGGATCCCATTTCATCTGTTCCCATCCCAGGGATCCCATCCCATCCCATCCCAGGGATCCCATCCCATCCCAACCCATCCCATCCCATCCCACCCCATCACATTCCATGCCATCCCATGGATCCCATCCCATCCCAGGGATCCCATCCCATCCCATCCCATACCATCCCAGGGACCGCATCCCATCCCAACCAATCCCATCCCACCCGATCCCATCCCATTCCATCCCATCCCACCCGATCCCATCCCATCCCATCCCATCCCATCCCAGGGACACCATCCCAGGGATACCATACCATCCCATCCCATCGCAGGGATCCCATCCCATCCCATCCCATCCCATCCCATCCCATCACATCCCATCCCAGCGATCTCATCCCAGGGATTCCATCCCATCCCAGGTATCCCATCCCAACCAATCCTAACCCAGGGATCCCATCCGATCCAATCCCAGGGATCCCATCCCATCCCATCCCATCCCATCTCACCCCATCCCATCCCAGGGATCACATCCCATCCCACGGATCCCATCCCATCCCATCCCAGGCATCCCATCCGATCCCATCCAAGGGATCCCATCCCATCCAATCCCATCCCAGGGATCCCATCCCAGATATCCCATCCCAGGGATCCCATCCCATGGAACCCATCCCAACCCAGGGATCCCATCCCATTCCAACCCATCCAATCCCATCCCAGGGATCCCATCCCAGAGATTCCATCCCATCCCAGGGATGCCATCCCAGGGATTCGATCCCAACCCAGGGATCCCATCCTATCCCAAGGATCCCATCCTAGGGATTCCATCCCATCCCAGGGATCCCATCCCATCCCAGGGATCACATTCCCGGGATCCCATCGCAGGGATCCCATCCCATCCCAGGGATCCCATCCCATCCCATCCTATCCCATCCCATCCCATCCCATCCCAGGGATCCCATACCAGGGATCCCATCCCATCCCCGGGTCCCCATCCCAGGGATTCCATCCCATCCCAACCCATCCCATCCCATGGATACCATCCGATCCCAGAGATCCCATCCCAGGGATCCCATCCCAGGGATCCCATCCCATCCCAACCCATCCCATCCCATCCTACCCCATCCCATCCCATCCTATCCTATCCCATCCCATCCCATCCCATCCCATCCCATCCCATCCCATCCCATCCCATCCCATCCCATCGTAGGGATCCCATACCAGGTATCCCATCCCAGGGATCCCATTCCGTACCATCCCAGGGATCCCATTCCATCCCATCCCATCCCATCCCATCGATCCCATCCCATCCCAAACCATTGTAGCCAATCCCATCCCATCCCACCCCATCCCATCCAATCCCATCCCACCCCATCCCATCCCATCCCATCCCATCCCATCCCATCCCATCCCATCCCATCCCATCCCAGGGACACCATCGCAGGGATACCATACCATCCCAACCCATCCCATCCCATCCGATCCCATCCCAGGGATCCCATCCCATAGCATCCCATCCCATCGCAGGGATCCCATCCCATCCCATTCCATCCCATCCCATCACATCCCATCCCAGCGATCTCATCCCAGGAATTCCATCCCATCCCTGTGATCCCATCCCATCCCACCCATTCCCATCCCCGGAATCCCATCCCATCACATCCCACGGATCCCATAACATCCCAGGGATCCCATCCCATCCCATCCCAGGGATCCCATCCCAGGGATTCCATCCCATCCCCGGGATCCCATCCCAGGGATTCCATCTCATCCCAGGGATCCAATCCCAGAGATCCTCTCCCATCCCATCCCATCCCATCCCATCCCAGGGATCCCATCCCATGGAAGCCATCCCAATCCAGGGATCCCATCCCATCCCATCCCATCCCATCTCATCCCATCCCATCCCAGGGATCCCATCCCATCCCATCCCATCCCATCCCATCCCATCCCATCCCATCCCATCCCATCCCAGGGATCCCATCTCATCCCAGGGATCCAATCCCAGAGATCCTCTCCCATCCCATCCCATCCCATCCCATCCCATCCCAGGGATCCCATCCCATGGAACCCATCCCAATCCAGGGATCCCATCCCATCCCATCCCATCCCATCTCATCCCATCCCATCCCAGGGATCCCATCCCATCCCCGGGATCCCATTCCAGGGATTCCATCCCATCCCAGGGATCCCAACCCATACGAGGGATCCCATCCCAGGGATCCCATCCCAGGGATCCCATCCCAGGGATCCCATCCCATCCCCGGGATCCCATTCCAGGGATTCCATCCCATCCCAGGGATCCCAACCCATACGAGGGATCACAATCCAGGGATCCCATCCCTGGAATCCCATCTCATCCCATCCCAGGGATCCAATCCCATCCCATCTCATCCCAGGGATCCCATCCCATCGCAGGGATCCCATCCCATCCCATCCCGTCCCATCCTACCCCATCCCATCCCATCCCAGGGATCCCATACCAGGTATCCCATCCCATCCCAGGGATCCCATTCCGTACCATCCCAGGGATCCCATTCCATCCCATCCCATCCCATCCCATCGCAGGGATCCCATCCCATTCCATCCCGTCCCATCCCATCCCATCCCATCCCACCCCATGCCATCCCATCCCATTCCATCCCATCCCATCCCATCCCATCCCATCCCATCCCATCCCATCCCATCCCATCCCATCCCATCCCAGGGATTTCATCCCAGGGATTCCATCCCATCCCAGGTATCCCATCCCAACCAATCCCAACCCAGGGATCCCATCCCATTTCATCCCATCCCATCCCAGGGATCCCATCCCATCCCAGAGATCCCATCCCAGGGATCCCATCCCATCCCAGGTATCCCATCCCATCCCAACCCATCCCATCCCATCCTACCCCATCCGATCCCATCCTATCCCATCCCATCCCATCCCGTCCCGTCCCATCACATCCCATCCCAGATATCCCATCCCAGGGATCCCATCCCATCCCAGGGATCCCATCCCATCCCAGGGATCCCATCCGATCCCATCCCATCCCATCCCATCCCATCCCATCCCATCCCATCCCATCCCATCCCAGGGATCCCATACCAGAGATCCCATCCCATCCCCGGGTCCCCATCCCAGGGATTCCATCCCATCCCAACCCATCCCATCCCATGGATACCATCCCATCCCAGAGATCCCATCCCAGGGATCCCATCCCATCCCAGGTATCCCATCCCAACCCATCCCATCCCATCCTACCCCATCCCATCCCATCCTATCCCATCCCATCCCATCCCCTCCCATCCCATCCTAGGGATCCCATACCAGGTATCCCATCCCATCCCAGGGATCCCATTCCGTACCATCCCAGGGATCCCATTTCATCCCATCCCATCCCATCGATCCCATCCCATCCCAACCCATTTTAGCCAATCCCATCCCACCCCATCCCATCCAATCCCATCCCATCCCATCCCATCCCATCCCATCCCACCCCATCCCAGGGACACCATCCCAGGGATACCATACCATCCCATCCCATCGCAGGGATCCCATCCCATCCCATCCCGTCCCATCCCATCCCACCCCATCCCATCCCATCCCAGCGATCTCATCCCAGGGATCCCATCCCATCCCACGTATCCCATCCCATCCCATCTCATCCCGCGGATCCCATGCCATGGCATCCCATCCCATCCCATCCCATCCCATCCCATCCCATCCCATCCCAGGGATCCCATCCCATCCATAGCCATCCGATCCCATCCCATCCGATCCCATCCCATCCCATCCCATCCCATCCCATCCCATTGTAGCCCATCCCATCCCTTCCCACCCCATCCCATCCCATCCCGTCCCATCACATCCCATCCCAGATATCCCATCCCAGGGATCCCATCCCATCCCAGGGATCCCATCCCATCCCATCCCAGGGATCCCATCCCATCCCAACCCATCCCATCCCATCCTACCCCATCCCATCCCATCCTATCCTATCCCATCCCATCCCATCCCATCCCATCCCATCCCATCCCATCCCATCCCATCGTAGGGATCCCATACCAGGTATCCCATCCCAGGGATCCCATTCCGTACCATCCCAGGGATCCCATTCCATCCCATCCCATCCCATCCCATCGATCCCATCCCATCCCAAACCATTGTAGCCAATCCCATCCCATCCCACCCCATCCCATCCAATCCCATCCCACCCCATCCCATCCCATCCCATCCCATCCCATCCCATCCCATCCCATCCCATCCCATCCCATCCCATCCCATCCCATCCCAGGGACACCATCCCAGGGATACCATACCATCCCAACCCATCCCATCCCATCCGATCCCATCCCAGGGATCCCATCCCATACCATCCCATCCCATCGCAGGGATCCCATCCCATCCCATTCCATCCCATCCCATCACATCCCATCCCAGCGATCTCATCCCAGGAATTCCATCCCATCCCTGTGATCCCATCCCATCCCACCCATTCCCATCCCCGGAATCCCATCCCATCACATCCCACGGATCCCATAACATCCCAGGGATCCCATCCCATCCCATCCCAGGGATCCCATCCCAGGGATTCCATCCCATCCCAGGGATCCCATCCCAGGGATTCCATCTCATCCCAGGGATCCAATCCCAGAGATCCTCTCCCATCCCATCCCATCCCATCCCAGGGATCCCATCCCATGGAAGCCATCCCAATCCACGGATCCCATCCCATCCCATCCCATCCCATCTCATCCCATCCCATCCCAGGGATCCCATCCCATCCCATCCCATCCCATCCCATCCCATCCCATCCCAGGGATCCCATCTCATCCCAGGGATCCAATCCCAGAGATCCTCTCCCATCCCATCCCATCCCATCCCATCCCATCCCATCCCAGGGATCCCATCCCATGGAACCCATCCCAATCCAGGGATCCCATCCCATCCCATCCCATCTCATCCCATCCCATCCCAGGGATCCCATCCCATCCCCGGGATCCCATTCCAGGGATTCCATCCCATCCCAGGGATCCCAACCCATACGAGGGATCCCATCCCAGGGATCCCATCCCAGGGATCCCATCCCATCCCCGGGATCCCATTCCAGGGATTCCATCCCATCCCAGGGATCCCAACCCATACGAGGGATCACAATCCAGGGATCCCATCCCTGGAATCCCATCTCATCCCATCCCAGGGATCCAATCCCATCCCATCTCATCCCAGGGATCCCATCCCATCGCAGGGATCCCATCCCATCCCATCCCGTCCCATCCTACCCCATCCCATCCCATCCCAGGGATCCCATACCAGGTATCCCATCCCATCCCAGGGATCCCATTCCGTACCATCCCAGGGATCCCATTCCATCCCATCCCATCCCATCCCATCGCAGGGATCCCATCCCATTCCATCCCGTCCCATCCCATCCCATCCCACCCCATGCCATCCCATCCCATTCCATCCCATCCCATCCCATCCCATCCCATCCCATCCCATCCCATCCCATCCCATCCCATCCCATCCCATCCCAGGGATTTCATCCCAGGGATTCCATCCCATCCCAGGTATCCCATCCCAACCAATCCCAACCCAGGGATCCCATCCCATTTCATCCCATCCCATCCCAGGGATCCCATCCCATCCCAGAGATCCCATCCCAGGGATCCCATCCCATCCCAGGTATCCCATCCCATCCCAACCCATCCCATCCCATCCTACCCCATCCGATCCCATCCTATCCCATCCCATCCCATCCCGTCCCGTCCCATCACATCCCATCCCAGATATCCCATCCCAGGGATCCCATCCCATCCCAGGGATCCCATCCCATCCCAGGGATCCCATCCGATCCCATCCCATCCCATCCAATCCCATCCCATCCCATCCCATCCCATCCCATCCCATCCCATCCCATCCCATCCCATCCCATCCCATCCCATCCCATCCCAGGGATCCCATACCAGAGATCCCATCCCATCCCCGGGTCCCCATCCCAGGGATTCCATCCCATCCCAACCCATCCCATCCCATGGATACCATCCCATCCCAGAGATCCCATCCCAGGGATCCCATCCCATCCCAGGGATCCCATCCCAACCCATCCCATCCCATCCTACCCCATCCCATCCCATCCTATCCCATCCCATCCCATCCCCTCCCATCCCATCCTAGGGATCCCATACCAGGTATCCCATCCCATCCCAGGGATCCCATTCCGTACCATCCCAGGGATCCCATTTCATCCCATCCCATCCCATCGATCCCATCCCATCCCAACCCATTTTAGCCAATCCCATCCCACCCCATCCCATCCAATCCCATCCCATCCCATCCCATCCCATCCCATCCCATCCCATCCCATCCCATCCCATCCCATCCCACCCAATCCCAGGGACACCATCCCAGGGATACCATACCATCCCATCCCATCGCAGGGATCCCATCCCATCCCATCCCGTCCCATCCCATCCCACCCCATCCCATCCCATCCCAGCGATCTCATCCCAGCGATTCCATCCCATCCCAGGTATCCCATCCCAACCAGTCCCAACCCAGGGATCCCATCCCATCCCCTCTCATCCCATCCCATCCCAGGGATCCCATCCCATCCCACGTATCCCATCCCATCCCATCTCATCCCGCGGATCCCATGCCATGGCATCCCATCCCATCCCATCCCATCCCATCCCATCCCATCCCATCCCATCCCAGGGATCCCATCCCATCCATAGCCATCCGATCCCATCCCATCCCATCCCATCCCATCCCATCCCATCCCATCCCATCCCAGGGATCCCATCCCATGGAACCCATCCCAACCCAGGGATCCCATCCCATTCCAACCCATCCAATCCCATCCCAGGGATCCCATCCCAGAGATTCCATCCCATCCCAGGGATGCCATCCCAGGGATTCGATCCCAACCCAGGGATCCCATCCTATCCCAGGGATCCCATCCCAGGGATTCCATCCCATCCCAGGGATCCCATCCCATCCCAGGGATCACATTCCCGGGATCCCATCCCAGGGATCCCATCCCATCCCAGGGATCCCATCCCATCCCATCCTATCCCATCCCATCCCATCCCATCCCAGGGATCCCATACCAGGGATCCCATCCCATCCCCGGGTCCCCATCCCAGGGATTCCATCCCATCCCAACCCATCCCATCCCATGGATACCATCCGATCCCAGAGATCCCATCCCAGGGATCCCATCCCAGGGATCCCATCCCATCCCAACCCATCCCATCCCATCCTACCCCATCCCATCCCATCCTATCCTATCCCATCCCATCCCATCCCATCCCATCCCATCCCATCCCATCCCATCCCATCCCATCCCATCCCATCCCATCCCATCCCATCCCATCGTAGGGATCCCATACCAGGTATCCCATCCCAGGGATCCCATTCCGTACCATCCCAGGGATCCCATTCCATCCCATCCCATCCCATCCCATCGATCCCATCCCATCCCAAACCATTGTAGCCAATCCCATCCCATCCCACCCCATCCCATCCAATCCCATCCCACCCCATCCCATCCCATCCCATCCCATCCCATCCCATCCCATCCCAGGGACACCATCCCAGGGATACCATACCATCCCAACCCATCCCATCCCATCCGATCCAATCCCAGGGATCCCATCCCATCCCATCCCATCTCACCCCATCCCATCCCAGGGATCACATCCCATCCCACGGATCCCATCCCATCCCATCCCAGGCATCCCATCCGATCCCATCCAAGGGATCCCATCCCATCCAAACCCATCCCAGGGATCCCATCCCATCCCATCCCAGGGATCCCATCCCATGGAACCCATCCCAACCCAGGGATCCCATCCCATTCCAACCCATCCAATCCCATCCCAGGGATGCCATCCCAGGGATTCGATCCCAACCCAGGGATCCCATCCTATCCCAGGGATCCCATCCCAGGGATTCCATCCCATCCCAGGGAGCCCATCCGATCCCATCCCAGGGATCCCATCCCATCCCAACCAATCCCATCCCACCCCATCCCATCCCATCCCATCCCATCCCATGCCATCCCAGGGATCCCATCCCATCCCAGGTATCCCATCCCATCCCTTTCTATCCCATCCCATCCCTTCCCATCCCATCCCATCCCAGGGATCCCATCCCATCCCATCCCAGGGATCCCATCCCATCCCAGGGATCCCATCCCATCCCATCCCAGGGATCCCATCCGATCCCATCCCATCCAATCCGATCCCATCTCATCCCATCCCATCCCATCCCATCCCATCCCATCTCATCCCGCGGATCCCATGCCATGGCATCCCATCCCATCCCATCCCAGGGATCCCGTCCCATCCAAACCCATCCCATCCCATCCCATCACATCCCATCCCATTGTAGCCCATCCCATCCCTTCCCACCCCATCCCATCCCATCCCGTCCCATCACATCCCATCCCAGATATCCCATCCCAGGGATCCCATCCCATCCCAGGGATCACATAACTTCCCATCCCAGGGATCCCATCCCATCCCATCCCATCCCATCCCATCCCATCCCATCACATCCCATCCCATCCCATCCCATCCCATCCCATCCCATTGTAGCCCATCCCATCCCTTCCCACCCCATCCCATCCCGTCCCATCACATCCCATCCCAGATATCCCATCCCAGGGATCCCATCCCATGCCAGGGATCCCATCCCATTCCAGGGATCCCATCCCATCCCAACGCATCCCATCCCATCCTACCCCATCCCATCCTATCCCATCCCATCCCCTCCCATCCCTTCCTAGGGATCCCATACCAGGTATCCCATCCCATCCCATCCCAGGGATCCCATTCCGTACCATCCCAGGGATCCCATTTCATCCCATCCCATCCCATCCCATCGATCCCATCCCATCCCAACCCATTGTAGCCAATCCCATCCCATCCCACCCCATCCCATCCAATCCCATCCCATCCCATCCCATCGCAGGGATCCCATCCCATCCCGTCCCATCCCATCCCACCCCATCCCATCCCATCCCATCCCATCCCATCCCATCCCATCCCATCCCATCCCATCCCAGCGATCTCGTCCCAGGGATTCCATCCCATCCCAGGTATCCCATCCCAACCAGTCCCAACCCAGGGATCCCATCCCACCCCATCCCACCCCATCCCATCTCATCCCGCGGATCCCATGCCATGGCATCCCATCCCATCCCATCCCATCCCAGGGATCCCATCGCATCCAAACCCATCCCATCCCATCCCATCCCATCCCATCCCATCCCATCCCATCCCATCCCATCCCATCGTAGGGATCCCATACCAGGTATCCCATCCCAGGGATCCCATTCCGTACCATCCCAGGGATCCCATTCCATCCCATCCCATCCCATCCCATCGATCCCATCCCATCCCAAACCATTGTAGCCAATCCCATCCCATCCCACCCCATCCCATCCAATCCCATCCCACCCCATCCCATCCCATCCCATCCCATCCCATCCCATCCCATCCCATCCCATCCCATCCCAGGGACACCATCCCAGGGATACCATACCATCCCAACCCATCCCATCCCATCCGATCCCATCCCATCCCATCCCCTCCCATCCCATCCTAGGGATCCCATACCAGGTATCCCATCCCATCCCAGGGATCCCATTCCGTACCATCCCAGGGATCCCATTTCATCCCATCCCATCCCATCGATCCCATCCCATCCCAACCCATTTTAGCCAATCCCATCCCACCCCATCCCATCCAATCCCATCCCATCCCATCCCATCCCATCCCATCCCATCCCATCCCATCCCATCCCATCCCATCCCACCCAATCCCAGGGACACCATCCCAGGGATACCATACCATCCCATCCCATCGCAGGGATCCCATCCCATCCCATCCCGTCCCATCCCATCCCACCCCATCCCATCCCATCCCAGCGATCTCATCCCAGCGATTCCATCCCATCCCAGGTATCCCATCCCAACCAGTCCCAACCCAGGGATCCCATCCCATCCCCTCTCATCCCATCCCATCCCAGGGATCCCATCCCATCCCACGTATCCCATCCCATCCCATCTCATCCCGCGGATCCCATGCCATGGCATCCCATCCCATCCCATCCCATCCCATCCCATCCCATCCCATCCCATCCCAGGGATCCCATCCCATCCATAGCCATCCGATCCCATCCCATCCCATCCCATCCCATCCCATCCCATCCCATCCCATCCCAGGGATCCCATCCCATGGAACCCATCCCAACCCAGGGATCCCATCCCATTCCAACCCATCCAATCCCATCCCAGGGATCCCATCCCAGAGATTCCATCCCATCCCAGGGATGCCATCCCAGGGATTCGATCCCAACCCAGGGATCCCATCCTATCCCAGGGATCCCATCCCAGGGATTCCATCCCATCCCAGGGATCCCATCCCATCCCAGGGATCACATTCCCGGGATCCCATCCCAGGGATCCCATCCCATCCCAGGGATCCCATCCCATCCCATCCTATCCCATCCCATCCCATCCCATCCCAGGGATCCCATACCAGGGATCCCATCCCATCCCCGGGTCCCCATCCCAGGGATTCCATCCCATCCCAACCCATCCCATCCCATGGATACCATCCGATCCCAGAGATCCCATCCCAGGGATCCCATCCCAGGGATCCCATCCCATCCCAACCCATCCCATCCCATCCTACCCCATCCCATCCCATCCTATCCTATCCCATCCCATCCCATCCCATCCCATCCCATCCCATCCCATCCCATCCCATCCCATCCCATCCCATCCCATCCCATCCCATCGTAGGGATCCCATACCAGGTATCCCATCCCAGGGATCCCATTCCGTACCATCCCAGGGATCCCATTCCATCCCATCCCATCCCATCCCATCGATCCCATCCCATCCCAAACCATTGTAGCCAATCCCATCCCATCCCACCCCATCCCATCCAATCCCATCCCACCCCATCCCATCCCATCCCATCCCATCCCATCCCATCCCATCCCATCCCAGGGACACCATCCCAGGGATACCATACCATCCCAACCCATCCCATCCCATCCGATCCAATCCCAGGGATCCCATCCCATCCCATCCCATCTCACCCCATCCCATCCCAGGGATCACATCCCATCCCACGGATC
Organism: Sturnus vulgaris; assembly: GCF_052056855.1. Lineage (NCBI taxonomy): Eukaryota > Metazoa > Chordata > Aves > Passeriformes > Sturnidae > Sturnus > Sturnus vulgaris. The sequence goes on along the minus strand of NC_142282.1, from coordinate 7,940,048 downwards.
CCATCCCATCCCATCCCAGGCATCCCATCCGATCCCATCCAAGGGATCCCATCCCATCCAAACCCATCCCAGGGATCCCATCCCATCCCATCCCAGGGATCCCATCCCATGGAACCCATCCCAACCCAGGGATCCCATCCCATTCCAACCCATCCAATCCCATCCCAGGGATGCCATCCCAGGGATTCGATCCCAACCCAGGGATCCCATCCTATCCCAGGGATCCCATCCCAGGGATTCCATCCCATCCCAGGGAGCCCATCCGATCCCATCCCAGGGATCCCATCCCATCCCAACCAATCCCATCCCACCCCATCCCATCCCATCCCATCCCATCCCATGCCATCCCAGGGATCCCATCCCATCCCAGGTATCCCATCCCATCCCTTTCTATCCCATCCCATCCCTTCCCATCCCATCCCATCCCAGGGATCCCATCCCATCCCATCCCAGGGATCCCATCCCATCCCAGGGATCCCATCCCATCCCATCCCAGGGATCCCATCCGATCCCATCCCATCCAATCCGATCCCATCTCATCCCATCCCATCCCATCCCATCCCATCCCATCTCATCCCGCGGATCCCATGCCATGGCATCCCATCCCATCCCATCCCAGGGATCCCGTCCCATCCAAACCCATCCCATCCCATCCCATCACATCCCATCCCATTGTAGCCCATCCCATCCCTTCCCACCCCATCCCATCCCATCCCGTCCCATCACATCCCATCCCAGATATCCCATCCCAGGGATCCCATCCCATCCCAGGGATCACATAACTTCCCATCCCAGGGATCCCATCCCATCCCATCCCATCCCATCCCATCCCATCCCATCACATCCCATCCCATCCCATCCCATCCCATCCCATCCCATTGTAGCCCATCCCATCCCTTCCCACCCCATCCCATCCCGTCCCATCACATCCCATCCCAGATATCCCATCCCAGGGATCCCATCCCATGCCAGGGATCCCATCCCATTCCAGGGATCCCATCCCATCCCAACGCATCCCATCCCATCCTACCCCATCCCATCCTATCCCATCCCATCCCCTCCCATCCCTTCCTAGGGATCCCATACCAGGTATCCCATCCCATCCCATCCCAGGGATCCCATTCCGTACCATCCCAGGGATCCCATTTCATCCCATCCCATCCCATCCCATCGATCCCATCCCATCCCAACCCATTGTAGCCAATCCCATCCCATCCCACCCCATCCCATCCAATCCCATCCCATCCCATCCCATCGCAGGGATCCCATCCCATCCCGTCCCATCCCATCCCACCCCATCCCATCCCATCCCATCCCATCCCATCCCATCCCATCCCATCCCATCCCAGCGATCTCGTCCCAGGGATTCCATCCCATCCCAGGTATCCCATCCCAACCAGTCCCAACCCAGGGATCCCATCCCACCCCATCCCACCCCATCCCATCTCATCCCGCGGATCCCATGCCATGGCATCCCATCCCATCCCATCCCAGGGATCCCATCGCATCCAAACCCATCCCATCCCATCCCATCCCATCCCATCCCATCCCATCCCATCCCATCCCATCCCATCGTAGGGATCCCATACCAGGTATCCCATCCCAGGGATCCCATTCCGTACCATCCCAGGGATCCCATTCCATCCCATCCCATCCCATCCCATCGATCCCATCCCATCCCAAACCATTGTAGCCAATCCCATCCCATCCCACCCCATCCCATCCAATCCCATCCCACCCCATCCCATCCCATCCCATCCCATCCCATCCCATCCCATCCCATCCCATCCCATCCCATCCCAGGGACACCATCCCAGGGATACCATACCATCCCAACCCATCCCATCCCATCCGATCCAATCCCAGGGATCCCATCCCATCCCATCCCATCTCACCCCATCCCATCCCAGGGATCACATCCCATCCCACGGATCCCATCCCATCCCATCCCAGGCATCCCATCCGATCCCATCCAAGGGATCCCATCCCATCCAATCCCATCCCAGGGATCCCATCCCATCCCATCCCAGGGATCCCATCCCATGGAACCCATCCCAACCCAGGGATCCCATCCCATTCCAACCCATCCAATCCCATCCCAGGGATGCCATCCCAGGGATTCGATCCCAACCCAGGGATCCCATCCTATCCCAGGGATCCCATCCCAGGGATTCCATCCCATCCCAGGGAGCCCATCCGATCCCATCCCAGGGATCCCATCCCATCCCAACCAATCCCATCCCACCCCATCCCATCCCATCCCATCCCATCCCATCCCATGCCATTCCAGGGATCCCATCCCATCCCAGGTATCCCATCCCATCCCTTTCTATCCCATCCCATCCCTTCCCATCCCATCCCATCCCAGGGATCCCATCCCATCCCATCCCAGGGATCCCATCCCATCCCAGGGATCCCATCCCATCCCATCCCAGGGATCCCATCCGATCCCATCCCATCCAATCCGATCCCATCCCATCCCATCCCATCCCATCCCATCCCATCCCATCCCATCCCATCTCATCCCGCGGATCCCATGCCATGGCATCCCATCCCATCCCATCCCAGGGATCCCGTCCCATCCAAACCCATCCCATCCCATCCCATCACATCCCATCCCATTGTAGCCCATCCCATCCCTTCCCACCCCATCCCATCCCATCCCGTCCCATCACATCCCATCCCAGGGATCCCATCCCATCCCAGGGATCACATCCCTTCCCATCCCAGGGATCCCATCCCATCCCATCCCATCCCATCCCATCCCATCCCATCCCATCTCATCCCGCGGATCCCATGCCATGGCATCCCATCCCATCCCATCCCTGGGATCCCGTCCCATCTGAACCCATCCCATCCCATCCCATCCCATCCCATCACATCCCATCCCATCCCATCCCATCCCATCCCATCCCATCCCATTGTAGCCCATCCCATCCCTTCCCACCCCATCCCATCCCGTCCCATCACATCCCATCCCAGATATCCCATCCCAGGGATCCCATCCCATGCCAGGGATCCCATCCCATTCCAGGGATCCCATCCCATCCCAACGCATCCCATCCCATCCTACCCCATCCCATCCTATCCCACCCCATCCCCTCCCATCCCTTCCTAGGGATCCCATACCAGGTATCCCATCCCATCCCATCCCAGGGATCCCATTCCGTACCATCCCAGGGATCCCATTTCATCCCATCCCATCCCATCCCATCGATCCCATCCCATCCCAACCCATTGTAGCCAATCCCATCCCATCCCACCCCATCCCATCCAATCCCATCCCATCCCATCCCATCGCAGGGATCCCATCCCATCCCGTCCCATCCCATCCCACCCCATCCCATCCCATCCCATCCCATCCCATCCCATCCCAGCGATCTCGTCCCAGGGATTCCATCCCATCCCAGGTATCCCATCCCAACCAGTCCCAACCCAGGGATCCCATCCCACCCCATCCCACCCCATCCCATCCCATCCCAGGGATCCCAACCCATCCCACGTATCCCATCCCATCCCATCCCATCTCATCCCGCGGATCCCATGCCATGGCATCCCATCCCATCCCATCCCATCCCAGGGATCCCATCGCATCCAAACCCATCCCATCCCATCCCATCCCATCCCATCCCATCCCATCCCATCCCTTTGTAGCCCATCCCAACCCTTCCCACCCCATCCCATCCCATCCCGTCCCATCACATCCCATCCCAGATATCCCATCCCAGGGATCCCATCCCATCCCAGGGATCCCATCCCATCCCATCCCAGGGATCCCATCCGATCCCGTCCCATCCCATCCAATCCCATCCCATCCCATCCCATCCCATCCCATCCCATCCCATCCCATCCCATCCCAGGGATCCCATCCCCGGGTCCCCATCCCAGGGATTCCATCCCATCCCATCCCATCCCATCCCATCCCATTGTAGCCCATCCCAACCCTTCCCACCCCATCCCATCCCATCCCATCCCGTCCCATCACATCCCATCCCAGAGATCCCATCCCAGGGATCCCATCCCATCCCAGGGATCCCATCCCATACGAGGGATCACATTCCAGGGATCCCACCCCAGGGATCCCAAACCTTCCCAGGGATCCCATCCCAGGGATCCCATCCCATCCCAGCTATCCCATCCCAGGGATTCCATCCCATCCCAGGGATCCCATTTCATCTGTTCCCATCCCAGGGATCCCATCCCATCCCATCCCAGGGATCCCATCCCATCCCAACCCATCCCATCCCATCCCACCCCATCACATTCCATCCCATCCCATGGATCCCATCCCATCCCAGGGATCCCATCCCATCCCATACCATCCCAGGGACCGCATCCAATCCCAACCAATCCCATCCCACCCGATCCCATCCCATTCCATCCCATCCCATCCGATCCCATCCCATGGCATCCCAGGGATCCCAACCCATACGAGGGATCACAATCCAGGGATCCCATCCCAGGGATCCCATCCCATCCCCGGGATCCCATTCCAGCGATTCCATCCCATCCCAGGGATCCCAACCCATACGAGGGATCACAATCCAGGGATCCCATCCCTGGGATCCCATCTCAACCCATCCCAGGGATCCAATCCCATCCCATGTCATCCCAGGGATCCCATCCCATCGCAGGGATCCCATCCCATCCCGTCCCATCCCATCCTACCCCATCCCATCCCATCCAATCCCAGGGATCCCATCCCATCCCATCCCATCTCACCCCATCCCATCCCAGGGATCACATCTCATCCCACGGATGCCATCCCATCCCATCCCAGGCATCCCATCCGATCCCATCCCATCCCAGGGATCCCATCCCATCCCATCCCATCCCATCCCATCCCAGGCATCCCATCCCATCCCAGGGATCCCATCCCATCCCATCCCATCCCATCCCAGGGATCCCATCCCATGGAACCCATCCCAACCCAGGGATCCCATCCCATTCCAACCCATCCAATCCCATCCCAGGGATCCCATCCCAGAGATTCCATCCCATCCCAGGGATGGCATCCCAGGGATTCGATCCCAACCCAGGGATCCCATCCTATCCCAGGGATCCCATCCCAGGGATTCCATCCCATCCCAGGGATCCCATCCCATCCCAGGGATCACATTCCAGGGATCCCATCCCAGGGATCCCATCCCATCCCCGGGTCCCCATCCCAGGGATTCCATCCCATCCCAGCCCATCCCATCCCATGGATACCATCCGATCCCAGAGATCCCATCCCAGGGATCCCATCCCATCCCAGGGATCCCATCCCATCCCAACCCATCCCATCCCATCCTGCCCCATCCCATCCCATCCTATCCCATCGCATCCCATCCCATCCCATCCCATCCTAGGGATCCCATACCAGGTATACCATCCCATCCCAGGGATCCCATTCCGTACCATCCCAGGGATCCCATTCCATCCCATCCCATCCCATGGATCCCATCCCATCCCAACCCATTGTAGCCAATCCCATCCCATCCCACCCCATCCCATCCAATCCCATCCCATCCCATCCCATCGCAGGGATCCCATCCCATCCCGTCCCATCCCATCCCACCCCATCCCATCCCATCCCATCCCATCACATCCCATCCCATCCCATCCCATCCCATCCCATCCCATCTCATCCCGCGGATCCCATGCCATGGCATCCCATCCAAAACCATCCCATCCAAACCCATCCCATCCCATCCCATCCCATCCCATCCCATCCCATCCCAAACCCATCCCATCCCATCCCATCCCATCCCATCCCATCCCATCCCATTGTAGCCCATCCCAACCCTTCCCACCCCATCCCATCCCATCCCGTCCCATCACATCCCATCCCAGATATCCCATCCCAGGTATCCCATCCCATCCCAGGGATCCCATTCCGTACCATCCCAGGGATCCCATTCCATCTCATCCCATCCCATCCCATCGCAGGGATCCCATCCCATTCCATCCCGTCCCATCCCATCCCATCCCACCCCATGCCATCCCATCCCATTCCATCCCATCCCATCCCATCCCATCCCATCCCATCCCATCCCATCCCATCCCATCCCACGGATTTCATCCCAGGGATTCCATCCCATCCCAGGTATCCCATCCCAACCAATCCCAACCCAGGGATCCCATCCCATCCCATCTCATCCCATCCCATCCCAGGGATCCCATCCCATCCCAGGGATCCCATCCCATCCCAGGGATCCGATCCCATCCCAACCCATCCCATCCCATCCTACCCCATCCCATCCCATCCTATCCCATCCCATCCCATCCCATCCCATCCCATCCCATCCCATCCCAGGGATCCCATTCCGTACCATCCCAGGGATCCTATTTCATCCTATCCCTTCCCATCCCATTGATCCCATCCCATCCCAACCCATTGTAGCCAATCCCATCCCATCCCACCCCATCCCATCCAATCCCATCCCATCCCATCCCATCCCATCCCATCCCATCCCATCCCATCCCATCCCATCCCAGGGACACCATCCCAGGGATACCATCCCATCCCATCCCAGCGATCTCATCCCAGGGATTCCATCCCATCCCAGGTATCCCATCCCATCCCATCCCATCCCATCCAATCCCAGGGATCCCATCCCATCCCATCCCAGGCATCCCATCCGATCCCATCCAAGGATCCCATCCCATCCCATCCCATCCCATCCCAGGGATCCCATCCCATGGAACCCATCCCAACCCAGGGATCCCATCCCATGGAACCCATCCCAACCCAGGGATCCCATCCCATTCCAACCCATCCAATCCCATCCCAGGGATCCCATCCCAGAGATTCCACCCCATCCCAGGGATGCCATCCCAGGGATTTGATCCCAACCCAGGGATCCCATCCTATCCCAGGGATTCCATCCCATCCCAGGTATCCCATCCCAACCAATCCCAACCCAGGGATCCCATCCCATCCCATCTCATCCCATCCCATCCCAGGGATCCCATCCCATCCCAGGGATCCCATCCCATCCCAGGGATCCGATCCCATCCCAACCCATCCCATCCCATCCTACCCCATCCCATCCCATCCTATCCCATCCCATCCCATCCCATCCCATCCCATCCCATCCCAGGGATCCCATTCCGTACCATCCCAGGGATCCTATTTCATCCTATCCCATCCCATCCCATTGATCCCATCCCATCCCAACCCATTGTAGCCAATCCCATCCCATCCCACCCCATCCCATCCAATCCCATCCCATCCCATCCCATCCCATCCCATCCCATCCCATCCCATCCCAGGGACACCATCCCAGGGATACCATCCCATCCCATCCCAGCGATCTCATCCCAGGGATTCCATCCCATCCAAGGTATCCCATCCCATCCCATCCCATCCAATCCCAGGGATCCCATCCCATCCCATCCCAGGCATCCCATCCGATCCCATCCAAGGATCCCATCCCATCCCATCCCATCCCATCCCAGGGATCCCATCCCATGGAACCCATCCCAACCCAGGGATCCCATCCCATGGAACCCATCCCAACCCAGGGATCCCATCCCATTCCAACCCATCCAATCCCATCCCAGGGATCCCATCCCAGAGATTCCACCCCATCCCAGGGATGCCATCCCAGGGATTTGATCCCAACCCAGGGATCCCATCCTATCCCAGGGATTCCATCCCATCCCATCCCATCCCAGGGATCACATTCCAGGGATCCCATCCCATCCCAGGGATCCCATCCCATCCCATCCCATCCCATCCCATCCCATCCCATCCCATCCCAAGGATCCCATACCAGGGATCCCATCCCATCCCCGGGTCCCCATCCCAGGGATTCCATCCCATCCCAACCCATCCCATCCCATGGATACCATCCGATCCCAGACATCCCATCCCAGGGATCCCATCCCAGGGATCCCATCCCATCCCAACGCATCCCATCCCATCCTACCCCATCCCATCCCATCCTATCCTATCCTATCCCATCCCATCCCATCCCATCCCATCCCATCCCATCCCATCCCATCGTAGGGATCCCATACCAGGTATCCCATCCCAGGGATCCCATTCCGTGCCATCCCAGGGATCCCATTCCATCCCATCCCATCCCATCCCATCGATCCCATCCCATCCCAAACCATTGTAGCCAATCCCATCCCATCCCACCCCATCCCATCCAATCCCATCCCACCCCATCCCATCCCATCCCATCCCATCCCATCCCATCCCATCCCATCCCATCCCATCCCATCCCATCCCATCCCATCCCATCCCAGGGACACCATCCCAGGGATACCATACCATCCCAACCCATCCCATCCCATCCGATCCCATCCCAGGGATCCCATCCCATACCATCCCATCCCATCGCAGGGATCCCATCCCATCCCATTCCATCCCATCCCATCCCATCCCACGGATTTCATCCCAGGGATTCCATCCCATCCCAGGTATCCCATCCCAACCAATCCCAACCCAGGGATCCCATCCCATCCCATCCCATCTCATCCCATCCCATCCCAGGGATCCGATCCCATCCCAACCCATCCCATCCCATCCTACCCCATCCCATCCCATCCTATCCCATCCCATCCCATCCCATCCCATCCCATCCCATCCCATCCCATCCCATCCCAGCGATCCCATTCCGTACCATCCCAGGGATCCTATTTCATCCTATCCCATCCCATCCCATTGATCCCATCCCATCCCAACCCATTGTAGCCAATACCATCCCATCCCACCCCATCCCATCCAATCCCATCCCATCCCATCCCATCCCAGCGATCTCATCCCAGGGATTCCATCCCATCCCAGGTATCCCATCCCATCCCATCCCATCCCATCCAATCCCAGGGATCCCATCCCATCCAATCCCAGGGATCCCATCCCATCCCATCCCATCTCACCCCATCCCATCCCAGGGATCACATCCCATCCCACGTATGCCATCCCATCCCATCCCAGGCATCCCATCCGATCCCATCCAAGGATCCCATCCCATCCCATCCCATCCCATCCCAGGCATCCCATCCCATCCCATCCCATCCCAGGGATCCCATCCCATCCCATCCCATCCCATCCCAGGGATCCCATCCCAGGGATCCCATCCCAGAGATTCCATCCCATCCCAGGGATGGCATCCCAGGGATTCGATCCCAACCCAGGGATCCCATCCTATCCCAGGGATCCCATCCCAGGGATTCCATCCCATCCCAGGGATCCCATCCCATCCCAGGGATCACATTCCAGGGATCCCATCCCAGGGATCCCATCCCATCCCCGGGTCCCCATCCCAGGGATTCCATCCCATCCCAACCGATCCCATCCCATGGATACCATCCGATCCCAGAGATCCCATCCCAGGGATCCCATCCCATCCCAGGGATCCCATCCCATCCCAACCCATCCCATCCCATCCTGCCCCATCCCATCCCAACCTATCCCATCGCATCCCATCCCATCCCATCCCATCCTAGGGATCCCATACCAGGTATACCATCCCATCCCAGGGATCCCATTCCGTACCATCCCAGGGATCCCATTCCATCCCATCCCATCCCATGGATCCCATCCCATCCCAACCCATTGTAGCCAATCCAATCCCATCCCACTCCATCCCATCCCATCCAATCCCATCCCATCCCATCCCATCGCAGGGATCCCATCCCATCCCGTCCCATCCCATCCCATCCCATCCCACCCCATCCCATCCCATCCCATCCCATCCCATCCCATCCCATCCCATCCCATCCCATCCCATCCCAGCGATCTCATCCCAGGGATTCCATCCCATCCCAGGTATCCCATCCCAACCAGTCCCAACCCAGGGATCCCATCCCACCCCATCCCATCCCATTCCACCCCATCCCATCCCATCCCATCCCATCCCACATATCCCATCCCAGGGATCCCATCCCATGCCAGGGATCCCATCCCATCCCATTCCAGGGATCCCATCCCATCCCAGTGAACACATCCCATCTCAGGGATCCCATCCCATCCCAGGGATCCCATCCCATCCCATCCCAGGGATCCCATCCGATCCCATCCCATCCAATCCGATCCCATCCCATCCCATCCCATCCCATCCCATCCCATCCCATCCCATCCCATCCCATCCCATCCCATCCCATCTCATCCCGCGGATCCCATGCCATGGCATCCCATCCCATCCCATCCCAGGGATCCCATCCCATCCCAGGGATCCCGTCCCATCCAAACCCATCCCATCCCATCCCATCCCATCCCATCACATACCATCCCATCCCATCCCATCCCATCCCATCCCATTGTAGCCCATCCCATCCCTTCCCACCCCATCCCATCCCGTCCCATCACATCCCATCCCAGATATCCCATTCCAGGGATCCCATCCCATCCCAGGGATCCCATCCCATCCCATCCCAGGGATCCCATCCGATCCCATCCCATCCAATCCGATCCCATCCCATCCCATCCCATCCCATCCCATCCCATCTCATCCCGCGGATCCCATGCCATGGCATCCCATCCCATCCCATCCCAGGGATCCCGTCCCATCCAAACCCAGCCCATCCCATCCCATCACATCCCATCCCATTGTAGCCCATCCCATCCCTTCCCACCCCATCCCATCCCGTCCCATCACATCCCATCCCAGATATCCCATCCCAGGGATCCCATCCCATCCCAGGGATCACATCCCTTCCCATCCCAGGGATCCCATCCGATCCCATCCCATCCAAGCCCATCCCATCCCATCCCATCCCATCCCATCCCATCCCATCCCATCCCATCCCATCCCATCCCATCCCATCTCATCCCGCGGATCCCATGCCATGGCATCCCATCCCATCCCATCCCAGGGATCCCGTCCCATCCAAACCCATCCCATCCCATCCCATCCCATCCCATCACATACCATCCCATCCCATCCCATCCCATCCCATCCCATCCCATCCCATCCCATCCCATTGTAGCCCATCCCAACCCTTCCCACCCCATCCCATCCCGTCCCATCACATCCCATCCTAGATATCCCATTCCAGGGATCCCATCCCATCCCAGGGATCCCATCCCATCCAATCCCATCCCATCCCATCCCATCCCATCCCATCCCATCCCATCCCATCCCATCCCAGGGATCCCATACCAGGGATCCCATCCCATCCCCGGGTCCCCATCCCAGGGATTCCATCCCATCCCAACCCATCCCATCCCATGGATACCATCCGATCCCAGAGATCCCATCCCAGGGATCCCATCCCAGGGATCCGATCCCATCCCAACCCATCCCATCCCATCCTATCCTATCCCATCCCATCCCATCCCATCCCATCCCATCCCATCCCATCCCATCCCATCCCATCCCATCCCATCGTAGGGATCCCATACCAGGTATCCCATCCCAGGGATCCCATTCCGTACCATCCCAGGGATCCCATTCCATCCCATCCCATCCCATCCCATCGATCCCATCCCATCCCAAACCATTGTAGCCAATCCCATCCCATCCCACCCCATCCCATCCAATCCCATCCCACCCCATCCCATCCCATCCCATCCCATCCCATCCCATCCCATCCCATCCCATCCCAGGGACACCATCCCAGGGATACCATACCATCCCAACCCATCCCATACCATCCCATCCCATCGCAGGGATCCCATCCCATCCCATTCCATCCCATCCCATCACATCCCATCCCAGCGATCTCATCCCAGGAATTCCATCCCATCCCATTGTAGCCCATCCCATCCCTTCCCACCCCATCCCATCCCATCCCGTCCCATCACATCCCATCCCAGATATCCCATCCCAGGGATCCCATCCCATCCCATCCCATCCAATCCCATCCCATCCCATCCCATCCCATCCCATCCCATCCCATCCCATCCCATCCCATCCCATCCCATCCCATTCCAGGGATCCAATCCCATCCCAGTGAACACATCCCATCTCAGGGATCCCATCCCATCCCAGGGATCCCATCCCATCCCATCCCAGGGAGCCCATCCGATCCCATCCCAGGGATCCCATCCCATCCCAACCAATCCCATCCCATCCCACCCCATCCCTTCCCATCCCATCCCATCCCATCCCATCCCATCCCATCCCATCCCATCCCATCCCATCCCATCCCATCCCATCCCAGGGATCCCATCCCAGGGATCTTATTTCATCCCAGGGGTCCCATCCCATCCCATCCCATACCATCCCATCCCATCCCATCCCATCCCATCCCATCCCATCCCAGGGATCCCATCACAGGGACCCCATCCCTGGGATCCCATCCCATCCCATCCCATCCCATCCCATCTCATCCCGCGGATCCCATGCCATGGCATCCCATCCCATCCCATCCCAGGGATCCCATCCCATCCCAGGGATCCCATCCCATCCCATCCCAGGGATCCCATCCGATCCCATCCCATCCAATCCGATCCCATCCCATCCGATCCCATCCCATCCCATCCCATCCCATCCCATCCCATCCCATCTCATCCCGCGGATCCCATGCCATGGCATCCCATCCCATCCCATCCCAGGGATCCCGTCCCATCCAAACCCATCCCATCCCATCCCATCACATCCCATCCCATTGTAGCCCATCCCATCCCTTCCCACCCCATCCCATCCCGTCCCATCACATCCCATCCCAGATATCCCATCCCAGGGATCCCATCCCATCCCAGGGATCACATCCCTTCCCATCCCAGGGATCCCATCCGATCCCATCCCATCCAAGCCCATCCCATCCCATCCGATCCCATCCCATCCCATCCCATCCCATCCCATCCCATCCCATCCCATCCCATCCCATCCCATCCCATCTCATCCCACGGATCCCATGCCATGGCATCCCATCCCATCCCATCCCAGGGATCCCGTCCCATCCAAACCCATCCCATCCCATCCCATCCCATCCCATCACATACCATCCCTTCCCACCCCATCCCATCCCGTCCCATCACATCCCATCCCAGATATCCCATTCCAGGGATCCCATCCCATCCCAGGGATCACATTCCCGGGATCCCATCCCAGGGATCCCATCCCATCCCAGGGATCCCATCCCATCCCATCCCATCCCATCCCATCCCAGGGATCCCATACCAGGGATCCCATCCCATCCCCGGGTCCCCATCCCAGGGATTCCATCCCATCCCAACCCATCCCATCCCATGGATACCATCCGATCCCAGAGATCCCATCCCAGGGATCCCATCCCAGGGATCCCATCCCATCCCAACCCATCCCATCCCATCCTACCCCATCCCATCCCATCCTATCCTATCCCATCCCATCCCATCCCATCCCATCCCATCCCATCCCATCCCATCCCATCCCATCCCATCCCATCGTAGGGATCCCATAACAGGTATCCCATCCCAGGGATCCCATTCCGTACCATCCCAGGGATCCCATTCCGTACCATCCCAGGGATCCCATTCCATCCCATCCCATCCCATCCCATCGATCCCATCCCATCCCAAACCATTGTAGCCAATCCCATCCCATCCCACCCCATCCCATCCAATCCCATCCCACCCCATCCCATACCATCCCATCCCATCCCATCCCATCCCATCCCATCCCAGGGACACCATCCCAGGGATACCATACCATCCCAACCCATCCCATCCCATCCGATCCCATCCCAGGGATCCCATCCCATACCATCCCATCCCATCGCAGGGATCCCATCCCATCCCATTCCATCCCATCCCATCACATCCCATCCCAGCGATCTCATCCCAGGAATTCCATCCCATCCCATTGTAGCCCATCCCATCCCTTCCCACCCCATCCCATCCCATCCCGTCCCATCACATCCCATCCCAGATATCCCATCCCAGGGATCCCATCCCATCCCATCCCATCCAATCCCATCCCATCCCATCCGATCCCATCCCATCCCATCCCATCCCATCCCATCCCATCCCATCCCATCCCATCCCATTCCAGGGATCCAATCCCATCCCAGTGAACACATCCCATCTCAGGGATCCCATCCCATCCCAGGGATCCCATCCCATCCCATCCCAGGGAGCCCATCCGATCCCATCCCAGGGATCCCATCCCATCCCAACCAATCCCATCCCATCCCACCCCATCCCATCCCATCCCATCCCAACCCATCCCATCCCTTCCCATCCCATCCCATCCCATCCCATCCCATCCCATCCCATCCCATCCCATCCCATCCCAGGGATCCCATCCCAGGGATCTTATTTCATCCCAGGGATCCCATCCCATCCCTTTCCATCCCATCCCATCCCATCCCTTCCCATCCCATCCCATCCCATCCCATCCCATCCCATCCCATCCCATCCCATCCCATCCCAGGGATCCCATCACAGGGACCCCATCCCTGGGATCCCATCCCATCCCATCCCATCCCATCCCATCCCATCCCATCTCATCCCGCGGATCCCATGCCATGGCATCCCATCCCATCCCATCCCAGGGATCCCGTCCCATCCAAACCCATCCCATTCCACCCCATCCCATCCCATCCCATCCCATCCCATCCCATCCCATCCCATCCCACATATCCCATCCCAGGGATCCCATCCCATGCCAGGGATCCCATCCCATCCCATTCCAGGGATCCCATCCCATCCCAGTGAACACATCCCATCTCAGGGATCCCATCCCATCCCAGGGATCCCATCCCATCCCATCCCATCCAATCCGATCCCATCCCATCCCATCCCATCCCATCCCATCCCATCCCATCCCATCTCATCCCGCGGATCCCATGCCATGGCATCCCATCCCATCCCATCCCAGGGATCCCATCCCATCCCAGGGATCCCATCCCATCCCATCCCAGGGATCCCATCCGATCCCATCCCATCCAATCCGATCCCATCCCATCCCATCCCATCCCATCCCATCCCATCCCATCCCATCTCATCCAGCGGATCCCATGCCATGGCATCCCATCCCATCCCATCCCAGGGATCCCGTCCCATCCAAACCCATCCCATCCCATCCCATCACATCCCATCCCATTGTAGCCCATCCCATCCCTTCCCACCCCATCCCATCCCGTCCCATCACATCCCATCCCAGATATCCCATCCCAGGGATCCCATCCCATCCCAGGGATCACATCCCTTCCCATCCCAGGGATCCCATCCGATCCCATCCCATCCAAGCCCATCTCATCCCATCCAATCCCATCCCATCCCATCCCATCCCATCCCATCCCATCCCATCCCATCCCATCTCATCCCGCGGATCCCATGCCATGGCATCCCATCCCATCCCATCCCAGGGATCCCGTCCCATCCAAACCCATCCCATCCCATCCCATCCCATCCCATCCCATCCCATCACATACCATCCCATCCCATCCCATCCCATCCCATCCCATCCCATCCCATCCCATCCCATCCCATCCCATCCCATCCCATCCCATCCCATTGTAGCCCATCCCATCCCTTCCCACCCCATCCCATCCCGTCCCATCACATCCCATCCCAGATATCCCATTCCAGGGATCCCATCCCATCCCAGGGATCCCATCCCATCCAATCCCATCCCATCCCATCCCATCCCATCCCAGGGATCCCATACCAGAGATCCCATCCCATCCACGGGTCCCCATCCCAGGGATCCCATCCTATCCCAGGGATCCCATCCCAGGGATTCCATCCCATCCCAGGGATCCCATCCCATCCCAGGGATCACATTCCCGGGATCCCATCCCAGGGATCCCATCCCATCCCAGGGATCCCATCCCATCCCATCCCATCCCAGGGATCCCATACCAGGGATCCCATCCCATCCCCGGGTCCCCATCCCAGGGATTCCATCCCATCCCAACCCATCCCATCCCATGGATACCATCCGATCCCAGAGATCCCATCCCAGGGATCCCATCCCAGGGATCCCATCCCATCCCAACCCATTCCATCCCATCCTACCCCATCCCATCCCATCCTATCCTATCCCATCCCATCCCATCCCATCCCATCCCATCCCATCCCATCCCATCCCATCCCATCCCATCCCATCGTAGGGATCCCATACCAGGTATCCCATCCCAGGGATCCCATTCCGTACCATCCCAGGGATCCCATTCCATCCCATCCCATCCCATCCCATCGATCCCATCCCATCCCAAACCATTGTAGCCAATCCCATCCCATCCCACCCCATCCCATCCCATCCCATCCCATCCCATCCCATCCCAACCCATCCCATACCATCCCATCCCATCGCAGGGATCCCATCCCATCCCATTCCATCCCATCGCATCACATCCCATCCCAGCGATCTCATCCCAGGAATTCCATCCCATCCCATTGTAGCCCATCCCATCCCTTCCCACCCCATCCCATCCCATCCCGTCCCATCACATCCCATCCCAGATATCCCATCCCAGGGATCCCATCCCATCCCATCCCATCCCATCCCATCCCATCCCATCCCATTCCAGGGATCCAATCCCATCCCAGTGAACACATCCCATCTCAGGGATCCCATCCCATCCCAGGGATCCCATCCCATCCCATCCCAGGGAGCCCATCCGATCCCATCCCAGGGATCCCATCCCATCCCAACCAATCCCATCCCATCCCACCCCATCCCATCCCATCCCATCCCATCCCATCCCATCCCATCCCATCCCATCCCATCCCTTCCCATCCCATCCCATCCCATCCCATCCCATCCCAGGGATCCCATCCCAGGGATCTTATTTCATCCCAGGGATCCCATCCCATCCCTTTCCATCCCATCCCATCCCTTCCCATCCCATCCCATCCCATCCCATCCCAGGGATCCCATCCCAGGGATCTTATTTCATCCCAGGGATCCCATCCCATCCCTTTCCATCCCATCCCATCCCTTCCCATCCCATCCCATCCCATCCCATCCCATCCCATCCCATCCCATCCCATCCCATCCCAGGGATCCCATCACAGGGACCCCATCCCTGGGATCCCATCCCATCCCATCCCATCCCATCTCATCCCGCGGATCCCATGCCATGGCATCCCATCCCATCCCATCCCAGGGATCCCGTCCCATCCAAACCCATCCCATTCCACCCCATCCCATCCCATCCCATCCCATCCCATCCCATCCCACATATCCCATCCCAGGGATCCCATCCCATGCCAGGGATCCCATCCCATCCCATTCCAGGGATCCCATCCCATCCCAGTGAACACATCCCATCTCAGGGATCCCATCCCATCCCAGGGATCCCATCCCATCCCATCCCAGGGAGCCCATCCGATCCCATCCCAGGGATCCCATCCCATCCCAACCAATCCCATCCCACCCCATCCCATCCCATCCCATCCCATCCCATGCCATCCCAGGAGATCCCATCCCATCCCAGGGATCCCATTGCATCCCTTTCTATCCCATCCCATCCCTTCCCATCCCATCCCATCCCAGGGATCCCATCCCATCCCATCCCAGGGATCCCATCCCATCCCAGGGATCCCATCCCATCCCATCCCAGGGATCCCATCCGATCCCATCCCATCCAATCCGATCCCATCCCATCCCATCCCATCCCATCCCATCCCATCCCATCTCATCCCGCGGATCCCATGCCATGGCATCCCATCCCATCCCATCCCAGGGATCCCGTCCCATCCAAACCCATCCCATCCCATCACATCCCATCCCATTGTAGCCCATCCCATCCCTTCCCACCCCATCCCATCCCGTCCCATCACATCCCATCCCAGATATCCCATTCCAGGGATCCCATCCCATCCCAGGGATCCCATCCCATGCAATCCCATCCCATCCCATCCCATCCTATCCCATCCCATCCCATCCCCTCCCATCCCTTCCTAGGGATCCCATACCAGGTATCCCATCCCATCCCATCCCAGGGATCCCATTCCGTACAATCCCAGGGATCCCATTTCATCCCATCCCATCCCATCGATCCCATCCCATCCCAACCCATTGTAGCCAATCCCATCCCATCCCACCCCATCCCATCCAATCCCATCCCATCCCATCCCATCCCATCGCAGGGATCCCATCCCATCCCGTCCCATCCCATCCCATCCCATCCCACCCCATCCCATCCCATCCCATCCCATCCCATCCCATCCCATCCCATCCCATCCCATCCCATCCCATCCCATCCCAGCGATCTCGTCCCAGGGATTCCATCCCATCCCAGGTATCCCATCCCAACCAGTCCCAACCCAGGGATCCCATCCCACCCCATCCCATCCCATCCCATCCCATACCATCTCATCCCATCCCATCCCAGGGATCCCAACCCATCCCACATACCCCATCCCATCCCATCCCATCCCATCTCATCCCGCGGATCCCATGCCATGGCATCCCATCCCATCCCATCCCATCCCATCCCATCCCATCCCATCCCATCCCATCCCATCCCAGGGATCCCATCCCATCCAAACCCATCCCATCCCATCCCATCCCATCCCATTGTAGCCCATCCCAACCCTTCCCACCCCATCCCAGTTATCCCATCCCAGGGATCCCATCCCATCCCAGGGATCCCATCCCATACGAGGGATCACATTCCAGGGATCCCAACCCAGGGATCCCATCCCATCCCAAGTAACCCATCCCATGGATCCCACCCCAGGGATCCCAAACCGTCCCAGGGATCCCATTTCATCTGGTCCCATCCCAGGGATCCCATCCCATCCCATCCCAGGGATCCCATCCCATCCCAGGGATCCCATCCCATCCCATACCATCCCAGGGACCGCATCCCATCCCAACCAATCCCATCCCACCCGATCCCATCCCATTCCATCCCATCCCATCCGATCCCATCCCATGGCATCCCAGGGATCCCAACCCATACGAGGGATCACAATCCAGGGATCCCATCCCAGGGATCCCATCCCATCCCCGGGATCCCATTCCACGGATTCCATCCCATCCCAGGGATCCCAACCCATACGAGGGATCACAATCCAGGGATCCCATCCCTGGGATCCCATCTCATCCCATCCCAGGGATCCAATCCCATCCCATGTCATCCCAGGGATCCCATCCCATCGCAGGGATCCCATCCCATCCCGTCCCATCCCATCCTACCCCATCCCATCCCATCCCATCCCATCCCAGGGATCCCATACCAGGTATCCCATCCCATCCCAGGGATCCCATTCCGTACCATCCCAGGGATCCCATTCCATCTCATCCCATCCCATCCCATCGCAGGGATCCCATCCCATTCCATCCCGTCCCATCCCATCCCATCCCACCCCATGCCATCCCATCCCATTCCATCCCATCCCATCCCATCCCATCCCATCCCATCCCATCCCATCCCATCCCATCCCACGGATTTCATCCCAGGGATTCCATCCCATCCCAGGTATCCCATCCCAAACAATCCCAACCCAGGGATCCCATCCCATCCCATCCCATCTCATCCCATCCCATCCCAGGGATCCCATCCCTCCCAGGGATCCCATCCCATCCCAGGGATCCGATCCCATCCCATCCCATCCCATCCCATCTCATCCCGCGGATCCCATGCCATGGCATCCCATCCCATCCCATCCCAGGGATCCCGTCCCATCCAAACCCATCCCATTCCACCCCATCCCATCCCATCCCATCCCACATATCCCATCCCAGGGATCCCATCCCATGCCAGGGATCCCATCCCATCCCATTCCAGGGATCCCATCCCATCCCAGTGAACACATCCCATCTCAGGGATCCCATCCCATCCCAGGGATCCCATCCCATCCCATCCCAGGGAGCCCATCCGATCCCATCCCAGGGATCCCATCCCATCCCAACCAATCCCATCCCACCCCATCCCATCCCATCCCATCCCATGCCATCCCAGGGATCCCATCCCATCCCAGGGATCCCATCCCATCCCAGGGATCCCATCCCATCCCTTTCTATCCCATCCCATCCCTTCCCATCCCATCCCATCCCAGGGATCCCATCCCATCCCAGGGATCCCATCCCATCCCATCCCAGGGATCCCATCCGATCCCATCCAATCCGATCCCATCCCATCCCATCCCATCCCATCCCATCCCATCCCATCCCATCCCATCCCATCCCATCTCATCCCGCGGATCCCATGCCATGGCATCCCATCCCATCCCATCCCATGGATCCCGTCCCATCCAAACCCATCCCATCCCATCCCATCACATCCCATCCCATTGTAGCCCATCCCATCCCTTCCCACCCCATCCCATCCCATCCAATCCCATCCCATCCCATCTGATCCCATCCCATCCCATCCCATCCCATCCCATCCCATCCCATTCCAGGGATCCAATCCCATCCCAGTGAACACATCCCATCTCAGGGATCCCATCCCATCCCAGGGATCCCATCCCATCCCATCCCATCCCAGGGAGCCCATCCGATCCCATCCCAGGGATCCCATCCCATCCCAACCAATCCCATCCCATCCCACCCCATCCCATCCCATCCCATCCCATCCCATCCCATCCCATCCCATCCCTTCCCATCCCATCCCATCCCAGGGATCCCATCCCAGGGATCTTATTTCATCCCAGGGATCCCATCCCATCCCTTTCCATCCCATCCCATCCCTTCCCATCCCATCCCATCCCATCCCATCCCATCCCATCCCATCCCATCCCATCCCATCCCATCCCATCCCATCCCATCCCAGGGATCCCATCACAGGGACCCCATCCCTGGGATCCCATCCCATCCCATCCCATCCCATCTCATCCCGCGGATCCCATGCCATGGCATCCCATCCCATCCCATCCCAGGGATCCCGTCCCATCCAAACCCATCCCATTCCACCCCATCCCATCCCATCCCATCCCACATATCCCATCCCAGGGATCCCATCCCATGCCAGGGATCCCATCCCATCCCATTCCAGGGATCCCATCCCATCCCAGTGAACACATCCCATCTCAGGGATCCCATCCCATCCCAGGGATCCCATCCCATCCCATCCCAGGGAGCCCATCCGATCCCATCCCAGGGATCCCATCCCATCCCAACCAATCCCATCCCACCCCATCCCATCCCATCCCATCCCATCCCATCCCATCCCATCCCATGCCATCCCGGGGATCCCATCCCATCCCAGGGATCCCATCCCATCCCTTTCTATCCCATCCCATCCCTTCCCATCCCATCCCATCCCAGGGATCCCATCCCATCCCATCCCAGGGATCCCATCCCATCCCAGGGATCCCATCCCATCCCATCCCAGGGATCCCATCCGATCCCATCCCATCCAATCCGATCCCATCCCATCCCATCCCATCCCATCCCATCCCATCTCATCCCGCGGATCCCATGCCATGGCATCCCATCCCATCCCAGGGATCCCGTCCCATCCAAACCCATCCCATCCCATCACATCCCATCCCATTGTAGCCCATCCCATCCCTTCCCACCCCATCCCATCCCATCCCGTCCCATCACATCCCATCCCAGATATCCCATCCCAGGGATCCCATCCCATCCCTGGGATCACATCCCTTCCCATCCCAGGGATCCCATCCGATCCCATCCCATCCAAGCCCATCCCATCCCATCCCCTCCCATCCCATCCCATCCCATCCCATCCCATCCCATCCCATCCCATCTCATGCCATCCCATCTCATCCCGCGGATCCCATGCCATGGCATTCCATCCCATCCCATCCCAGGGATCCCGTCCCATCCAAACCCATCCCATCCCATCCCATCCCATCACATACCATCCCATCCCATCCCATCCCATCCCATTGTAGCCCATCCCATCCCTTCCCACCCCATCCCATCCCGTCCCATCACATCCCATCCCAGATATCCCATTCCAGGGATCCCATCCCATCCCATCCCAGGGATCCCATCCCATACAATCCCATCCAATCCCATCCCATCCCATCCCATCCCATCCCATCCCATCCCAGGGATCCCATACCAGAGATCCCATCCCATCCACGGGTCCCCATCCCAGGGATCCCATCCCATCCCAGGGATAACATCCCTTCCCATCCCAGGGATCCCATCCGATCCCATCCCATCCCATCCCATCCCATCCCATCCCATCCCATCCCATCCCATCCCATCCCATTCCAGGGATCCAATCCCATCCCAGTGAACACATCCCATCTCAGGGATCCCATCCCATCCCAGGGATCCCATCCCATCCCATCCCAGGGAGCCCATCCGATCCCATCCCAGGGATCCCATCCCATCCCAACCAATCCCATCCCATCCCACCCCATCCCATCCCATCCCATCCCTTCCCATCCCATCCCATCCCATCCCATCCCAGGGATCCCATCCCAGGGATCTTATTTCATCCCAGGGATCCCATCCCATCCCTTTCCATCCCATCCCATCCCTTCCCATCCCATCCCATCCCATCCCATCCCATCCCATCCCATCCCATCCCATCCCATCCCATCCCATCCCATCCCATCCCATCCCAGGGATCCCATCACAGGGACCCCATCCCTGGGATCCCATCCCATCCCATCCCAGGGATCCCGTCCCATCCAAACCCATCCCATTCCACCCCATCCCATCCCATCCCATCCCATCCCATCCCATCCCACATATCCCATCCCAGGGATCCCATCCCATGCCAGGGATCCCATCCCATCCCATTCCAGGGATCCCATCCCATCCCAGTGAACACATCCCATCTCAGGGATCCCATCCCATCCCAGGGATCCCATCCCATCCCATCCCAGGGAGCCCATCCGATCCCATCCCAGGGATCCCATCCCATCCCAACCAATCCCATCCCACCCCATCCCATCCCATCCCATCCCATCCCATGCCATCCCAGGCATCCCATCCCATCCCAGGGATCCCATCCCATCCCTTTCTATCCCATCCCATCCCTTCCCATCCCATCCCATCCCAGGGATCCCATCCCATCCCATCCCAGGGATCCCATTCCATCCCAGGGATCCCATCCCATCCCATCCCAGGGATCCCATCCGATCCCATCCCATCCAATCCGATCCCATCCCATCCCATCCCATCCCATCCCATCCCATCCCATCCCATCCCATCCCATCTCATCCCGCGGATCCCATGCCATGGCATCCCATCCCATCCCATCCCATGGATCCCGTCCCATCCAAACCCATCCCATCCCATCCCATCACATCCCATCCCATTGTAGCCCATCCCATCCCTTCCCACCCCATCCCATCCCATCCCGTCCCATCACATCCCATCCCAGATATCCCATCCCAGGGATCCCATCCCATCCCAGGGATCACATCCCTTCCCATCCCAGGGATCCCATCCGATCCCATCCCATCCAATCCCATCCCAGGGATCCCATACCAGAGATCCCATCCCATCCACGGGTCCCCATCCCAGGGATCCCATCCCATCCCAGGGATCACATCCCTTCCCATCCCAGGGATCCCATCCGATCCCATCCCATCCAATCCCATCCCATCCCATCCGATCCCATCCCATCCCATCCCATCCCATCCCATCCCATCCCATCCCATCCCATCCCATTCCAGGGATCCAATCCCATCCCAGTGAACACATCCCATCTCAGGGATCCCATCCCATCCCAGGGATCCCATCCCATCCCATCCCAGGGAGCCCATCCGATCCCATCCCAGGGATCCCATCCCATCCCAACCAATCCCATCCCATCCCACCCCATCCCATCCCATTGTAGCCCATCCCATCCCTTCCCACCCCATCCCATCCCGTCCCATCACATCCCATCCCAGATATCCCATCCCAGGGATCCCATCCCATACAATCCCATCCAATCCCATCCCATCCCATCCCATCCCATCCCATCCCATCCCATCCCATCCCATCCCAGGGATCCCATACCAGAGATCCCATCCCATCCACGGGTCCCCATCCCAGGGATCCCATCCCATCCCAGGGATCACATCCCTTCCCATCCCAGGGATCCCATCCGATCCCATCCCATCCAATCCCATCCCATCCGATCCCATCCCATCCCATCCCATCCCATCCCATCCCATCCCATCCCATCCCATCCCATCCCATCCCATCCCATTCCAGGGATCCAATCCCATCCCAGTGAACACATCCCATCTCAGGGATCCCATCCCATCCCAGGGATCCCATCCCATCCCATCCCAGGGAGCCCATCCGATCCCATCCCAGGGATCCCATCCCATCCCAACCAATCCCATCCCATCCCACCCCATCCCATCCCATCCCATCCCTTCCCATCCCATCCCATCCCATCCCATCCCAGGGATCCCATCCCAGGGATCTTATTTCATCCCAGGGATCCCATCCCATCCCTTTCCATCCCATCCCATCCCTTCCCATCCCATCCCATCCCATCCCATCCCATCCCATCCCATCCCATCCCATCCCATCCCATCCCAGGGATCCCATCACAGGGACCCCATCCCTGGGATCCCATCCCATCCCATCCCAGGGATCCCGTCCCATCCAAACCCATCCCATCCCATCCCATCACATCCCATCCCATTGTAGCCCATCCCATCCCATCCCATCCCATCCCATCCCATCCCATCCCACATATCCCATCCCAGGGATCCCATCCCATGCCAGGGATCCCATCCCATCCCATTCCAGGGATCCCATCCCATCCCAGTGAACACATCCCATCTCAGGGATCCCATCCCATCCCAGGGATCCCATCCCATCCCATCCCAGGGAGCCCATCCGATCCCATCCCAGGGATCCCATCCCATCCCAACCAATCCCATCCCACCCCATCCCATCCCATCCCATCCCATCCCATGCCATCCCAGGGATCCCATCCCATCCCATCCCAGGGATCCCATCCCATCCCAGGGATCCCATCCCATCCCATCCCAGGGATCCCATCCGATCCCATCCCATCCAATCCGATCCCATCCCATCCCATCCCATCCCATCCCATCCCATCCCATCCCATCTCATCCCGCGGATCCCATGCCATGGCATCCCATCCCATCCCATCCCATGGATCCCGTCCCATCCAAACCCATCCCATCCCATCCGATCCCATCCCATCCAATCCCATCCCATTCCATCCGATCCCATCCCATCCCATCCCATCCCATCCCATCCCATCCCATCCCATCCCACCCCATCCCATTCCAGGGATCCAATCCCATCCCAGTGAACACATCCCATCTCAGGGATCCCATCCCATCCCAGGGATCCCATCCCATCCCATCCCAGGGAGCCCATCCGATCCCATCCCAGGGATCCCATCCCAGGGATCTTATTTCATCCCAGGGATCCCATCCCATCCCTTTCCATCCCATCCCATCCCTTCCCATCCCATCCCATCCCATCCCATCCCATCCCATCCCAGGGATCCCATCACAGGGACCCCATCCCTGGCATCCCATCCCATCCCATCCCAGGGATCCCGTCCCATCCAAACCCATCCCATTCCACCCCATCGCATCCCATCCCATCCCATCCCATCCCATCCCATCCCACATATCCCATCCCAGGGATCCCATCCCATGCCAGGGATCCCATCCCATCCCATTCCAGGGATCCCATCCCATCCCAGTGAACACATCCCATCTCAGGGATCCCATCCCATCCCAGGGATCCCATCCCATCCCATCCCAGGGAGCCCATCCGATCCCATCCCAGGGATCCCATCCCATCCCAACCAATCCCATCCCTTTCTATCCCATCCCATCCCTTCCCATCCCATCCCATCCCAGGGATCCCATCCCATCCCATCCCAGGGATCCCATCCCATCCCAGGGATCCCATCCCATCCCATCCCAGGGATCCCATCCGATCCCATCCCATCCAATCCGATCCCATCCCATCCCATCCCATCCCATCCCATCCCATCCCATCTCATCCCGCGGATCCCATGCCATGGCATCCCATCCCATCCCATCCCATGGATCCCGTCCCATCCAAACCCATCCCCTCCCATCCCATCACATCCCATCCCATTGTAGCCCATCCCTTCCCACCCCATCCCATCCCATCCCGTCCCATCACATCCCATCCCAGATATCCCATCCCAGGGATCCCATCCCATCCCAGGGATCACATCCCTTCCCATCCCAGGGATCCCATCCGATCCCATCCCATCCAATCCCATCCCAGGGATCCCATACCAGAGATCCCATCCCATCCACGGGTCCCCATCCCAGGGATCCCATCCCATCCCAGGGATCACATCCCTTCCCATCCCAGGGATCCCATCCGATCCCATCCCATCCAATCCCATCCCATCCCATCCGATCCCATCCCATCCCATCCCATCCCATCCCATCCCATTCCAGGGATCCAATCCCATCCCAGTGAACACATCCCATCTCAGGGATCCCATCCCATCCCAGGGATCCCATCCCATCCCATCCCAGGGAGGCCATCCGATCCCATCCCAGGGATCCCATCCCATCCCAACCAATCCCATCCCATCCCACCCCATCCCATCCCATCCCATTGTAGCCCATCCCTTCCCACCCCATCCCATCCCGTCCCATCACATCCCATCCCAGATATCCCATTCCAGGGATCCCATCCCATCCCATCCCAGGGATCCCATCCCATACAATCCCATCCAATCCCATCCCATCCCATCCCATCCCATCCCATCCCATCCCATCCCATCCCAGGGATCCCATACCAGAGATCCCATGCCATCCACGGGTCCCCATCCCAGGGATCCCTTCCCATCCCAGGGATCCCATCCCATCCCATCCCAGGGAGCCCATCCGATCCCATCCCAGGGATCCCATCCCATCCCAACCAATCCCATCCCACCCCA
The DNA here is from genome assembly GCF_052056855.1 of Sturnus vulgaris. Taxonomy (NCBI): domain Eukaryota; kingdom Metazoa; phylum Chordata; class Aves; order Passeriformes; family Sturnidae; genus Sturnus; species Sturnus vulgaris. Next base: position 7,913,378 of record NC_142282.1, on the reverse strand, counting down.
TCCCATCCCATCCCATCCTATCCCATCCCATCCCATGCCATCCCAGGGATCCCATCCCATCCCAGGTATCCCATCCCATCCCTTTCTATCCCATCCCATCCCATCCCTTCCCATCCCATCCCATCCCAGGGATCCCATCCCATCCCATCCCAGGGATCCCATCCCATCCCAGGGATCCCATCCCATCCCATCCCAGGGATCCCATCCGATCCCATCCCATCCAATCCGGTCCCATCCCATCCCATCCCATCCCATCCCATCCCATCCCATCCCATCCCATCCCATCCCATCCCATCCCATCCCATCTCATCCCGCGGATCCCATGCCATGGCATCCCATCCCATCCCATCCCAGGGATCCCGTCCCATCCAAACCCATCCCATCCCATCCCATCCCATGCCATCACATACCATCCCATCCCATCCCATCCCATCCCATCCCATCCCATTGTAGCCCATCCCATCCCTTCCCACCCCATCCCATCCCGTCCCATCACATCCCATCCCAGATATCCCATCCCAGGGATCCCATCCCATGCCAGGGATCCCATCCCATCCCATTCCAGGGATCCCATCCCATCCCAACGCATCCCATCCCATCCTACCCCATCCCATCCCATCCTATCCCATCCCATCCCATCCCCTCCCATCCCTTCCTAGGGATCCCATACCAGGTATCCCATCCCATTCCATCCCAGGGATCCCATTCCGTACCATCCCAGGGATCCCATTTCATCCCATCCCATCCCATCGATCCCATCCCATCCCAACCCATTGTAGCCAATCCCATCCCACCCCATCCCATCCCATCCCATCCCATCCCATCCCATCCCAGCGATCTCGTCCCAGGGATTCCTTCCCATCCCAGGTATCCCATCCCAACCAGTCCCAACCCAGGGATCCCATCCCACCCCATCCCATCCCATCCCATCCCATCTCTTCCCATCCCATCCCAGGGATCCCATCCCATCCCACGTATCCCATCCCATCCCATCCCATCTCATCCCGCGGATCCCATGCCATGGCATCCCATCCCATCCCATCCCATCCCATCCCAGGGATCCCATCCCATCCAAACCCATCCCATCCCATCCCATCCCATCCCATCCCATCCCATCCCATCCCATTGTCGCCCATCCCAACCCTTCCCACCCCATCCCATCCCATCCCGTCCCATCACATCCCATCCCAGATATCCCATCCCAGGGATCCCATCCCATCCCAGGGATCCCATCCCATCCCATCCCAGGGATCCCATCCGATCCCGTCCCATCCCATCCAATCCCATCCCATCCCATCCCATCCCATCCCATCCCATCCCAGGGATCCCATACCAGAGATCCCATCCCATCCCCGGGTCCCCATCCCAGGGATTCCATCCCATCCCAACCCATCCCATCCCATGGATACCATCCCATCCCAGAGATCCCATCCCAGGGATCCCATCCCATCCCAGGGATCCCATCCCATACGAGGGATCACATTCCAGGGATCCCCCCCCAGGGATCCCAAACCTTCCCAGGGATCCCATCCCAGGGATCCCATCCCATCCCAGCTATCCCATCCCAGGGATTCCATCCCATCCCAGGGATCCCATTTCATCTGTTCCCATCCCAGGGATCCCATCCCATCCCATCCCAGGGATCCCATCCCATCCCAACCCATCCCATCCCATCCCACCCCATCACATTCCATCCCATCCCATGGATCCCATCCCATCCCAGGGATCCCATCCCATCCCATACCATCCCAGGGACCGCATCCCATCCCAACCAATCCCATCCCACCCGATCCCATCCCATTCCATCCCATCCCATCCGATCCCATCCCATGGCATCCCAGGGATCCCAACCCATACGAGGGATCACAATCCAGGGATCCCATCCCAGGGATCCCATCCCATCCCCGGGATCCCATTCCAGGGATTCCATCCCATCCCAGGGATCCCAACCCATACGAGGGATCACAATCCAGGGATCCCATCCCTGGGATCCCATCTCATCCCATTCCAGGGATCCAATCCCATCCCATGTCATCCCAGGGATCCCATCCCATCGCAGGGATCCCATCCCATCCCGTCCCATCCCATCCTACCCCATCCCATCCCATCCCATCCCAGGGATCCCATACCAGGTATCCCATCCCATCCCAGGGATCCCATTCCGTACCATCCCAGGGATCCCATTCCATCTCATCCCATCCCATCCCATCCCATCGCAGGGATCCCATCCCATTCCATCCCGTCCCATCCCATCCCATCCCATCCCACCCCATGCCATCCCATCCCACCCCATGCCATCCCATCCCATTCCATCCCATCCCATCCCATCCCATCCCATCCCATCCCATCCCATCCCACGGATTTCATCCCAGAGATTCCATCCCATCCCAGGTATCCCATCCCAACCAATCCCAACCCAGGGATCCCATCCCATCCCATCCCATCCCATCCCATCCCATCCCACGGATTTCATCCCAGGGATTCCATCCCATCCCAGGTATCCCATCCCAACCAATCCCAACCCAGGGATCCCATCCCATCCCATCCCATCCCATCTCATCCCATCCCATCCCAGGGATCCCATCCCATCCCAGGGATCCCATCCCATCCCAGGGATCCGATCCCATCCCAACCCATCCCATCCCATCCTACCCCATGCCATCCCATCCTATCCCATCCCATCCCATCCCATCCCATCCCATCCCATCCCATCCCATCCCATCCCAGGGATCCCATACCAGAGATCCCATCCCATCCACGGGTCCCCATCCCAGGGATCCCATCCCATCCCAGGGATCACATCCCTTCCCATCCCAGGGATCCCATCCGATCCCATCCCATCCAATCCCATCCCATCCCATCCGATCCCATCCCATCCCATCCCATCCCATCCCATCCCATCCCATCCCATCCCATCCCATCCCATCCCATCCCATTCCAGGGATCCAATCCCATCCCAGTGAACACATCCCATCTCAGGGATCCCATCCCATCCCAGGGATCCCATCCCATCCCAGGGAGCCCATCCGATCCCATCCCAGGGATCCCATCCCATCCCAACCAATCCCATCCCATCCCACCCCATCCCATCCCATCCCATCCCATCCCATCCCATCCCATCCCTTCCCATCCCATCCCATCCCATCCCAGGGATCCCATCCCAGGGATCTTATTTCATCCCAGGGATCCCATCCCATCCCTTTCCATCCCATCCCATCCCTTCCCATCCCATCCCATCCCATCCCATCCCATCCCATCCCAGGGATCCCATCACAGGGACCCCATCCCTGGGATCCCATCCCATCCCATCCCATCCCATCTCATCCCGCGGATCCCATGCCATGGCATCCCATCCCATCCCATCCCAGGGATCCCGTCCCATCCAAACCCATCCCATTCCACCCCATCCCATCCCATCCCATCCCATCCCACATATCCCATCCCAGGGATCCCATCCCATGCCAGGGATCCCATCCCATCCCATTCCAGGGATCCCATCCCATCCCATTGAACACATCCCATCTCAGGGATCCCATCCCATCCCAGGGATCCCATCCCATCCCATCCCAGGGAGCCCATCCGATCCCATCCCAGGGATCCCATCCCATCCCAACCAATCCCATCCCACCCCATCCCATCCCATCCCATCCCATCCCATCCCATGCCATCCCAGGGATCCCATCCCATCCCAGGTATCCCATCCCATCCCGTTCTATCCCATCCCATCCCTTCCCATCCCATCCCATCCCAGGGATCCCATCCCATCCCAGGGATCACATCCCTTCCCATCCCAGGGATCCCATCCGATCCCATCCCATCCAATCCCATCCCATCCCATCCGATCCCATCCCATCCCATCCCATCCCATCCCATCCCATCCCATCCCATCCCATTCCAGGGATCCAATCCCATCCCAGTGAACACATCCCATCTCAGGGATCCCATCCCATCCCAGGGATCCCATCCCATCCCATCCCAGGGAGCCCATCCGATCCCATCCCAGGGATCCCATCCCATCCCAACCAATCCCATCCCATCCCACCCCATCCCATCCCATCCCATCCCTTCCCATCCCATCCCATCCCAGGGATCCCATCCCAGGGATCTTATTTCATCCCAGGGATCCCATCCCATCCCTTTCCATCCCATCCCATCCCTTCCCATCCCATCCCATCCCATCCCATCCCATCCCATCCCATCCCATCCCATCCCAGGGATCCCATCACAGGGACCCCATCCCTGGGATCCCATCCCATCCCATCCCAGGGATCCCGTCCCATCCAAACCCATCGCATTCCACCCCATCCCATCCCATCCCATCCCATCCCATCCCACATATCCCATCCCAGGGATCCCATCCCATGCCAGGGATCCCATCCCATCCCATTCCAGGGATCCCATCCCATCCCAGTGAACACATCCCATCTCAGGGATCCCATCCCATCCCAGGGATCCCATCCCATCCCATCCCAGGGAGCCCATCCGATCCCATCCCAGGGATCCCATCCCATCCCAACCAATCCCATCCCACCCCATCCCATCCCATCCCATCCTATCCCATCCCATCCCATGCCATCCCAGGGATCCCATGCCATCCCAGGTATCCCATCCCATCCCTTTCTATCCCATCCCATCCCATCCCTTCCCATCCCATCCCATCCCAGGGATCCCATCCCATCCCATCCCAGGGATCCCATCCCATCCCAGGGATCCCATCCCATCCCATCCCAGGGATCCCATCCGATCCCATCCCATCCAATCCGATCCCATCCCATCCCATCCCATCCCATCCCATCCCATCCCATCCCATCCCATCCCATCCCATCCCATCTCATCCCGCGGATCCCATGCCATGGCATCCCATCCCATCCCATCCCAGGGATCCCGTCCCATCCAAACCCATCCCATCCCATCCCATCCCATGCCATCACATACCATCCCATCCCATCCCATCCCATCCCATCCCATCCCATCCCATTGTAGCCCATCCCATCCCTTCCCACCCCATCCCATCCCGTCCCATCACATCCCATCCCAGATATCCCATCCCAGGGATCCCATCCCATGCCAGGGATCCCATCCCATCCCATTCCAGGGATCCCATCCCATCCCAACGCATCCCATCCCATCCTACCCCATCCCATCCCATCCTATCCCATCCCATCCCCTCCCATCCCTTCCTAGGGATCCCATACCAGGTATCCCATCCCATCCCATCCCAGGGATCCCATTCCGTACCATCCCAGGGATCCCATTTCATCCCATCCCATCCCATCGATCCCATCCCATCCCAACCCATTGTAGCCAATCCCATCCCACCCCATCCCATCCCATCCCATCCCATCCCATCCCATCCCATCCCATCCCAGCGATCTCGTCCCAGGGATTCCATCCCATCCCAGGTATCCCATTCCAACCAGTCCCAACCCAGGGATCCCATCCCACCCCATCCCATCCCATCCCATCCCATCTCATCCCATCCCATCCCAGGGATCCCATCCCATCCCACGTATCCCATCCCATCCCATCCCATCTCATCCCGCGGATCCCATGCCATGGCATCCCATCCCATCCCATCCCATCCCATCCCAGGGATCCCATCCCATCCAAACCCATCCCATCCCATCCCATCCCATCCCATCCCATCCCATCCCATCCCATTGTAGCCCATCCCAACCCTTCCCACCCCATCCCATCCCATCCCGTCCCATCACATCCCATCCCAGATATCCCATCCCAGGGATCCCATCCCATCCCAGGGATCCCATCCCATCCCATCCCAGGGATCCCATCCGATCCCGTCCCATCCCATCCAATCCCATCCCATCCCATCCCATCCCATCCCATCCCATCCCATCCCATCCCAGGGATCCCATACCAGAGATCCCATCCCATCCCCGGGTCCCCATCCCAGGGATCCCATCCCATCCCAACCAATCCCATCCCATCCCACCCCATCCCATCCCATCCCATCCCATCCCATCCCTTCCCATCCCATCCCATCCCAGGGATCCCATCCCAGGGATCTTATTTCATCCCAGGGATCCCATCCCATCCCTTTCCATCCCATCCCATCCCTTCCCATCCCATCCCATCCCATCCCATCCCATCCCATCCCATCCCAGGGATCCCATCACAGGGACCCCATCCCTGGGATCCCATCCCATCCCATCCCATCCCATCTCATCCCGCGGATCCCATGCCATGGCATCCCATCCCATCCCATCCCAGGGATCCCGTCCCATCCAAACCCATCCCATTCCACCCCATCCCATCCCATCCCATCCCATCCCACATATCCCATCCCAGGGATCCCATCCCATGCCAGGGATCCCATCCCATCCCATTCCAGGGATCCCATCCCATCCCATTGAACACATCCCATCTCAGGGATCCCATCCCATCCCAGGGATCCCATCCCATCCCATCCCAGGGAGCCCATCCGATCCCATCCCAGGGATCCCATCCCATCCCAACCAATCCCATCCCACCCCATCCCATCCCATCCCATCCCATCCCATCCCATGCCATCCCAGGGATCCCATCCCATCCCAGGTATCCCATCCCATCCCGTTCTATCCCATCCCATCCCTTCCCATCCCATCCCATCCCAGGGATCCCATCCCATCCCAGGGATCACATCCCTTCCCATCCCAGGGATCCCATCCGATCCCATCCCATCCAATCCCATCCCATCCCATCCGATCCCATCCCATCCCATCCCATCCCATCCCATCCCATCCCATCCCATCCCATCCCATTCCAGGGATCCAATCCCATCCCAGTGAACACATCCCATCTCAGGGATCCCATCCCATCCCAGGGATCCCATCCCATCCCATCCCAGGGAGCCCATCCGATCCCATCCCAGGGATCCCATCCCATCCCAACCAATCCCATCCCATCCCACCCCATCCCATCCCATCCCATCCCTTCCCATCCCATCCCATCCCAGGGATCCCATCCCAGGGATCTTATTTCATCCCAGGGATCCCATCCCATCCCTTTCCATCCCATCCCATCCCTTCCCATCCCATCCCATCCCATCCCATCCCATCCCATCCCATCCCATCCCATCCCATCCCAGGGATCCCATCACAGGGACCCCATCCCTGGGATCCCATCCCATCCCATCCCAGGGATCCCGTCCCATCCAAACCCATCCCATTCCACCCCATCCCATCCCATCCCATCCCATCCCATCCCACATATCCCATCCCAGGGATCCCATCCCATGCCAGGGATCCCATCCCATCCCATTCCAGGGATCCCATCCCATCCCAGTGAACACATCCCATCTCAGGGATCCCATCCCATCCCAGGGATCCCATCCCATCCCATCCCAGGGAGCCCATCCGATCCCATCCCAGGGATCCCATCCCATCCCAACCAATCCCATCCCACCCCATCCCATCCCATCCCATCCTATCCCATCCCATCCCATGCCATCCCAGGGATCCCATCCCATCCCAGGTATCCCATCCCATCCCTTTCTATCCCATCCCATCCCATCCCTTCCCATCCCATCCCATCCCAGGGATCCCATCCCATCCCATCCCAGGGATCCCATCCCATCCCAGGGATCCCATCCCATCCCATCCCAGGGATCCCATCCGATCCCATCCCATCCAATCCGATCCCATCCCATCCCATCCCATCCCATCCCATCCCATCCCATCCCATCCCATCCCATCCCATCTCATCCCGCGGATCCCATGCCATGGCATCCCATCCCATCCCATCCCAGGGATCCCGTCCCATCCAAACCCATCCCATCCCATCCCATCCCATGCCATCACATACCATCCCATCCCATCCCATCCCATCCCATCCCATCCCATTGTAGCCCATCCCATCCCTTCCCGCCCCATCCCATCCCGTCCCATCACATCCCATCCCAGATATCCCATCCCAGGGATCCCATCCCATGCCAGGGATCCCATCCCATCCCATTCCAGGGATCCCATCCCATCCCAACGCATCCCATCCCATCCTACCCCATCCCATCCCATCCTATCCCATCCCATCCCCTCCCATCCCTTCCTAGGGATCCCATACCAGGTATCCCATCCCATCCCATCCCAGGGATCCCATTCCGTACCATCCCAGGGATCCCATTTCATCCCATCCCATCCCATCGATCCCATCCCATCCCATCCCATCCCATCCCATCCCATCCCATCCCATCCCATCCCATCCCAGCGATCTCGTCCCAGGGATTCCATCCCATCCCAGGTATCCCATCCCAACCAGTCCCAACCCAGGGATCCCATCCCACCCCATCCCATCCCATCCCATCCCATCTCATCCCATCCCATCCCAGGGATCCCATCCCATCCCACGTATCCCATCCCATCCCATCCCATCTCATCCCGCGGATCCCATGCCATGGCATCCCATCCCATCCCATCCCATCCCATCCCAGGGATCCCATCCCATCCAAACCCATCCCATCCCATCCCATCCCATCCCATCCCATCCCATCCCATCCCATCCCAGCGATCTCGTCCCAGGGATTCCATCCCATCCCAGGTATCCCATCCCAACCAGTCCCAACCCAGGGATCCCATCCCACCCCATCCCATCCCATCCCATCCCATCTCATCCCATCCCATCCCAGGGATCCCATCCCATCCCACGTATCCCATCCCATCCCATCCCATCTCATCCCGCGGATCCCATGCCGTGGCATCCCATCCCATCCCATCCCATCCCATCCCAGGGATCCCATCCCATCCAAACCCATCCCATCCCATCCCATCCCATCCCATCCCATCCCATCCCATCCCATTGTAGCCCATCCCAACCCTTCCCACCCCATCCCATCCCATCCCGTCCCATCACATCCCATCCCAGATATCCCATCCCAGGGATCCCATCCCATCCCAGGGATCCCATCCCATCCCATCCCAGGGATCCCATCCGATCCCGTCCCATCCCATCCAATCCCATCCCATCCCATCCCATCCCATCCCATCCCATCCCATCCCATCCCATCCCATCCCAGGGATCCCATACCAGAGATCCCATCCCATCCCCGGGTCCCCATCCCAGGGATTCCATCCCATCCCAACCCATCCCATCCCATGGATACCATCCCATCCCAGAGATCCCATCCCAGGGATCCCATCCCATCCCAGGGATCCCATCCCATACGAGGGATCACATTCCAGGGATCCCCCCCCAGGGATCCCAAACCTTCCCAGGGATCCCATCCCAGGGATCCCATCCCATCCCAGCTATCCCATCCCAGGGATTCCATCCCATCCCAGGGATCCCATTTCATCTGTTCCCATCCCAGGGATCCCATCCCATCCCATCCCAGGGATCCCATCCCATCCCAACCCATCCCATCCCATCCCACCCCATCACATTCCATCCCATCCCATGGATCCCATCCCATCCCAGGGATCCCATCCCATCCCATACCATCCCAGGGACCGCATCCCATCCCAACCAATCCCATCCCACCCGATCCCATCCCATTCCATCCCATCCCATCCGATCCCATCCCATGGCATCCCAGGGATCCCAACCCATACGAGGGATCACAATCCAGGGATCCCATCCCAGGGATCCCATCCCATCCCCGGGATCCCATTCCAGGGATTCCATCCCATCCCAGGGATCCCAACCCATACGAGGGATCACAATCCAGGGATCCCATCCCTGGGATCCCATCTCATCCCATCCCAGGGATCCAATCCCATCCCATGTCATCCCAGGGATCCCATCCCATCGCAGGGATCCCATCCCATCCCGTCCCATCCCATCCTACCCCATCCCATCCCATCCCATCCCAGGGATCCCATACCAGGTATCCCATCCCATCCCAGGGATCCCATTCCGTACCATCCCAGGGATCCCATTCCATCTCATCCCATCCCATCCCATCCCATCGCAGGGATCCCATCCCATTCCATCCCGTCCCATCCCATCCCATCCCATCCCACCCCATGCCATCCCATCCCATTCCATCCCATCCCATCCCATCCCATCCCATCCCATCCCACGGATTTCATCCCAGGGATTCCATCCCATCCCAGGTATCCCATCCCAACCAATCCCAACCCAGGGATCCCATCCCATCCCATCCCATCTCATCCCATCCCATCCCAGGGATCCCATCCCATCCCAGGGATCCCATCCCATCCCAGGGATCCGATCCCATCCCAACCCATCCCATCCCATCCTACCCCATCCCATCCCATCCTATCCCATCCCATCCCATCCCATCCCATCCCATCCCATCCCATCCCATCCCATCCCATCCCAGGGATCCCATACCAGAGATCCCATCCCATCCACGGGTCCCCATCCCAGGGATCCCATCCCTTCCCATCCCAGGGATCCCATCCGATCCCATCCCATCCAATCCCATCCCATCCCATCCGATCCCATCCCATCCCATCCCATCCCATCCCATCCCATCCCATCCCATCCCATCCCATCCCATCCCATTCCAGGGATCCAATCCCATCCCCGTGAACACATCCCATCTCAGGGATCCCATCCCATCCCAGGGATCCCATCCCATCCCAGGGAGCCCATCCGATCCCATCCCAGGGATCCCATCCCATCCCAACCAATCCCATCCCATCCCACCCCATCCCATCCCATCCCATCCCATCCCATCCCTTCCCATCCCATCCCATCCCAGGGATCCCATCCCATCCCAGGGATCACATCCCTTCCCATCCCAGGGATCCCATCCGATCCCATCCCATCCAATCCCATCCCATCCCATCCGATCCCATCCCATCCCATCCCATCCCATCCCATCCCATCCCATCCCATTCCAGGGATCCAATCCCATCCCAGTGAACACATCCCATCTCAGGGATCCCATCCCATCCCAGGGATCCCATCCCATCCCATCCCAGGGAGCCCATCCGATCCCATCCCAGGGATCCCATCCCATCCCAACCAATCCCATCCCATCCCACCCCATCCCATCCCATCCCATCCCTTCCCATCCCATCCCATCCCAGGGATCCCATCCCAGGGATCTTATTTCATCCCAGGGATCCCATCCCATCCCTTTCCATCCCATCCCATCCCTTCCCATCCCATCCCATCCCATCCCATCCCATCCCATCCCATCCCATCCCATCCCATCCCAGGGATCCCATCACAGGGACCCCATCCCTGGGATCCCATCCCATCCCATCCCAGGGATCCCGTCCCATCCAAACCCATCCCATTCCACCCCATCCCATCCCATCCCATCCCATCCCATCCCATCCCACATATCCCATCCCAGGGATCCCATCCCATGCCAGGGATCCCATCCCATCCCATTCCAGGGATCCCATCCCATCCCAGTGAACACATCCCATCTCAGGGATCCCATCCCATCCCAGGGATCCCATCCAATCCCATCCCAGGGAGCCCATCCGATCCCATCCCAGGGATCCCATCCCATCCCAACCAATCCCATCCCACCCCATCCCATCCCATCCCATCCTATCCCATCCCATCCCATGCCATCCCAGGGATCCCATCCCATCCCAGGTATCCCATCCCATCCCTTTCTATCCCATCCCATCCCATCCCTTCCCATCCCATCCCATCCCAGGGATCCCATCCCATCCCATCCCAGGGATCCCATCCCATCCCAGGGATCCCATCCCATCCCATCCCAGGGATCCCATCCGATCCCATCCCATCCAATCCGATCCCATCCCATCCCATCCCATCCCATCCCATCCCATCCCATCCCATCCCATCCCATCCCATCCCATCTCATCCCGCGGATCCCATGCCATGGCATCCCATCCCATCCCATCCCAGGGATCCCGTCCCATCCAAACCCATCCCATCCCATCCCATCCCATGCCATCACATACCATCCCATCCCATCCCATCCCATCCCATCCCATCCCATTGTAGCCCATCCCATCCCTTCCCGCCCCATCCCATCCCGTCCCATCACATCCCATCCCAGATATCCCATCCCAGGGATCCCATCCCATGCCAGGGATCCCATCCCATCCCATTCCAGGGATCCCATCCCATCCCAACGCATCCCATCCCATCCTACCCCATCCCATCCCATCCTATCCCATCCCATCCCCTCCCATCCCTTCCTAGGGATCCCATACCAGGTATCCCATCCCATCCCATCCCAGGGATCCCATTCCGTACCATCCCAGGGATCCCATTTCATCCCATCCCATCCCATCGATCCCATCCCATCCCAACCCATTGTAGCCAATCCCATCCCACCCCATCCCATCCCATCCCATCCCATCCCATCCCATCCCATCCCATCCCATCCCATCCCAGCGATCTCGTCCCAGGGATTCCATCCCATCCCAGGTATCCCATCCCAACCAGTCCCAACCCAGGGATCCCATCCCACCCCATCCCATCCCATCCCATCCCATCTCATCCCATCCCATCCCAGGGATCCCATCCCATCCCACGTATCCCATCCCATCCCATCCCATCTCATCCCGCGGATCCCATGCCATGGCATCCCATCCCATCCCATCCCATCCCATCCCAGGGATCCCATCCCATCCAAACCCATCCCATCCCATCCCATCCCATCCCATCCCATCCCATCCCAGCGATCTCGTCCCAGGGATTCCATCCCATCCCAGGTATCCCATCCCAACCAGTCCCAACCCAGGGATCCCATCCCACCCCATCCCATCCCATCCCATCCCATCTCATCCCATCCCATCCCAGGGATCCCATCCCATCCCACGTATCCCATCCCATCCCATCCCATCTCATCCCGCGGATCCCATGCCGTGGCATCCCATCCCATCCCATCCCATCCCATCCCAGGGATCCCATCCCATCCAAACCCATCCCATCCCATCCCATCCCATCCCATCCCATCCCATCCCATCCCATTGTAGCCCATCCCAACCCTTCCCACCCCATCCCATCCCATCCCGTCCCATCACATCCCATCCCAGATATCCCATCCCAGGGATCCCATCCCATCCCAGGGATCCCATCCCATCCCATCCCAGGGATCCCATCCGATCCCGTCCCATCCCATCCAATCCCATCCCATCCCATCCCATCCCATCCCATCCCATCCCATCCCATCCCATCCCATCCCATCCCATCCCAGGGATCCCATACCAGAGATCCCATCCCATCCCCGGGTCCCCATCCCAGGGATTCCATCCCATCCCAACCCATCCCATCCCATGGATACCATCCCATCCCAGAGATCCCATCCCAGGGATCCCATCCCATCCCAGGGATCCCATCCCATACGAGGGATCACATTCCAGGGATCCCCCCCCAGGGATCCCAAACCTTCCCAGGGATCCCATCCCAGGGATCCCATCCCATCCCAGCTATCCCATCCCAGGGATTCCATCCCATCCCAGGGATCCCATTTCATCTGTTCCCATCCCAGGGATCCCATCCCATCCCATCCCAGGGATCCCATCCCATCCCAACCCATCCCATCCCATCCCACCCCATCACATTCCATCCCATCCCATGGATCCCATCCCATCCCAGGGATCCCATCCCATCCCATACCATCCCAGGGACCGCATCCCATCCCAACCAATCCCATCCCACCCGATCCCATCCCATTCCATCCCATCCCATCCGATCCCATCCCATGGCATCCCAGGGATCCCAACCCATACGAGGGATCACAATCCAGGGATCCCATCCCAGGGATCCCATCCCATCCCCGGGATCCCATTCCAGGGATTCCATCCCATCCCAGGGATCCCAACCCATACGAGGGATCACAATCCAGGGATCCCATCCCTGGGATCCCATCTCATCCCATCCCAGGGATCCAATCCCATCCCATGTCATCCCAGGGATCCCATCCCATCGCAGGGATCCCATCCCATCCCGTCCCATCCCATCCTACCCCATCCCATCCCATCCCATCCCAGGGATCCCATACCAGGTATCCCATCCCATCCCAGGGATCCCATTCCGTACCATCCCAGGGATCCCATTCCATCTCATCCCATCCCATCCCATCCCATCGCAGGGATCCCATCCCATTCCATCCCGTCCCATCCCATCCCATCCCATCCCACCCCATGCCATCCCATCCCATTCCATCCCATCCCATCCCATCCCATCCCATCCCATCCCACGGATTTCATCCCAGGGATTCCATCCCATCCCAGGTATCCCATCCCAACCAATCCCAACCCAGGGATCCCATCCCATCCCATCCCATCTCATCCCATCCCATCCCAGGGATCCCATCCCATCCCAGGGATCCCATCCCATCCCAGGGATCCGATCCCATCCCAACCCATCCCATCCCATCCTACCCCATCCCATCCCATCCTATCCCATCCCATCCCATCCCATCCCATCCCATCCCATCCCATCCCATCCCATCCCAGGGATCCCATACCAGAGATCCCATCCCATCCACGGGTCCCCATCCCAGGGATCCCATCCCTTCCCATCCCAGGGATCCCATCCGATCCCATCCCATCCAATCCCATCCCATCCCATCCGATCCCATCCCATCCCATCCCATCCCATCCCATCCCATCCCATCCCATCCCATCCCATCCCATTCCAGGGATCCAATCCCATCCCCGTGAACACATCCCATCTCAGGGATCCCATCCCATCCCAGGGATCCCATCCCAGGGAGCCCATCCGATCCCATCCCAGGGATCCCATCCCATCCCAACCAATCCCATCCCATCCCACCCCATCCCATCCCATCCCATCCCATCCCATCCCTTCCCATCCCATCCCATCCCAGGGATCCCATCCCAGGGATCTTATTTCATCCCAGGGATCCCATCCCATCCCTTTCCATCCCATCCCATCCCTTCCCATCCCATCCCATCCCATCCCATCCCATCCCATCCCATCCCAGGGATCCCATCACAGGGACCCCATCCCTGGGATCCCATCCCATCCCATCCCATCCCATCTCATCCCGCGGATCCCATGCCATGGCATCCCATCCCATCCCATCCCAGGGATCCCGTCCCATCCAAACCCATCCCATTCCACCCCATCCCATCCCATCCCATCCCATCCCACATATCCCATCCCAGGGATCCCATCCCATGCCAGGGATCCCATCCCATCCCATTCCAGGGATCCCATCCCATCCCATTGAACACATCCCATCTCAGGGATCCCATCCCATCCCAGGGATCCCATCCCATCCCATCCCAGGGAGCCCATCCGATCCCATCCCAGGGATCCCATCCCATCCCAACCAATCCCATCCCACCCCATCCCATCCCATCCCATCCCATCCCATCCCATGCCATCCCAGGGATCCCATCCCATCCCAGGTATCCCATCCCATCCCGTTCTATCCCATCCCATCCCTTCCCATCCCATCCCATCCCAGGGATCCCATCCCATCCCATCCCAGGGATCCCATCCCATCCCAGGGATCCCATCCCATCCCATCCCAGGGATCCCATCCGATCCCATCCCATCCAATCCGATCCCATCCCATCCCATCCCATCCCATCCCATCCCATCCCATCCCATCTCATCCAGCGGATCCCATGCCATGGCATCCCATCCCATCCCATCCCAGGGATCCCGTCCCATCCAAACCCACCCCATCCCATCCCATCACATCCCATCCCATTGTAGCCCATCCCATCCCTTCCCACCCCATCCCATCCCATCCCGTCCCATCACATCCCATCCCAGATATCCCATCCCGGGGATCCCATCCCATCCCAGGGATCACATCCCTTCCCATCCCAGGGATCCCATCCGATCCCATCCCATCCAAGCCCATCCCATCCCATCCGATCCCATCCCATCCCATCCCATCCCATCCCATCCCATCCCATCCCATCCCATCCCATCACATCCCATCCCAGATATCCCATCCCAGGGATCCCATCCCATGCCAGGGATCCCATCCCATCCCATTCCAGGGATCCCATCCCATCCCAACGCATCCCATCCCATCCTACCCCATCCCATCCCATCCTATCCCATCCCATCCCCTCCCATCCATTCCTAGGGATCCCATACCAGGTATCCCATCCCATCCCATCCCAGGGATCCCATTCCGTACCATCCCAGGGATCCCATTTCATCCCATCCCATCCCATCGATCCCATCCCATCCCAACCCATTGTAGCCAATCCCATCCCATCCCCCCCCATCCCATCCAATCCCATCCCATCCCATCCCATCGCAGGGATCCCATCCCATCCCGTCCCATCCCATCCCATCCCACCCCATCCCATCCCATCCCATCCCATCCCATCCCATCCCATCCCATCCCATCCCATCCCATCCCAGCGATCTCGTCCCAGGGATTCCATCCCATCCCAGGTATCCCATCCCAACCAGTCCCAACCCAGGGATCCCATCCCACCCCATCCCACCCCATCCCATCCCATCCCATCCCATCTCATCCCATCCCATCCCAGGGATCCCAACCCATCCCACGTATCCCATCCCATCCCATCCCATCTCATCCCGCGGATCCCATGCCATGGCATCCCATCCCATCCCATCCCATCCCATCCCATCCCAGGGATCCCATCCCATCCAAACCCATCCCATCCCATCCCATCCCATCCCATCCCATCCCATCCCATCCCATTGTAGCCCATCCCAACCCTTCCCACCCCATCCCATCCCATCCCGTCCCATCACATCCCATCCCAGATATCCCATCCCAGGGATCCCATCCCATCCCAGGGATCCCATCCCATCCCATCCCAGGGATCCCATCCGATCCCGTCCCATCCCATCCCATCCCATCCCATCCCATCCCATCCCATCCCAGGGATCCCATACCAGAGATCCCATCCCCGGGTCCCCATCCCAGGGATTCCATCCCATCCCATCCCATCCCATCCCATTGTAGCCCATCCCAACCCTTCCCACCCCATCCCATCCCATCCCGTCCCATCACATCCCATCCCAGAGATCCCATCCCAGGGATCCCATCCCATCCCAGGGATCCCATCCCATACGAGGGATCACATTCCAGGGATCCCACCCCAGGGATCCCAAACCTTCCCAGGGATCCCATCCCAGGGATCCCATCCCATCCCAGCTATCCCATCCCAGGGATTCCATCCCATCCCAGGGATCCCATTTCATCTGTTCCCATCCCAGGGATCCCATCCCATCCCATCCCAGGGATCCCATCCCAACCCATCCCATCCCATCCCACCCCATCACATTCCATCCCATCCCATGGATCCCATCCCATCCCAGGGATCCCATCCCATCCCATACCATCCCAGGGACCGCATCCCATCCCAACCAATCCCATCCCACCCGATCCCATCCCATTCCATCCCATCCCATCCGATCCCATCCCATGGCATCCCAGGGATCCCAACCCATACGAGGGATCACAATCCAGGGATCCCATCCCAGGGATCCCATCCCATCCCCGGGATCCCATTCCAGGGATTCCATCCCATCCCAGGGATCCCAACCCATACGAGGGATCACAATCCAGGGATCCCATCCCTGGGATCCCATCTCATCCCATCCCAGGGATCCAATCCCATCCCATGTCATCCCAGGGATCCCAACCCATCGCAGGGATCCCATCCCATCCCGTCCCATCCCATCCTACCCCATCCCATCCCATCCCATCCCAGGGATCCCATACCAGGTATCCCATCCCATCCCAGGGATCCCATTCCGTACCATCCCGGGGATCCCATTCCATCTCATCCCATCCCATCCCATCGCAGGGATCCCATCCCATTCCATCCCGTCCCATCCCATCCCATCCCACCCCATGCCATCCCATCCCATTCCATCCCATCCCATCCCATCCCATCCCATCCCATCCCATCCCATCCCATCCCATCCCATCCCATCCCACGGATTTGATCCCAGGGATTCCATCCCATCCCAGGTATCCCATCCCAACCAATCCCAACCCAGGGATCCCATCCCATCCCTTCCCATCCCATCTCATCCCATCCCATCCCAGGGATCCCATCCCATCCCAGGGATCCCATCCCATCCCAGGGAGCCCATCCGATCCCATCCCAGGGATCCCATCCCATCCCATCCTACCCCATCCAATCCCATCCTATCCCATCCCATCCCATCCCATCCCATCCCATCCCATCCCATCCCATCCCATCCCATCCCATCCCATCCCAGGGATCCCATTCCGTACCATCCCAGGGATCCTATTTCATCCTATCCCATCCCATCCCATTGATCCCATCCCATCCCAACCCATTGTAGCCAATCCCATCCCATCCCACCCCATCCCATCCAATCCCATCCCATCCCAGGGACACCATCCCAGGGATACCATACCATCCCATCCCATCGCAGGGATCCCATACCATCCCATCCCATCCCAGCGATCTCATCCCAGGGATTCCATCCCATCCCAGGTATCCCATCCCATCCCATCCCATCCAATCCCAGGGATCCCATCCCATCCAATCCCAGGGATCCCATCCCATCCCATCCCATCTCACCCCATCCCATCCCAGGGATCACATCCCATCCCACGGATGCCATCCCATCCCATCCCAGGCATCCCATCCGATCCCATCCAAGGATCCCATCCCATCCCATCCCATCCCAGGGATCCCATCCCATCCCATCCCAGGGATCCCATCCCATCCCATCCCATCCCAGGGATCCCATCCCATGGAACCCATCCCAACCCAGGGATCCCATCCCATTCCAACCCATCCAATCCCATCCCAGGGATCCCATCCCAGAGATTCCATCCCATCCCAGGGATGGCATCCCAGGGATTCGATCCCAACCCAGGGATCCCATCCTATCCCAGGGATCCCATCCCAGGGATTCCATCCCATCCCAGGGATCCCATCCCATCCCAGGGATCACATTCCAGGGATCCCATCCCAGGGATCCCATCCCATCCCCGGGTCCCCATCCCAGGGATTCCATCCCATCCCAAACCATCCCTTCCCATGGATACCATCCGATCCCAGAGATCCCATCCCAGGGATCCCATCCCATCCCAGGGATCCCATCCCATCCCAACCCATCCCATCCCATCCTGCCCCATCCCATCCCATCCTATCCCATCCCACCCCATCCCATCCTAGGGATCCCATACCAGGTATACCATCCCATCCCAGGGATCCCATTCCGTACCATCCCAGGGATCCCATTCCATCCCATCCCATCCCATCCCATCCCATGGATCCCATCCCATCCCAACCCATTGTAGCCAATCCAATCCCATCCCACTCCATCCCATCCCATCCAATCCCATCCCATCCCATCCCATCCCATCGCAGGGATCCCATCCCATCCCGTCCCATCCCATCCCATCCCACCCCATCCCATCCCATCCCATCCCATCCCATCCCATCCCATCCCATCCCATCCCAGCGATCTCATCCCAGGGATTCCATCCCATCCCAGGTATCCCATCCCAACCAGTCCCAACCCAGGGATCCCATCCCACCCCATCCCATCCCATCCCAACACATCTCATCCCATCCCATCCCATCCCAGGGATCCCAACCCATCCCACGTATCCCATCCCATCCCATCTCATCCCGCGGATCCCATGCCATGGCATCCCATCCAAAACCATCCCATCCAAACCCATCCCATCCCATCCCATCCCATCCCATCCCATCCCAAACCCATCCCATCCCATCCCATCCCATCCCATCCCATCCCATCCCATCCCATCCCATCCCATTGTAGCCCATCCCAACCCTTCCCACCCCATCCCATCCCATCCCGTCCCATCACATCCCATCCCAGATATCCCATCCCAGGGATCCCATCCCATCCCAGGGATCCCATCCCATCCCAGGGATCCCATCCGATCCCATCCCATCCCATCCAATCCCATCCCATCCCATCCCATCCCATCCCATCCCATCCCATCCCATCCCATCCCATCCCATCCCATCCCATCCCAGGGATCCCATACCAGAGATCCCATTCCCGGGTCCCCATCCCAGGGATTCCATCCCATCCCAACCCATCCCATCCAATGGTTACCATCCCATCCTAGAGAACCCATCCCAGGGATCCCATCCCATCCCAGGGAACCCATCCCATCCCAACCCATCCCATCCCATCCCATCCCATCCCATCCCATCCCATCCCATCCCATCCCATCCCATCCCATCCCATCCCAGGCATCCCATCCGATCCCATCCAAGGGATCCCATCCCAACCAATCCAATCCCAGGGATCCCATCCCATCCCATCCCATCTCACCCCATCCCATCCCAGGGATCACATCCCATCCCACGGATCCCATCCCATCCCATCCCAGGCATCCCATCCAATCCCATCCCAGGGATCCCATCCCATCCCATCCCATCCCAGGGATCCCATCCCATGGAACCCATCCCAACCCAGGGATCCCATCCCATTCCAACCCATCCAATCCCATCCCAGGGATCCCATCCCAGAGCTTCCATCCCATCCCAGGGATGCCATCCCAGGGATTCGATCCCAACCCAGGGATCCCATCCTATCCCAGGGATCCCATCCCAGGGATTCCATCCCATCCCAGGGATCCCATCCCATCCCAGGGATCACATTCCCGGGATCCCATCCCAGGGATCCCATCCCATCCCAGGGATCCCATCCCATCCCATCCTATCCCATCCCATCCCATCCCATCCCAGGGATCCCATACCAGGGATCCCATCCCATCCCCGGGTCCCCATCCCAGGGATTCCATCCCATCCCAACCCATCCCATCCCATGGATACCATCCGATCCCAGAGATCCCATCCCAGGGATCCCATCCCAGGGATCCCATCCCATCCCAACCCATCCCATCCCATCCTACCCCATCCCATCCCATCCCATCCTACCCCATCCCATCCCATCCTATCCTATCCCATCCCATCCCATCCCATCCCATCCCATCGTAGGGATCCCATACCAGGTATCCCATCCCAGGGATCCCATTCCGTACCATCCCAGGGATCCCATTCCATCCCATCCCATCCCATCCCATCCCATCGATCCCATCCCATCCCAAACCATTGTAGCCAATCCCATCCCATCCCACCCCATCCCATCCAATCCCATCCCACCCCATCCCATCCCATCCCATCCCATCCCATCCCAGGGACACCATCCCAGGGATACCATACCATCCCAACCCATCCCATCCCATCCGATCCCATCCCAGGGATCCCATCCCATACCATCCCATCCCATCGCAGGGATCCCATCCCATCCCATTCCAATCCATCCCATCACATCCCATCCCAGCGATCTCATCCCAGGAATTCCATCCCATCCCTGTGATCCCATCCCATCCCACCCATTCCCATCCCCGGAATCCCATCCCATCACATCCCACGGATCCCATAACATCCCAGGGATCCCATCCCATCCCATCCCATCCCAGGGATCCCATCCCAGGGATTCCATCCCATCCCAGGGATCCCATCCCATACGAGGGATCACATTCCAGGGATCCCATCCCAGGGATCCCATCCCATCCCAAGTAACCCATCCCATGGATCCCACCCCAGGGATCCCAACCCTTCCCAGGGATCCCATCCCAGGGATCCCGTCCCATCCCAGCTATCCCATCCCAGGGATTCCATCCCATCCCAGGGATCCCATTTCATCTGTTCCCATCCCAGGGATCCCATCCCATCCCAACCCATCCCATCCCATCCCACCCCATCACATTCCATCCCATCCCAGGGATCCCATCCCATCCCAGGGATCCCATCCCATCCCATCCCATACCATCCCAGGGACCGCATCCCATCCCAACCAATCCCATCCCACCCGATCCCATCCCATTCCATCCCATCCCACCCGATCCCATCCCATCCCATCCCATCCCATCCCATCCCATCCCATCCCATCCCAGGGACACCATCCCAGGGATCCCATCCCATCCCATCCCATCCCATCCCATCCCATCCCATCCCATCACATCCCATCCCAGCGATCTCATCCCAGGGATTCCATCCCATCCCAGGTATCCCATCCCAACCAATCCTAACCCAGGGATCCCATCCGATCCAATCCCAGGGATCCCATCCCATCCCATCCCATCTCACCCCATCCCATCCCAGGGATCACATCCCATCCCACGGATCCCATCCCATCCCATCCCAGGCATCCCATCCGATCCCATCCAAGGGATCCCATCCCATCCCATCCCATCCCAGGGATCCCATCCCATCCCATCCCATCCCAGGGATCCCATCCCATGGAACCCATCCCAACCCAGGGATCCCATCCCATTCCAACCCATCCAATCCCATCCCAGGGATCCCATCCCAGAGATTCCATCCCATCCCAGGGATGCCATCCCAGGGATTCGATCCCAACCCAGGGATCCCATCCTATCCCAGGGATCCCATCCCAGGGATTCCATCCCATCCCAGGGATCCCATCCCATCCCAGGGATCACATTCCCGGGATCCCATCCCAGGGATCCCATCCCATCCCAGGGATCCCATCCCATCCCATCCTATCCCATCCCATCCCATCCCATCCCATCCCATCCCATCCCAGGGATCCCATACCAGGGATCCCATCCCATCCCCGGGTCCCCATCCCAGGGATTCCATCCCATCCCAACCCATCCCATCCCATGGATACCATCCGATCCCAGAGATCCCATCCCAGGGATCCCATCCCAGGGATCCCATCCCATCCCAACCCATCCCATCCCATCCTACCCCATCCCATCCCATCCTATCCTATCCCATCCCATCCCATCCCATCCCATCCCATCGTAGGGATCCCATACCAGGTATCCCATCCCAGGGATCCCATTCCGTACCATCCCAGGGATCCCATTCCATCCCATCCCATCCCATCCCATCGATCCCATCCCATCCCAAACCATTGTAGCCAATCCCATCCCATCCCACCCCATCCCATCCAATCCCATCCCACCCCATCCCATCCCATCCCATCCCATCCCATCCCATCCCATCCCATCCCAGGGACACCATCCCAGGGATACCATACCATCCCAACCCATCCCATCCCATCCGATCCAATCCCAGGGATCCCATCCCATCCCATCCCATCTCACCCCATCCCATCCCAGGGATCACATCCCATCCCACGGATCCCATCCCATCCCATCCCAGGCATCCCATCCGATCCCATCCAAGGGATCCCATCCCATCCAATCCCATCCCAGGGATCCCATCCCATCCCATCCCAGGGATCCCATCCCATGGAACCCATCCCAACCCAGGGATCCCATCCCATTCCAACCCATCCAATCCCATCCCAGGGATGCCATCCCAGGGATTCGATCCCAACCCAGGGATCCCATCCTATCCCAGGGATCCCATCCCAGGGATTCCATCCCATCCCAGGGATCCCATCCCATCCCAGGGATCACATTCCCGGGATCCCATCCCAGGGATCCCATCCCATCCCAGGGATCCCATCCCATCCCATCCTATCCCATCCCATCCCATCCCATCCCAGGGATCCCATACCAGGGATCCCATCCCATCCCCGGGTCCCCATCCCAGGGATTCCATCCCATCCCAACCCATCCCATCCCATGGATACCATCCGATCCCAGAGATCCCATCCCAGGGATCCCATCCCATCCCATCCCATCCCATCTCATCCCATCCCATCCCAGGGATCCCATCCCATCCCAGGGATCCCATCCCATCCCAGGGAGCCCATCCGATCCCATCCCAGGGATCCCATCCCATCCCATCCTACCCCATCCCATCCCATCCTATCCCATCCCATCCCATCCCATCCCATCCCATCCCATCCCATCCCATCCCATCCCATCCCATCCCATCCCAGGGATCCCATTCCGTACCATCCCAGGGATCCTATTTCATCCTATCCCATCCCATCCCATTGATCCCATCCCATCCCAACCCATTGTAGCCAATCCCATCCCATCCCACCCCATCCCATCCAATCCCATCCCATCCCATCCCAGGGACACCATCCCAGGGATACCATACCATCCCATCCCATCGCAGGGATCCCATACCATCCCATCCCATCCCAGCGATCTCATCCCAGGGATTCCATCCCATCCCAGGTATCCCATCCCATCCCATCCCATCCAATCCCAGGGATCCCATCCCATCCAATCCCAGGGATCCCATCCCATCCCATCCCATCTCACCCCATCCCATCCCAGGGATCACATCCCATCCCACGGATGCCATCCCATCCCATCCCAGGCATCCCATCCGATCCCATCCAAGGATCCCATCCCATCCCATCCCATCCCATCCCAGGGATCCCATCCCATCCCATCCCAGGGATCCCATCCCATCCCATCCCATCCCAGGGATCCCATCCCATGGAACCCATCCCAACCCAGGGATCCCATCCCATTCCAACCCATCCAATCCCATCCCAGGGATCCCATCCCAGAGATTCCATCCCATCCCAGGGATGGCATCCCAGGGATTCGATCCCAACCCAGGGATCCCATCCTATCCCAGGGATCCCATCCCAGGGATTCCATCCCATCCCAGGGATCCCATCCCATCCCAGGGATCACATTCCAGGGATCCCATCCCAGGGATCCCATCCCATCCCCGGGTCCCCATCCCAGGGATTCCATCCCATCCCAAACCATCCCTTCCCATGGATACCATCCGATCCCAGAGATCCCATCCCAGGGATCCCATCCCATCCCAGGGATCCCATCCCATCCCAACCCATCCCATCCCATCCTGCCCCATCCCATCCCATCCTATCCCATCCCATCCCATCCCATCCTAGGGATCCCATACCAGGTATACCATCCCATCCCAGGGATCCCATTCCGTACCATCCCAGGGATCCCATTCCATCCCATCCCATCCCATGGATCCCATCCCATCCCAACCCATTGTAGCCAATCCAATCCCATCCCACTCCATCCCATCCCATCCAATCCCATCCCATCCCATCCCATCCCATCCCATCGCAGGGATCCCATCCCATCCCGTCCCATCCCATCCCATCCCACCCCATCCCATCCCATCCCATCCCATCCCATCCCATCCCAGCGATCTCATCCCAGGGATTCCATCCCATCCCAGGTATCCCATCCCAACCAGTCCCAACCCAGGGATCCCATCCCACCCCATCCCATCCCATCCCAACACATCTCATCCCATCCCATCCCAGGGATCCCAACCCATCCCACGTATCCCATCCCATCCCATCTCATCCCGCGGATCCCATGCCATGGCATCCCATCCAAAACCATCCCATCCAAACCCATCCCATCCCATCCCATCCCATCCCATCCCAAACCCATCCCATCCCATCCCATCCCATCCCATCCCATCCCATCCCATCCCATCCCATCCCATTGTAGCCCATCCCAACCCTTCCCACCCCATCCCATCCCATCCCGTCCCATCACATCCCATCCCAGATATCCCATCCCAGGGATCCCATCCCATCCCAGGGATCCCATCCCATCCCAGGGATCCCATCCGATCCCATCCCATCCCATCCAATCCCATCCCATCCCATCCCATCCCATCCCATCCCATCCCATCCCATCCCATCCCATCCCATCCCAGGGATCCCATACCAGAGATCGCATTCCCGGGTCCCCATCCCAGGGATTCCATCCCATCCCAACCCATCCCATCCAATGGTTACCATCCCATCCTAGAGAACCCATCCCAGGGATCCCATCCCATCCCAGGGAACCCATCCCATCCCAACCCATCCCATCCCATCCCATCCCATCCCATCCCATCCCATCCCAGGCATCCCATCCGATCCCATCCAAGGGATCCCATCCCAACCAATCCAATCCCAGGGATCCCATCCCATCCCATCCCATCTCACCCCATCCCATCCCAGGGATCACATCCCATCCCACGGATCCCATCCCATCCCATCCCAGGCATCCCATCCAATCCCATCCCAGGGATCCCATCCCATCCCATCCCATCCCAGGGATCCCATCCCATGGAACCCATCCCAACCAAGGGATCCCATCCCATTCCAACCCATCCAATCCCATCCCAGGGATCCCATCCCAGAGCTTCCATCCCATCCCAGGGATGCCATCCCAGGGATTCGATCCCAACCCAGGGATCCCATCCTATCCCAGGGATCCCATCCCAGGGATTCCATCCCATCCCAGGGATCCCATCCCATCCCAGGGATCACATTCCCGGGATCCCATCCCAGGGATCCCATCCCATCCCAGGGATCCCATCCCATCCCATCCTATCCCATCCCATCCCATCCCATCCCAGGGATCCCATACCAGGGATCCCATCCCATCCCCGGGTCCCCATCCCAGGGATTCCATCCCATCCCAACCCATCCCATCCCATGGATACCATCCGATCCCAGAGATCCCATCCCAGGGATCCCATCCCAGGGATCCCATCCCATCCCAACCCATCCCATCCCATCCTACCCCATCCCATCCCATCCCATCCTACCCCATCCCATCCCATCCTATCCTATCCCATCCCATCCCATCCCATCCCATCCCATCGTAGGGATCCCATACCAGGTATCCCATCCCAGGGATCCCATTCCGTACCATCCCAGGGATCCCATTCCATCCCATCCCATCCCATCCCATCGATCCCATCCCATCCCAAACCATTGTAGCCAATCCCATCCCATCCCATCCCATCCCAGGGATCCCATCCCATCCCATCCCAGGGATCCCATCCCATCCCATCCCATCCCAGGGATCCCATCCCATGGAACCCATCCCAACCCAGGGATCCCATCCCATTCCAACCCATCCAATCCCATCCCAGGGATCCCATCCCAGAGATTCCATCCCATCCCAGGGATGGCATCCCAGGGATTCGATCCCAACCCAGGGATCCCATCCTATCCCAGGGATCCCATCCCAGGGATTCCATCCCATCCCAGGGATCCCATCCCATCCCAGGGATCACATTCCAGGGATCCCATCCCAGGGATCCCATCCCATCCCCGGGTCCCCATCCCAGGGATTCCATCCCATCCCAAACCATCCCTTCCCATGGATACCATCCGATCCCAGAGATCCCATCCCAGGGATCCCATCCCATCCCAGGGATCCCATCCCATCCCAACCCATCCCATCCCATCCTGCCCCATCCCATCCCATCCTATCCCATCCCATCCCATCCCATCCTAGGGATCCCATACCAGGTATACCATCCCATCCCAGGGATCCCATTCCGTACCATCCCAGGGATCCCATTCCATCCCATCCCATCCCATGGATCCCATCCCATCCCAACCCATTGTAGCCAATCCAATCCCATCCCACTCCATCCCATCCCATCCAATCCCATCCCATCCCATCCCATCCCATCCCATCCCATCGCAGGGATCCCATCCCATCCCGTCCCATCCCATCCCATCCCACCCCATCCCATCCCATCCCATCCCATCCCATCCCATCCCATCCCATCCCATCCCATCCCATCCCATCCCATCCCATCCCAGCGATCTCATCCCAGGGATTCCATCCCATCCCAGGTATCCCATCCCAACCAGTCCCAACCCAGGGATCCCATCCCACCCCATCCCATCCCATCCCAACACATCTCATCCCATCCCATCCCAGGGATCCCAACCCATCCCACGTATCCCATCCCATCCCATCTCATCCCGCGGATCCCATGCCATGGCATCCCATCCAAAACCATCCCATCCAAACCCATCCCATCCCATCCCATCCCATCCCATCCCAAACCCATCCCATCCCATCCCATCCCATCCCATCCCATCCCATCCCATCCCATCCCATTGTAGCCCATCCCAACCCTTCCCACCCCATCCCATCCCATCCCGTCCCATCACATCCCATCCCAGATATCCCATCCCAGGGATCCCATCCCATCCCAGGGATCCCATCCCATCCCAGGGATCCCATCCGATCCCATCCCATCCCATCCAATCCCATCCCATCCCATCCCATCCCATCCCATCCCATCCCATCCCATCCCAGGGATCCCATACCAGAGATCGCATTCCCGGGTCCCCATCCCAGGGATTCCATCCCATCCCAACCCATCCCATCCAATGGTTACCATCCCATCCTAGAGAACCCATCCCAGGGATCCCATCCCATCCCAGGGAACCCATCCCATCCCAACCCATCCCATCCCATCCCATCCCATCCCATCCCATCCCATCCCATCCCATCCCATCCCATCCCAGGCATCCCATCCGATCCCATCCAAGGGATCCCATCCCAACCAATCCAATCCCAGGGATCCCATCCCATCCCATCCCATCTCACCCCATCCCATCCCAGGGATCACATCCCATCCCACGGATCCCATCCCATCCCATCCCAGGCATCCCATCCAATCCCATCCCAGGGATCCCATCCCATCCCATCCCATCCCAGGGATCCCATCCCATGGAACCCATCCCAACCCAGGGATCCCATCCCATTCCAACCCATCCAATCCCATCCCAGGGATCCCATCCCAGAGCTTCCATCCCATCCCAGGGATGCCATCCCAGGGATTCGATCCCAACCCAGGGATCCCATCCTATCCCAGGGATCCCATCCCAGGGATTCCATCCCATCCCAGGGATCCCATCCCATCCCAGGGATCACATTCCCGGGATCCCATCCCAGGGATCCCATCCCATCCCAGGGATCCCATCCCATCCCATCCTATCCCATCCCATCCCATCCCATCCCAGGGATCCCATACCAGGGATCCCATCCCATCCCCGGGTCCCCATCCCAGGGATTCCATCCCATCCCAACCCATCCCATCCCATGGATACCATCCGATCCCAGAGATCCCATCCCAGGGATCCCATCCCAGGGATCCCATCCCATCCCAA
This sequence comes from Sturnus vulgaris, assembly GCF_052056855.1. Lineage (NCBI taxonomy): Eukaryota > Metazoa > Chordata > Aves > Passeriformes > Sturnidae > Sturnus > Sturnus vulgaris. Next base: position 7,884,659 of record NC_142282.1, on the reverse strand, counting down.
CCCATCCCATCCCATCCTACCCCATCCCATCCCATCCCATCCTACCCCATCCCATCCCATCCTATCCTATCCCATCCCATCCCATCCCATCCCATCCCATCGTAGGGATCCCATACCAGGTATCCCATCCCAGGGATCCCATTCCGTACCATCCCAGGGATCCCATTCCATCCCATCCCATCCCATCCCATCCCATCGATCCCATCCCATCCCAAACCATTGTAGCCAATCCCATCCCATCCCACCCCATCCCATCCAATCCCATCCCACCCCATCCCATCCCATCCCATCCCATCCCATCCCAGGGACACCATCCCAGGGATACCATACCATCCCAACCCATCCCATCCCATCCGATCCCATCCCAGGGATCCCATCCCATACCATCCCATCCCATCGCAGGGATCCCATCCCATCCCATTCCAATCCATCCCATCACATCCCATCCCAGCGATCTCATCCCAGGAATTCCATCCCATCCCTGTGATCCCATCCCATCCCACCCATTCCCATCCCCGGAATCCCATCCCATCACATCCCACGGATCCCATAACATCCCAGGGATCCCATCCCATCCCATCCCATCCCAGGGATCCCATCCCAGGGATTCCATCCCATCCCAGGGATCCCATCCCATACGAGGGATCACATTCCAGGGATCCCATCCCAGGGATCCCATCCCATCCCAAGTAACCCATCCCATGGATCCCACCCCAGGGATCCCAACCCTTCCCAGGGATCCCATCCCAGGGATCCCGTCCCATCCCAGCTATCCCATCCCAGGGATTCCATCCCATCCCAGGGATCCCATTTCATCTGTTCCCATCCCAGGGATCCCATCCCATCCCAACCCATCCCATCCCATCCCACCCCATCACATTCCATCCCATCCCAGGGATCCCATCCCATCCCAGGGATCCCATCCCATCCCATCCCATACCATCCCAGGGACCGCATCCCATCCCAACCAATCCCATCCCACCCGATCCCATCCCATTCCATCCCATCCCACCCGATCCCATCCCATCCCATCCCATCCCATCCCATCCCATCCCATCCCAGGGACACCATCCCAGGGATCCCATCCCATCCCATCCCATCCCATCCCATCCCATCCCATCCCATCCCATCCCATCCCATCACATCCCATCCCAGCGATCTCATCCCAGGGATTCCATCCCATCCCAGGTATCCCATCCCAACCAATCCTAACCCAGGGATCCCATCCGATCCAATCCCAGGGATCCCATCCCATCCCATCCCATCTCACCCCATCCCATCCCAGGGATCACATCCCATCCCACGGATCCCATCCCATCCCATCCCAGGCATCCCATCCGATCCCATCCAAGGGATCCCATCCCATCCAATCCCATCCCAGGGATCCCATCCCATCCCATCCCATCCCAGGGATCCCATCCCATGGAACCCATCCCAACCCAGGGATCCCATCCCATTCCAACCCATCCAATCCCATCCCAGGGATCCCATCCCAGAGATTCCATCCCATCCCAGGGATGCCATCCCAGGGATTCGATCCCAACCCAGGGATCCCATCCTATCCCAGGGATCCCATCCCAGGGATTCCATCCCATCCCAGGGATCCCATCCCATCCCAGGGATCACATTCCCGGGATCCCATCCCAGGGATCCCATCCCATCCCAGGGATCCCATCCCATCCCATCCTATCCCATCCCATCCCATCCCATCCCATCCCAGGGATCCCATACCAGGGATCCCATCCCATCCCCGGGTCCCCATCCCAGGGATTCCATCCCATCCCAACCCATCCCATCCCATGGATACCATCCGATCCCAGAGATCCCATCCCAGGGATCCCATCCCAGGGATCCCATCCCATCCCAACCCATCCCATCCCATCCTACCCCATCCCATCCCATCCTATCCTATCCCATCCCATCCCATCCCATCCCATCCCATCCCATCGTAGGGATCCCATACCAGGTATCCCATCCCAGGGATCCCATTCCGTACCATCCCAGGGATCCCATTCCATCCCATCCCATCCCATCCCATCGATCCCATCCCATCCCAAACCATTGTAGCCAATCCCATCCCATCCCACCCCATCCCATCCAATCCCATCCCACCCCATCCCATCCCATCCCATCCCATCCCATCCCAGGGACACCATCCCAGGGATACCATACCATCCCAACCCATCCCATCCCATCCGATCCAATCCCAGGGATCCCATCCCATCCCATCCCATCTCACCCCATCCCATCCCAGGGATCACATCCCATCCCACGGATCCCATCCCATCCCATCCCAGGCATCCCATCCGATCCCATCCAAGGGATCCCATCCCATCCAATCCCATCCCAGGGATCCCATCCCATCCCATCCCAGGGATCCCATCCCATGGAACCCATCCCAACCCAGGGATCCCATCCCATTCCAACCCATCCAATCCCATCCCAGGGATGCCATCCCAGGGATTCGATCCCAACCCAGGGATCCCATCCTATCCCAGGGATCCCATCCCAGGGATTCCATCCCATCCCAGGGATCCCATCCCATCCCAGGGATCACATTCCCGGGATCCCATCCCAGGGATCCCATCCCATCCCAGGGATCCCATCCCATCCCATCCTATCCCATCCCATCCCATCCCATCCCAGGGATCCCATACCAGGGATCCCATCCCATCCCCGGGTCCCCATCCCAGGGATTCCATCCCATCCCAACCCATCCCATCCCATGGATACCATCCGATCCCAGAGATCCCATCCCAGGGATCCCATCCCATCCCATCCCATCCCATCTCATCCCATCCCATCCCAGGGATCCCATCCCATCCCAGGGATCCCATCCCATCCCAGGGAGCCCATCCGATCCCATCCCAGGGATCCCATCCCATCCCATCCTACCCCATCCCATCCCATCCTATCCCATCCCATCCCATCCCATCCCATCCCATCCCATCCCATCCCATCCCATCCCATCCCATCCCATCCCAGGGATCCCATTCCGTACCATCCCAGGGATCCTATTTCATCCTATCCCATCCCATCCCATTGATCCCATCCCATCCCAACCCATTGTAGCCAATCCCATCCCATCCCACCCCATCCCATCCAATCCCATCCCATCCCATCCCAGGGACACCATCCCAGGGATACCATACCATCCCATCCCATCGCAGGGATCCCATACCATCCCATCCCATCCCAGCGATCTCATCCCAGGGATTCCATCCCATCCCAGGTATCCCATCCCATCCCATCCCATCCAATCCCAGGGATCCCATCCCATCCAATCCCAGGGATCCCATCCCATCCCATCCCATCTCACCCCATCCCATCCCAGGGATCACATCCCATCCCACGGATGCCATCCCATCCCATCCCAGGCATCCCATCCGATCCCATCCAAGGATCCCATCCCATCCCATCCCATCCCAGGGATCCCATCCCATCCCATCCCAGGGATCCCATCCCATCCCATCCCATCCCAGGGATCCCATCCCATGGAACCCATCCCAACCCAGGGATCCCATCCCATTCCAACCCATCCAATCCCATCCCAGGGATCCCATCCCAGAGATTCCATCCCATCCCAGGGATGGCATCCCAGGGATTCGATCCCAACCCAGGGATCCCATCCTATCCCAGGGATCCCATCCCAGGGATTCCATCCCATCCCAGGGATCCCATCCCATCCCAGGGATCACATTCCAGGGATCCCATCCCAGGGATCCCATCCCATCCCCGGGTCCCCATCCCAGGGATTCCATCCCATCCCAAACCATCCCTTCCCATGGATACCATCCGATCCCAGAGATCCCATCCCAGGGATCCCATCCCATCCCAGGGATCCCATCCCATCCCAACCCATCCCATCCCATCCTGCCCCATCCCATCCCATCCTATCCCATCCCATCCCATCCCATCCTAGGGATCCCATACCAGGTATACCATCCCATCCCAGGGATCCCATTCCGTACCATCCCAGGGATCCCATTCCATCCCATCCCATCCCATGGATCCCATCCCATCCCAACCCATTGTAGCCAATCCAATCCCATCCCACTCCATCCCATCCCATCCAATCCCATCCCAACCCATCCCATCCCATCCCATCGCAGGGATCCCATCCCATCCCGTCGCATCCCATCCCATCCCACCCCATCCCATCCCATCCCATCCCATCCCATCCCATCCCATCCCATCCCATCCCAGCGATCTCATCCCAGGGATTCCATCCCATCCCAGGTATCCCATCCCAACCAGTCCCAACCCAGGGATCCCATCCCACCCCATCCCATCCCATCCCAACACATCTCATCCCATCCCATCCCAGGGATCCCAACCCATCCCACGTATCCCATCCCATCCCATCTCATCCCGCGGATCCCATGCCATGGCATCCCATCCAAAACCATCCCATCCAAACCCATCCCATCCCATCCCATCCCATCCCATCCCAAACCCATCCCATCCCATCCCATCCCATCCCATCCCATCCCATCCCATCCCATTGTAGCCCATCCCAACCCTTCCCACCCCATCCCATCCCATCCCGTCCCATCACATCCCATCCCAGATATCCCATCCCAGGGATCCCATCCCATCCCAGGGATCCCATCCCATCCCAGGGATCCCATCCGATCCCATCCCATCCCATCCAATCCCATCCCATCCCATCCCATCCCATCCCATCCCATCCCATCCCATCCCATCCCATCCCATCCCAGGGATCCCATACCAGAGATCGCATTCCCGGGTCCCCATCCCAGGGATTCCATCCCATCCCAACCCATCCCATCCAATGGTTACCATCCCATCCTAGAGAACCCATCCCAGGGATCCCATCCCATCCCAGGGAACCCATCCCATCCCAACCCATCCCATCCCATCCCATCCCATCCCATCCCATCCCATCCCATCCCATCCCATCCCAGGCATCCCATCCGATCCCATCCAAGGGATCCCATCCCAACCAATCCAATCCCAGGGATCCCATCCCATCCCATCCCATCTCACCCCATCCCATCCCAGGGATCACATCCCATCCCACGGATCCCATCCCATCCCATCCCAGGCATCCCATCCAATCCCATCCCAGGGATCCCATCCCATCCCATCCCAGGGATCCCATCCCATGGAACCCATCCCAACCAAGGGATCCCATCCCATTCCAACCCATCCAATCCCATCCCAGGGATCCCATCCCAGAGCTTCCATCCCATCCCAGGGATGCCATCCCAGGGATTCGATCCCAACCCAGGGATCCCATCCTATCCCAGGGATCCCATCCCAGGGATTCCATCCCATCCCAGGGATCCCATCCCATCCCAGGGATCACATTCCCGGGATCCCATCCCAGGGATCCCATCCCATCCCAGGGATCCCATCCCATCCCATCCTATCCCATCCCATCCCATCCCATCCCAGGGATCCCATACCAGGGATCCCATCCCATCCCCGGGTCCCCATCCCAGGGATTCCATCCCATCCCAACCCATCCCATCCCATGGATACCATCCGATCCCAGAGATCCCATCCCAGGGATCCCATCCCAGGGATCCCATCCCATCCCAACCCATCCCATCCCATCCTACCCCATCCCATCCCATCCCATCCTACCCCATCCCATCCCATCCTATCCTATCCCATCCCATCCCATCCCATCCCATCCCATCGTAGGGATCCCATACCAGGTATCCCATCCCAGGGATCCCATTCCGTACCATCCCAGGGATCCCATTCCATCCCATCCCATCCCATCCCATCGATCCCATCCCATCCCAAACCATTGTAGCCAATCCCATCCCATCCCATCCCATCCCAGGGATCCCATCCCATCCCATCCCAGGGATCCCATCCCATCCCATCCCATCCCAGGGATCCCATCCCATGGAACCCATCCCAACCCAGGGATCCCATCCCATTCCAACCCATCCAATCCCATCCCAGGGATGCCATCCCAGAGATTCCATCCCATCCCAGGGATGGCATCCCAGGGATTCGATCCCAACCCAGGGATCCCATCCTATCCCAGGGATCCCATCCCAGGGATTCCATCCCATCCCAGGGATCCCATCCCATCCCAGGGATCACATTCCAGGGATCCCATCCCAGGGATCCCATCCCATCCCCGGGTCCCCATCCCAGGGATTCCATCCCATCCCAAACCATCCCTTCCCATGGATACCATCCGATCCCAGAGATCCCATCCCAGGGATCCCATCCCATCCCAGGGATCCCATCCCATCCCAACCCATCCCATCCCATCCTGCCCCATCCCATCCCATCCTATCCCATCCCATCCCATCCCATCCTAGGGATCCCATACCAGGTATACCATCCCATCCCAGGGATCCCATTCCGTACCATCCCAGGGATCCCATTCCATCCCATCCCATCCCATGGATCCCATCCCATCCCAACCCATTGTAGCCAATCCAATCCCATCCCACTCCATCCCATCCCATCCAATCCCATCCCATCCCATCCCATCCCATCCCATCCCATCGCAGGGATCCCATCCCATCCCGTCCCATCCCATCCCATCCCACCCCATCCCATCCCATCCCATCCCATCCCATCCCATCCCATCCCATCCCATCCCATCCCATCCCAGCGATCTCATCCCAGGGATTCCATCCCATCCCAGGTATCCCATCCCAACCAGTCCCAACCCAGGGATCCCATCCCACCCCATCCCATCCCATCCCAACACATCTCATCCCATCCCATCCCAGGGATCCCAACCCATCCCACGTATCCCATCCCATCCCATCTCATCCCGCGGATCCCATGCCATGGCATCCCATCCAAAACCATCCCATCCAAACCCATCCCATCCCATCCCATCCCATCCCATCCCAAACCCATCCCATCCCATCCCATCCCATCCCATCCCATCCCATCCCATCCCATCCCATTGTAGCCCATCCCAACCCTTCCCACCCCATCCCATCCCATCCCGTCCCATCACATCCCATCCCAGATATCCCATCCCAGGGATCCCATCCCATCCCAGGGATCCCATCCCATCCCAGGGATCCCATCCGATCCCATCCCATCCCATCCAATCCCATCCCATCCCATCCCATCCCATCCCATCCCATCCCATCCCATCCCATCCCAGGGATCCCATACCAGAGATCGCATTCCCGGGTCCCCATCCCAGGGATTCCATCCCATCCCAACCCATCCCATCCAATGGTTACCATCCCATCCTAGAGAACCCATCCCAGGGATCCCATCCCATCCCAGGGAACCCATCCCATCCCAACCCATCCCATCCCATCCCATCCCATCCCATCCCATCCCATCCCATCCCATCCCATCCCATCCCAGGCATCCCATCCGATCCCATCCAAGGGATCCCATCCCAACCAATCCAATCCCAGGGATCCCATCCCATCCCATCCCATCTCACCCCATCCCATCCCAGGGATCACATCCCATCCCACGGATCCCATCCCATCCCATCCCAGGCATCCCATCCAATCCCATCCCAGGGATCCCATCCCATCCCATCCCATCCCATCCCAGGGATCCCATCCCATGGAACCCATCCCAACCCAGGGATCCCATCCCATTCCAACCCATCCAATCCCATCCCAGGGATCCCATCCCAGAGCTTCCATCCCATCCCAGGGATGCCATCCCAGGGATTCGATCCCAACCCAGGGATCCCATCCTATCCCAGGGATCCCATCCCAGGGATTCCATCCCATCCCAGGGATCCCATCCCATCCCAGGGATCACATTCCCGGGATCCCATCCCAGGGATCCCATCCCATCCCAGGGATCCCATCCCATCCCATCCTATCCCATCCCATCCCATCCCATCCCAGGGATCCCATACCAGGGATCCCATCCCATCCCCGGGTCCCCATCCCAGGGATTCCATCCCATCCCAACCCATCCCATCCCATGGATACCATCCGATCCCAGAGATCCCATCCCAGGGATCCCATCCCAGGGATCCCATCCCATCCCAACCCATCCCATCCCATCCTACCCCATCCCATCCCATCCCATCCTACCCCATCCCATCCCATCCTATCCTATCCCATCCCATCCCATCCCATCCCATCCCATCGTAGGGATCCCATACCAGGTATCCCATCCCAGGGATCCCATTCCGTACCATCCCAGGGATCCCATTCCATCCCATCCCATCCCATCCCATCGATCCCATCCCATCCCAAACCATTGTAGCCAATCCCATCCCATCCCACCCCATCCCATCCAATCCCATCCCACCCCATCCCATCCCATCCCATCCCATCCCATCCCATCCCATCCCATCCCATCCCATCCCATCCCAGGGACACCATCCCAGGGATACCATACCATCCCAACCCATCCCATCCCATCCGATCCCATCCCAGGGATCCCATCCCATCCGATCCCATCCCAGGGATCCCATCCCATCCCATCCCATCCCATCCCAGGGATCCCATCCCAGGGATTCCATCCCATCCCAGGGATCCCATCCCATACGAGGGATCACATTCCAGGGATCCCATCCCAGGGATCCCATCCCATCCCAAGTAACCCATCCCATGGATCCCACCCCAGGGATCCCAACCCTTCCCAGGGATCCCATCCCAGGGATCCCGTCCCATCCCAGCTATCCCATCCCAGGGATTCCATCCCATCCCAGGGATCCCATTTCATCTGTTCCCATCCCAGGGATCCCATCCCATCCCATCCCATCCCAGGGATCCCATCCCATCCCAACCCATCCCATCCCATCCCACCCCATCACATTCCATCCCATCCCATGGATCCCATCCCATCCCAGGGATCCCATCCCATCCCATCCCATACCATCCCAGGGACCGCATCCCATCCCAACCAATCCCATCCCACCCGATCCCATCCCATTCCATCCCATCCCACCCGATCCCATCCCATCCCATCCCATCCCATCCCATCCCATCCCATCCCATCCCAGGGACACCATCCCAGGGATCCCATCCCATCCCATCCCATCCCATCCCATCCCATCACATCCCATCCCAGCGATCTCATCCCAGGGATTCCATCCCATCCCAGGTATCCCATCCCAACCAATCCTAACCCAGGGATCCCATCCGATCCAATCCCAGGGATCCCATCCCATCCCATCCCATCCCATCTCACCCCATCCCATCCCAGGGATCACATCCCATCCCACGGATCCCATCCCATCCCATCCCAGGCATCCCATCCGATCCCATCCAAGGGATCCCATCCCATCCAATCCCATCCCAGGGATCCCACCCCATCCCATCCCATCCCAGGGATCCCATCCCATGGAACCCATCCCAACCCAGGGATCCCATCCCATTCCAACCCATCCAATCCCATCCCAGGGATCCCATCCCAGAGATTCCATCCCATCCCAGGGATGCCATCCCAGGGATTCGATCCCAACCCAGGGATCCCATCCTATCCCAGGGATCCCATCCCAGGGATTCCATCCCATCCCAGGGATCCCATCCCATCCCAGGGATCACATTCCCGGGATCCCATCCCAGGGATCCCATCCCATCCCAGGGATCCCATCCCATCCCATCCTATCCCATCCCATCCCATCCCATCCCATCCCATCCCAGGGATCCCATACCAGGGATCCCATCCCATCCCCGGGTCCCCATCCCAGGGATTCCATCCCATCCCAACCCATCCCATCCCATGGATACCATCCGATCCCAGAGATCCCATCCCAGGGATCCCATCCCAGGGATCCCATCCCATCCCAACCCATCCCATCCCATCCTACCCCATCCCATCCCATCCTATCCTAACCCATCCCATCCCATCCCATCCCATCCCATCCCATCGTAGGGATCCCATACCAGGTATCCCATCCCAGGGATCCCATTCCGTACCATCCCAGGGATCCCATTCCATCCCATCCCATCCCATCCCATCGATCCCATCCCATCCCAAACCATTGTAGCCAATCCCATCCCACCCCATCCCATCCAATCCCATCCCACCCCATCCCATCCCATCCCATCCCATCCCATCCCAGGGACACCATCCCAGGGATACCATACCATCCCAACCCATCCCATCCCATCCGATCCAATCCCAGGGATCCCATCCCATCCCATCCCATCTCACCCCATCCCATCCCAGGGATCACATCCCATCCCACGGATCCCATCCCATCCCATCCCAGGCATCCCATCCCATCCCATCCCATCCCATCCCATCCCATCCCAGGGATCCCATCCCAGGGATTCCATCCCATCCCAGGGATCCCATCCCATACGAGGGATCACATTCCAGGGATCCCATCCCAGGGATCCCATCCCATCCCAAGTAACCCATCCCATGGATCCCACCCCAGGGATCCCAACCCTTCCCAGGGATCCCATCCCAGGGATCCCGTCCCATCCCAGCTATCCCATCCCAGGGATTCCATCCCATCCCAGGGATCCCATTTCATCTGTTCCCATCCCAGGGATCCCATCCCATCCCATCCCATCCCAGGGATCCCATCCCATCCCAACCCATCCCATCCCATCCCACCCCATCACATTCCATCCCATCCCATGGATCCCATCCCATCCCAGGGATCCCATCCCATCCCATCCCATACCATCCCAGGGACCGCATCCCATCCCAACCAATCCCATCCCACCCGATCCCATCCCATTCCATCCCATCCCACCCGATCCCATCCCATCCCATCCCATCCCATCCCATCCCATCCCAGGGACACCATCCCAGGGATCCCATCCCATCCCATCCCATCCCATCCCATCACATCCCATCCCAGCGATCTCATCCCAGGGATTCCATCCCATCCCAGGTATCCCATCCCAACCAATCCTAACCCAGGGATCCCATCCGATCCAATCCCAGGGATCCCATCCCATCCCATCCCATCCCATCTCACCCCATCCCATCCCAGGGATCACATCCCATCCCACGGATCCCATCCCATCCCATCCCAGGCATCCCATCCGATCCCATCCAAGGGATCCCATCCCATCCAATCCCATCCCAGGGATCCCACCCCATCCCATCCCATCCCAGGGATCCCATCCCATCCCAGGGATCCCATCCCATGGAACCCATCCCAACCCAGCGATCCCATCCCATTCCAACCCATCCAATCCCATCCCAGGGATCCCATCCCAGAGATTCCATCCCATCCCAGGGATGCCATCCCAGGGATTCGATCCCAACCCAGGGATCCCATCCTATCCCAGGGATCCCATCCCAGGGATTCCATCCCATCCCAGGGATCCCATCCCATCCCAGGGATCACATTCCCGGGATCCCATCCCAGGGATCCCATCCCATCCCAGGGATCCCATCCCATCCCATCCTATCCCATCCCATCCCATCCCATCCCATCCCATCCCATCCCAGGGATCCCATACCAGGGATCCCATCCCATCCCCGGGTCCCCATCCCAGGGATTCCATCCCATCCCAACCCATCCCATCCCATGGATACCATCCGATCCCAGAGATCCCATCCCAGGGATCCCATCCCAGGGATCCCATCCCATCCCAACCCATCCCATCCCATCCTACCCCATCCCATCCCATCCTATCCTAACCCATCCCATCCCATCCCATCCCATCCCATCCCATCCCATCGTAGGGATCCCATACCAGGTATCCCATCCCAGGGATCCCATTCCGTACCATCCCAGGGATCCCATTCCATCCCATCCCATCCCATCCCATCGATCCCATCCCATCCCAAACCATTGTAGCCAATCCCATCCCATCCCACCCCATCCCATCCAATCCCATCCCACCCCATCCCATCCCATCCCATCCCATCCCAGGGACACCATCCCAGGGATACCATACCATCCCAACCCATCCCATCCCATCCGATCCAATCCCAGGGATCCCATCCCATCCCATCCCATCTCACCCCATCCCATCCCAGGGATCACATCCCATCCCACGGATCCCATCCCATCCCATCCCAGGCATCCCATCCGATCCCATCCAAGGGATCCCATCCCATCCAATCCCATCCCAGGGATCCCATCCCATCCCATCCCAGGGATCTCATCCCATGGAACCCATCCCATCCCATCCCATCTCACCCCATCCCATCCCAGGGATCACATCCCATCCCACGGATCCCATCCCATCCCATCCCAGGCATCCCATCCGATCCCATCCAAGGGATCCCATCCCATCCAATCCCATCCCAGGGATCCCATCCCATCCCATCCCAGGGATCCCATCCCATGGAACCCATCCCAACCCAGGGATCCCATCCCATTCCAACCCATCCAATCCCATCCCAGGGATGCCATCCCAGGGATTCGATCCCAACCCAGGGATCCCATCCTATCCCAGGGATCCCATCCCAGGGATTCCATCCCATCCCAGGGATCCCATCCCATCCCAGGGATCACATTCCCGGGATCCCATCCCAGGGATCCCATCCCATCCCAGGGATCCCATCCCATCCCATCCTATCCCATCCCATCCCATCCCATCCCAGGGATCCCATACCAGGGATCCCATCCCATCCCCGGGTCCCCATCCCAGGGATTCCATCCCATCCCAACCCATCCCATCCCATGGATACCATCCGATCCCAGAGATCCCATCCCAGGGATCCCATCCCAGGGATCCCATCCCATCCCAACCCATCCCATCCTACCCCATCCCATCCCATCCCATCCTACCCCATCCCATCCCATCCCATCCCATCCCATCCCATCCCATCCCATCCCATCCCATCCCATCCCATCCCATCCCATCCCATCGTAGGGATCCCATACCAGGTATCCCATCCCAGGGATCCCATTCCGTACCATCCCAGGGATCCCATTCCATCCCATCCCATCCCATCGATCCCATCCCATCCCAAACCATTGTAGCCAATCCCATCCCATCCCACCCCATCCCATCCAATCCCATCCCACACCATCCCATCCCATCCCATCCCATCCCATCCCATCCCAGGGACACCATCCCAGGGATACCATACCATCCCAACCCATCCCATCCCATCCCATCCCATCGCAGGGATCCCATCCCATCCCATCCCATCCCATCCCATCCCATCCCATCCCATCCCATCCCATCACATCCCATCCCAGCGATCTCATCCCAGGGATCCCATCCCATCCCATCCCATCCCAGCGATCTCATCCCAGGGATTCCATTCCATCCCAGGTATCCCATCCCAACCAATCCTAACCCAGGGATCCCATCCCATCCAATCCCAGGGATCCCATCCCATCCCATCCCATCTCACCCCATCCCATCGCAAGGATCACATCCCATCCCACGCATGCCATCCCATCCCATCCCAGGCATCCCATCCGATCCCATCCAGGGATCCCATCCCATCCCATCCCATCCCAGGGATCCCATCCCAGGAATTCCATCCCATCCCTGTGATCCCATCCCATCCCACCCATTCCCATCCCCGGAATCCCATCCAATCACATCCCACGGATCCCATAACATCCCAGGGATCCCATCCCATCCCATCCCATCCCAGGGATCCCATCCCAGGGATTCCATCCCATCCCAGGGATCCCATCCCAATACGAGGGATCACATTCCAGGGATCCCATCCCAGGGATCCCATCCCATCCCAAGTAACCCATCCCATGGATCCCACCCCAGGGATCCCAACCCTTCCCAGGGATCCCATCCCAGGGATCCCGTCCCATCCCAGCTATCCCATCCCAGGGATTCCATCCCATCCCAGGGATCCCATTTCATCTGTTCCCATCCCAGGGATCCCATCCCATCCCATCCCAGGGATCCCATCCCATCCCAACCCATCCCATCCCATCCCACCCCATCACATTCCATGCCATCCCATGGATCCCATCCCATCCCAGGGATCCCATCCCATCCCATCCCATACCATCCCAGGGACCGCATCCCATCCCAACCAATCCCATCCCACCCGATCCCATCCCATTCCATCCCATCCCACCCGATCCCATCCCATCCCATCCCATCCCATCCCATCCCAGGGACACCATCCCAGGGATACCATACCATCCCATCCCATCGCAGGGATCCCATCCCATCCCATCCCATCCCATCCCATCCCATCACATCCCATCCCAGCGATCTCATCCCAGGGATTCCATCCCATCCCAGGTATCCCATCCCAACCAATCCTAACCCAGGGATCCCATCCGATCCAATCCCAGGGATCCCATCCCATCCCATCCCATCCCATCTCACCCCATCCCATCCCAGGGATCACATCCCATCCCACGGATCCCATCCCATCCCATCCCAGGCATCCCATCCGATCCCATCCAAGGGATCCCATCCCATCCAATCCCATCCCAGGGATCCCATCCCATCCCATCCCATCCCAGGGATCCCATCCCATGGAACCCATCCCAACCCAGGGATCCCATCCCATTCCAACCCATCCAATCCCATCCCAGGGATCCCATCCCAGAGATTCCATCCCATCCCAGGGATGCCATCCCAGGGATTCGATCCCAACCCAGGGATCCCATCCTATCCCAGGGATCCCATCCCAGGGATTCCATCCCATCCCAGGGATCCCATCCCATCCCAGGGATCACATTCCCGGGATCCCATCCCAGGGATCCCATCCCATCCCAGGGATCCCATCCCATCCCATCCTATCCCATCCCATCCCATCCCATCCCATCCCAGGGATCCCATACCAGGGATCCCATCCCATCCCCGGGTCCCCATCCCAGGGATTCCATCCCATCCCATCCCATCCCATCCCATCCCAGGGACACCATCCCAGGGATACCATACCATCCCAACCCATCCCATCCCATCCGATCCCATCCCAGGGATCCCATCCCATACCATCCCATCCCATCGCAGGGATCCCATCCCATCCCATTCCATCCCATCCCATCACATCCCATCCCAGCGATCTCATCCCAGGAATTCCATCCCATCCCTGTGATCCCATCCCATCCCACCCATTCCCATCCCCGGAATCCCATCCCATCACATCCCACGGATCCCATAACATCCCAGGGATCCCATCCCATCCCATCCCAGGGATCCCATCCCAGGGATTCCATCCCATCCCAGGGATCCCATCCCAGGGATTCCATCTCATCCCAGGGATCCAATCCCAGAGATCCTCTCCCATCCCATCCCATCCCATCCCATCCCAGGGATCCCATCCCATGGAAGCCATCCCAATCCAGGGATCCCATCCCATCCCATCCCATCCCATCCCTTCTCATCCCATCCCATCCCAGGGATCCCATCCCATCCCATCCCATCCCATCCCATCCCATCCCATCCCATCCCAGGGATCCCATCTCATCCCAGGGATCCAATCCCAGAGATCCTCTCCCATCCCATCCCATCCCATCCCATCCCATCCCATCCCATCCCATCCCATCCCATCCCATCCCAGGGATCCCATCCCATGGAACCCATCCCAATCCAGGGATCCCATCCCATCCCATCCCATCCCATCTCATCCCATCCCATCCCAGGGATCCCATCCCATCCCCGGGATCCCATTCCAGGGATTCCATCCCATCCCAGGGATGCCAACCCATACGAGGGATCCCATCCCAGGGATCCCATCCCAACCCATCCCATCCCATCCTACCCCATCCCATCCCATCCTATCCTATCCCATCCCATCCCATCCCATCCCATCCCATCCCATCGTAGGGATCCCATACCAGGTATCCCATCCCAGGGATCCCATTCCATACCATCCCAGGGATCCCATTCCATCCCATCCCATCCCATCCCATCCCATCGATCCCATCCCATCCCAAACCATTGTAGCCAATCCCATCCCATCCCACCCCATCCCATCCAATCCCATCCCACCCCATCCCATCCCATCCCATCCCATCCCATCCCATCCCATCCCATCCCATCCCATCCCATCCCAGGGACACCATCCCAGGGATACCATACCATCCCAACCCATCCCATCCCATCCGATCCAATCCCAGGGATCCCATCCCATCCCATCCCATCTCACCCCATCCCATCCCAGGGATCACATCCCATCCCACGGATCCCATCCCATCCCATCCCAGGCATCCCATCCGATCCCATCCAAGGGATCCCATCCCATCCAATCCCATCCCAGGGATCCCATCCCATCCCATCCCAGGGATCCCATCCCATGGAACCCATCCCAACCCAGGGATCCCATCCCATTCCAACCCATCCAATCCCATCCCAGGGATGCCATCCCAGGGATTCGATCCCAACCCAGGGATCCCATCCTATCCCAGGGATCCCATCCCAGGGATTCCATCCCATCCCAGGGATCCCATCCCATCCCAGGGATCACATTCCCGGGATCCCATCCCAGGGATCCCATCCCATCCCAGGGATCCCATCCCATCCCATCCTATCCCATCCCATCCCATCCCATCCCAGGGATCCCATACCAGGGATCCCATCCCATCCCCGGGTCCCCATCCCAGGGATTCCATCCCATCCCAACCCATCCCATCCCATGGATACCATCCGATCCCAGAGATCCCATCCCAGGGATCCCATCCCATCCCATCCCATCCCATCTCATCCCATCCCATCCCAGGGATCCCATCCCATCCCAGGGATCCCATCCCATCCCAGGGAGCCCATCCGATCCCATCCCAGGGATCCCATCCCATCCCATCCTACCCCATCCCATCCCATCCTATCCCATCCCATCCCATCCCATCCCATCCCATCCCATCCCATCCCATCCCATCCCATCCCATCCCAGGGATCCCATTCCGTACCATCCCAGGGATCCTATTTCATCCTATCCCATCCCATCCAATTGATCCCATCCCATCCCAACCCATTGTAGCCAATCCCATCCCATCCCACCCCATCCCATCCAATCCCATCCCATCCCATCCCAGGGACACCATCCCAGGGATACCATACCATCCCATCCCATCGCAGGGATCCCATACCATCCCATCCCATCCCAGCGATCTCATCCCAGGGATTCCATCCCATCCCAGGTATCCCATCCCATCCCATCCCATCCAATCCCAGGGATCCCATCCCATCCAATCCCAGGGATCCCATCCCATCCCATCCCATCTCACCCCATCCCATCCCAGGGATCACATCCCATCCCACGGATGCCATCCCATCCCATCCCAGGCATCCCATCCGATCCCATCCAAGGATCCCATCCCATCCCATCCCATCCCAGGGATCCCATCCCATCCCATCCCAGGGATCCCATCCCATCCCATCCCATCCCATCCCAGGGATCCCATCCCATGGAACCCATCCCAACCCAGGGATCCCATCCCATTCCAACCCATCCAATCCCATCCCAGGGATCCCATCCCAGAGATTCCATCCCATCCCAGGGATGGCATCCCAGGGATTCGATCCCAACCCAGGGATCCCATCCTATCCCAGGGATCCCATCCCAGGGATTCCATCCCATCCCAGGGATCCCATCCCATCCCAGGGATCACATTCCAGGGATCCCATCCCAGGGATCCCATCCCATCCCCGGGTCCCCATCCCAGGGATTCCATCCCATCCCAAACCATCCCTTCCCATGGATACCATCCGATCCCAGAGATCCCATCCCAGGGATCCCATCCCATCCCAGGGATCCCATCCCATCCCAACCCATCCCATCCCATCCTGCCCCATCCCATCCCATCCTATCCCATCCCATCCCATCCCATCCTAGGGATCCCATACCAGGTATACCATCCCATCCCAGGGATCCCATTCCGTACCATCCCAGGGATCCCATTCCATCCCATCCCATCCCATGGATCCCATCCCATCCCAACCCATTGTAGCCAATCCAATCCCATCCCACTCCATCCCATCCAATCCCATCCCATCCCATCCCATCCCATCCCATCGCAGGGATCCCATCCCATCCCGTCCCATCCCATCCCATCCCACCCCATCCCATCCCATCCCATCCCATCCCATCCCATCCCATCCCATCCCATCCCATCCCATCCCATCCCAGCGATCTCATCCCAGGGATTCCATCCCATCCCAGGTATCCCATCCCAACCAATCCTAACCCAGGGATCCCATCCGATCCAATCCCAGGGATCCCATCCCATCCCATCCCATCCCATCTCACCCCATCCCATCCCATCCCAACACATCTCATCCCATCCCATCCCAGGGATCCCAACCCATCCCACGTATCCCATCCCATCCCATCTCATCCCGCGGATCCCATGCCATGGCATCCCATCCAAAACCATCCCATCCAAACCCATCCTATCCCATCCCATCCCATCCCATCCCAAACCCATCCCATCCCATCCCATCCCATCCCATCCCATCCCATCCCATCCCATTGTAGCCCATCCCAACCCTTCCCACCCCATCCCATCCCATCCCGTCCCATCACATCCCATCCCAGATATCCCATCCCAGGGATCCCATCCCATCCCAGGGATCCCATCCCATCCCAGGGATCCCATCCGATCCCATCCCATCCCATCCAATCCCATCCCATCCCATCCCATCCCATCCCATCCCATCCCATCCCATCCCATCCCATCCCATCCCAGGGATCCCATACCAGAGATCGCATTCCCGGGTCCCCATCCCAGGGATTCCATCCCATCCCAACCCATCCCATCCAATGGTTACCATCCCATCCTAGAGAACCCATCCCAGGGATCCCACCCCATCCCAGGGAACCCATCCCATCCCAACCCATCCCATCCCATCCCATCCCATCCCATCCCATCCCAGGCATCCCATCCGATCCCATCCAAGGGATCCCATCCCAACCAATCCAATCCCAGGGATCCCATCCCATCCCATCCCATCTCACCCCATCCCATCCCAGGGATCACATCCCATCCCACGGATCCCATCCCATCCCATCCCAGGCATCCCATCCAATCCCATCCCAGGGATCCCATCCCATCCCATCCCATCCCAGGGATCCCATCCCATGGAACCCATCCCAACCCAGGGATCCCATCCCATTCCAACCCATCCAATCCCATCCCAGGGATCCCATCCCAGAGCTTCCATCCCATCCCAGGGATGCCATCCCAGGGATTCGATCCCAACCCAGGGATCCCATCCTATCCCAGGGATCCCATCCCATCCCATCCCATCCCATCACATCCCATCCCAGCGATCTCATCCCAGGGATTCCATCCCATCCCAGGTATCCCATCCCAACCAATCCTAACCCAGGGATCCCATCCGATCCAATCCCAGGGATCCCATCCCATCCCATCCCATCCCATCTCACCCCATCCCATCCCAGGGATCACATCCCATCCCACGGATCCCATCCCATCCCATCCCAGGCATCCCATCCGATCCCATCCAAGGGATCCCATCCCATCCAATCCCATCCCAGGGATCCCACCCCATCCCATCCCATCCCAGGGATCCCATCCCATGGAACCCATCCCAACCCAGGGATCCCATCCCATTCCAACCCATCCAATCCCATCCCAGGGATCCCATCCCAGAGATTCCATCCCATCCCAGGGATGCCATCCCAGGGATTCGATCCCAACCCAGGGATCCCATCCTATCCCAGGGATCCCATCCCAGGGATTCCATCCCATCCCAGGGATCCCATCCCATCCCAGGGATCACATTCCCGGGATCCCATCCCAGGGATCCCATCCCATCCCAGGGATCCCATCCCATCCCATCCTATCCCATCCCATCCCATCCCATCCCATCCCATCCCAGGGATCCCATACCAGGGATCCCATCCCATCCCCGGGTCCCCATCCCAGGGATTCCATCCCATCCCAACCCATCCCATCCCATGGATACCATCCGATCCCAGAGATCCCATCCCAGGGATCCCATCCCAGGGATCCCATCCCATCCCAACCCATCCCATCCCATCCTACCCCATCCCATCCCATCCTATCCTAACCCATCCCATCCCATCCCATCCCATCCCATCCCATCCCATCGTAGGGATCCCATACCAGGTATCCCATCCCAGGGATCCCATTCCGTACCATCCCAGGGATCCCATTCCATCCCATCCCATCCCATCCCATCGATCCCATCCCATCCCAAACCATTGTAGCCAATCCCATCCCATCCCACCCCATCCCATCCAATCCCATCCCACCCCATCCCATCCCATCCCATCCCATCCCATCCCATCCCAGGGACACCATCCCAGGGATACCATACCATCCCAACCCATCCCATCCCATCCGATCCAATCCCAGGGATCCCATCCCATCCCATCCCATCTCACCCCATCCCATCCCAGGGATCACATCCCATCCCACGGATCCCATCCCATCCCATCCCAGGCATCCCATCCCATCCCATCCCATCCCATCCCATCCCATCCCAGGGATCCCATCCCAGGGATTCCATCCCATCCCAGGGATCCCATCCCATACGAGGGATCACATTCCAGGGATCCCATCCCAGGGATCCCATCCCATCCCAAGTAACCCATCCCATGGATCCCACCCCAGGGATCCCAACCCTTCCCAGGGATCCCATCCCAGGGATCCCGTCCCATCCCAGCTATCCCATCCCAGGGATTCCATCCCATCCCAGGGATCCCATTTCATCTGTTCCCATCCCAGGGATCCCATCCCATCCCATCCCATCCCAGGGATCCCATCCCATCCCAACCCATCCCATCCCATCCCACCCCATCACATTCCATCCCATCCCATGGATCCCATCCCATCCCAGGGATCCCATCCCATCCCATCCCATACCATCCCAGGGACCGCATCCCATCCCAACCAATCCCATCCCACCCGATCCCATCCCATTCCATCCCATCCCACCCGATCCCATCCCATCCCATCCCATCCCATCCCATCCCATCCCAGGGACACCATCCCAGGGATCCCATCCCATCCCATCCCATCCCATCCCATCACATCCCATCCCAGCGATCTTATCCCAGGGATTCCATCCCATCCCAGGTATCCCATCCCAACCAATCCTAACCCAGGGATCCCATCCGATCCAATCCCAGGGATCCCATCCCATCCCATCCCATCCCATCTCACCCCATCCCATCCCAGGGATCACATCCCATCCCACGGATCCCATCCCATCCCATCCCAGGCATCCCATCCGATCCCATCCAAGGGATCCCATCCCATCCAATCCCATCCCAGGGATCCCACCCCATCCCATCCCATCCCAGGGATCCCATCCCATCCCAGGGATCCCATCCCATGGAACCCATCCCAACCCAGCGATCCCATCCCATTCCAACCCATCCAATCCCATCCCAGGGATCCCATCCCAGAGATTCCATCCCATCCCAGGGATGCCATCCCAGGGATTCGATCCCAACCCAGGGATCCCATCCTATCCCAGGGATCCCATCCCAGGGATTCCATCCCATCCCAGGGATCCCATCCCATCCCAGGGATCACATTCCCGGGATCCCATCCCAGGGATCCCATCCCATCCCAGGGATCCCATCCCATCCCATCCTATCCCATCCCATCCCATCCCATCCCATCCCATCCCATCCCAGGGATCCCATACCAGGGATCCCATCCCATCCCCGGGTCCCCATCCCAGGGATTCCATCCCATCCCAACCCATCCCATCCCATGGATACCATCCGATCCCAGAGATCCCATCCCAGGGATCCCATCCCAGGGATCCCATCCCATCCCAACCCATCCCATCCCATCCTACCCCATCCCATCCCATCCTATCCTAACCCATCCCATCCCATCCCATCCCATCCCATCCCATCGTAGGGATCCCATACCAGGTATCCCATCCCAGGGATCCCATTCCGTACCATCCCAGGGATCCCATTCCATCCCATCCCATCCCATCCCATCGATCCCATCCCATCCCAAACCATTGTAGCCAATCCCATCCCATCCCACCCCATCCCATCCAATCCCATCCCACCCCATCCCATCCCATCCCATCCCATCCCATCCCATCCCAGGGACACCATCCCAGGGATACCATACCATCCCAACCCATCCCATCCCATCCGATCCAATCCCAGGGATCCCATCCCATCCCATCCCATCTCACCCCATCCCATCCCAGGGATCACATCCCATCCCACGGATCCCATCCCATCCCATCCCAGGCATCCCATCCGATCCCATCCAAGGGATCCCATCCCATCCAATCCCATCCCAGGGATCCCATCCCATCCCATCCCAGGGATCTCATCCCATGGAACCCATCCCATCCCATCCCATCTCACCCCATCCCATCCCAGGGATCACATCCCATCCCACGGATCCCATCCCATCCCATCCCAGGCATCCCATCCGATCCCATCCAAGGGATCCCATCCCATCCAATCCCATCCCAGGGATCCCATCCCATCCCATCCCAGGGATCCCATCCCATGGAACCCATCCCAACCCAGGGATCCCATCCCATTCCAACCCATCCAATCCCATCCCAGGGATGCCATCCCAGGGATTCGATCCCAACCCAGGGATCCCATCCTATCCCAGGGATCCCATCCCAGGGATTCCATCCCATCCCAGGGATCCCATCCCATCCCAGGGATCACATTCCCGGGATCCCATCCCAGGGATCCCATCCCATCCCAGGGATCCCATCCCATCCCATCCCATCCCATCTCACCCCATCCCATCCCATCCCAACACATCTCATCCCATCCCATCCCAGGGATCCCAACCCATCCCACGTATCCCATCCCATCCCATCTCATCCCGCGGATCCCATGCCATGGCATCCCATCCAAAACCATCCCATCCAAACCCATCCTATCCCATCCCATCCCATCCCATCCCAAACCCATCCCATCCCATCCCATCCCATCCCATCCCATCCCATCCCATTGTAGCCCATCCCAACCCTTCCCACCCCATCCCATCCCATCCCGTCCCATCACATCCCATCCCAGATATCCCATCCCAGGGATCCCATCCCATCCCAGGGATCCCATCCCATCCCAGGGATCCCATCCGATCCCATCCCATCCCATCCAATCCCATCCCATCCCATCCCATCCCATCCCATCCCATCCCATCCCATCCCATCCCATCCCATCCCATCCCATCCCAGGGATCCCATACCAGAGATCGCATTCCCGGGTCCCCATCCCAGGGATTCCATCCCATCCCAACCCATCCCATCCAATGGTTACCATCCCATCCTAGAGAACCCATCCCAGGGATCCCACCCCATCCCAGGGAACCCATCCCATCCCAACCCATCCCATCCCATCCCATCCCATCCCATCCCATCCCAGGCATCCCATCCGATCCCATCCAAGGGATCCCATCCCAACCAATCCAATCCCAGGGATCCCATCCCATCCCATCCCATCTCACCCCATCCCATCCCAGGGATCACATCCCATCCCACGGATCCCATCCCATCCCATCCCAGGCATCCCATCCAATCCCATCCCAGGGATCCCATCCCATCCCATCCCATCCCAGGGATCCCATCCCATGGAACCCATCCCAACCCAGGGATCCCATCCCATTCCAACCCATCCAATCCCATCCCAGGGATCCCATCCCAGAGCTTCCATCCCATCCCAGGGATGCCATCCCAGGGATTCGATCCCAACCCAGGGATCCCATCCTATCCCAGGGATCCCATCCCATCCCATCCCATCCCATCCCATCCCATCCCATCACATCCCATCCCAGCGATCTCATCCCAGGGATTCCATCCCATCCCAGGTATCCCATCCCAACCAATCCTAACCCAGGGATCCCATCCGATCCAATCCCAGGGATCCCATCCCATCCCATCCCATCCCATCTCACCCCATCCCATCCCAGGGATCACATCCCATCCCACGGATCCCATCCCATCCCATCCCAGGCATCCCATCCGATCCCATCCAAGGGATCCCATCCCATCCAATCCCATCCCAGGGATCCCACCCCATCCCATCCCATCCCAGGGATCCCATCCCATGGAACCCATCCCAACCCAGGGATCCCATCCCATTCCAACCCATCCAATCCCATCCCAGGGATCCCATCCCAGAGATTCCATCCCATCCCAGGGATGCCATCCCAGGGATTCGATCCCAACCCAGGGATCCCATCCTATCCCAGGGATCCCATCCCAGGGATTCCATCCCATCCCAGGGATCCCATCCCATCCCAGGGATCACATTCCCGGGATCCCATCCCAGGGATCCCATCCCATCCCAGGGATCCCATCCCATCCCATCCTATCCCATCCCATCCCATCCCATCCCATCCCATCCCAGGGATCCCATACCAGGGATCCCATCCCATCCCCGGGTCCCCATCCCAGGGATTCCATCCCATCCCAACCCATCCCATCCCATGGATACCATCCGATCCCAGAGATCCCATCCCAGGGATCCCATCCCAGGGATCCCATCCCATCCCAACCCATCCCATCCCATCCTACCCCATCCCATCCCATCCTATCCTAACCCATCCCATCCCATCCCATCCCATCCCATCCCATCCCATCGTAGGGATCCCATACCAGGTATCCCATCCCAGGGATCCCATTCCGTACCATCCCAGGGATCCCATTCCATCCCATCCCATCCCATCCCATCGATCCCATCCCATCCCAAACCATTGTAGCCAATCCCATCCCATCCCACCCCATCCCATCCAATCCCATCCCACCCCATCCCATCCCATCCCATCCCATCCCATCCCATCCCATCCCATCCCAGGGACACCATCCCAGGGATACCATACCATCCCAACCCATCCCATCCCATCCGATCCAATCCCAGGGATCCCATCCCATCCCATCCCATCTCACCCCATCCCATCCCAGGGATCACATCCCATCCCACGGATCCCATCCCATCCCATCCCAGGCATCCCATCCCATCCCATCCCATCCCATCCCATCCCATCCCAGGGATCCCATCCCAGGGATTCCATCCCATCCCAGGGATCCCATCCCATACGAGGGATCACATTCCAGGGATCCCATCCCAGGGATCCCATCCCATCCCAAGTAACCCATCCCATGGATCCCACCCCAGGGATCCCAACCCTTCCCAGGGATCCCATCCCAGGGATCCCGTCCCATCCCAGCTATCCCATCCCAGGGATTCCATCCCATCCCAGGGATCCCATTTCATCTGTTCCCATCCCAGGGATCCCATCCCATCCCATCCCATCCCAGGGATCCCATCCCATCCCAACCCATCCCATCCCATCCCACCCCATCACATTCCATCCCATCCCATGGATCCCATCCCATCCCAGGGATCCCATCCCATCCCATCCCATACCATCCCAGGGACCGCATCCCATCCCAACCAATCCCATCCCACCCGATCCCATCCCATTCCATCCCATCCCACCCGATCCCATCCCATCCCATCCCATCCCATCCCATCCCATCCCAGGGACACCATCCCAGGGATCCCATCCCATCCCATCCCATCCCATCCCATCACATCCCATCCCAGCGATCTCATCCCAGGGATTCCATCCCATCCCAGGTATCCCATCCCAACCAATCCTAACCCAGGGATCCCATCCGATCCAATCCCAGGGATCCCATCCCATCCCATCCCATCCCATCTCACCCCATCCCATCCCAGGGATCACATCCCATCCCACGGATCCCATCCCATCCCATCCCAGGCATCCCATCCGATCCCATCCAAGGGATCCCATCCCATCCAATCCCATCCCAGGGATCCCACCCCATCCCATCCCATCCCAGGGATCCCATCCCATCCCAGGGATCCCATCCCATGGAACCCATCCCAACCCAGCGATCCCATCCCATTCCAACCCATCCAATCCCATCCCAGGGATCCCATCCCAGAGATTCCATCCCATCCCAGGGATGCCATCCCAGGGATTCGATCCCAACCCAGGGATCCCATCCTATCCCAGGGATCCCATCCCAGGGATTCCATCCCATCCCAGGGATCCCATCCCATCCCAGGGATCACATTCCCGGGATCCCATCCCAGGGATCCCATCCCATCCCAGGGATCCCATCCCATCCCATCCTATCCCATCCCATCCCATCCCATCCCATCCCATCCCATCCCATCCCAGGGATCCCATACCAGGGATCCCATCCCATCCCCGGGTCCCCATCCCAGGGATTCCATCCCATCCCAACCCATCCCATCCCATGGATACCATCCGATCCCAGAGATCCCATCCCAGGGATCCCATCCCAGGGATCCCATCCCATCCCAACCCATCCCATCCCATCCTACCCCATCCCATCCCATCCTATCCTAACCCATCCCATCCCATCCCATCCCATCCCATCCCATCGTAGGGATCCCATACCAGGTATCCCATCCCAGGGATCCCATTCCGTACCATCCCAGGGATCCCATTCCATCCCATCCCATCCCATCCCATCGATCCCATCCCATCCCAAACCATTGTAGCCAATCCCATCCCATCCCACCCCATCCCATCCAATCCCATCCCACCCCATCCCATCCCATCCCATCCCATCCCATCCCAGGGACACCATCCCAGGGATACCATACCATCCCAACCCATCCCATCCCATCCGATCCAATCCCAGGGATCCCATCCCATCCCATCCCATCTCACCCCATCCCATCCCAGGGATCACATCCCATCCCACGGATCCCATCCCATCCCATCCCAGGCATCCCATCCGATCCCATCCAAGGGATCCCATCCCATCCAATCCCATCCCAGGGATCCCATCCCATCCCATCCCAGGGATCTCATCCCATGGAACCCATCCCATCCCATCCCATCTCACCCCATCCCATCCCAGGGATCACATCCCATCCCACGGATCCCATCCCATCCCATCCCAGGCATCCCATCCGATCCCATCCAAGGGATCCCATCCCATCCAATCCCATCCCAGGGATCCCATCCCATCCCATCCCAGGGATCCCATCCCATGGAACCCATCCCAACCCAGGGATCCCATCCCATTCCAACCCATCCAATCCCATCCCAGGGATGCCATCCCAGGGATTCGATCCCAACCCAGGGATCCCATCCTATCCCAGGGATCCCATCCCAGGGATTCCATCCCATCCCAGGGATCCCATCCCATCCCAGGGATCACATTCCCGGGATCCCATCCCAGGGATCCCATCCCATCCCAGGGATCCCATCCCATCCCATCCTATCCCATCCCATCCCATCCCATCCCAGGGATCCCATACCAGGGATCCCATCCCATCCCCGGGTCCCCATCCCAGGGATTCCATCCCATCCCAACCCATCCCATCCCATGGATACCATCCGATCCCAGAGATCCCATCCCAGGGATCCCATCCCAGGGATCCCATCCCATCCCAACCCATCCCATCCTACCCCATCCCATCCCATCCCATCCTACCCCATCCCATCCCATCCCATCCCATCCCATCCCATCCCATCCCATCCCATCCCATCCCATCCCATCCCATCCCATCCCATCGTAGGGATCCCATACCAGGTATCCCATCCCAGGGATCCCATTCCGTACCATCCCAGGGATCCCATTCCATCCCATCCCATCCCATCGATCCCATCCCATCCCAAACCATTGTAGCCAATCCCATCCCATCCCACCCCATCCCATCCAATCCCATCCCACACCATCCCATCCCATCCCATCCCATCCCATCCCATCCCATCCCATCCCAGGGACACCATCCCAGGGATACCATACCATCCCAACCCATCCCATCCCATCCCATCCCATCGCAGGGATCCCATCCCATCCCATCCCATCCCATCCCATCCCATCCCATCCCATCACATCCCATCCCAGCGATCTCATCCCAGGGATCCCATCCCATCCCATCCCATCCCAGCGATCTCATCCCAGGGATTCCATTCCATCCCAGGTATCCCATCCCAACCAATCCTAACCCAGGGATCCCATCCCATCCAATCCCAGGGATCCCATCCCATCCCATCCCATCTCACCCCATCCCATCGCAAGGATCACATCCCATCCCACGCATGCCATCCCATCCCATCCCAGGCATCCCATCCGATCCCATCCAGGGATCCCATCCCATCCCATCCCATCCCAGGGATCCCATCCCAGGAATTCCATCCCATCCCTGTGATCCCATCCCATCCCACCCATTCCCATCCCCGGAATCCCATCCAATCACATCCCACGGATCCCATAACATCCCAGGGATCCCATCCCATCCCATCCCATCCCAGGGATCCCATCCCAGGGATTCCATCCCATCCCAGGGATCCCATCCCAATACGAGGGATCACATTCCAGGGATCCCATCCCAGGGATCCCATCCCATCCCAAGTAACCCATCCCATGGATCCCACCCCAGGGATCCCAACCCTTCCCAGGGATCCCATCCCAGGGATCCCGTCCCATCCCAGCTATCCCATCCCAGGGATTCCATCCCATCCCAGGGATCCCATTTCATCTGTTCCCATCCCAGGGATCCCATCCCATCCCATCCCAGGGATCCCATCCCATCCCAACCCATCCCATCCCATCCCACCCCATCACATTCCATGCCATCCCATGGATCCCATCCCATCCCAGGGATCCCATCCCATCCCATCCCATACCATCCCAGGGACCGCATCCCATCCCAACCAATCCCATCCCACCCGATCCCATCCCATTCCATCCCATCCCACCCGATCCCATCCCATCCCATCCCATCCCATCCCATCCCAGGGACACCATCCCAGGGATACCATACCATCCCATCCCATCGCAGGGATCCCATCCCATCCCATCCCATCCCATCCCATCCCATCCCATCACATCCCATCCCAGCGATCTCATCCCAGGGATTCCATCCCATCCCAGGTATCCCATCCCAACCAATCCTAACCCAGGGATCCCATCCGATCCAATCCCAGGGATCCCATCCCATCCCATCCCATCCCATCTCACCCCATCCCATCCCAGGGATCACATCCCATCCCACGGATCCCATCCCATCCCATCCCAGGCATCCCATCCGATCCCATCCAAGGGATCCCATCCCATCCAATCCCATCCCAGGGATCCCATCCCATCCCATCCCATCCCAGGGATCCCATCCCATGGAACCCATCCCAACCCAGGGATCCCATCCCATTCCAACCCATCCAATCCCATCCCAGGGATCCCATCCCAGAGATTCCATCCCATCCCAGGGATGCCATCCCAGGGATTCGATCCCAACCCAGGGATCCCATCCTATCCCAGGGATCCCATCCCAGGGATTCCATCCCATCCCAGGGATCCCATCCCATCCCAGGGATCACATTCCCGGGATCCCATCCCAGGGATCCCATCCCATCCCAGGGATCCCATCCCATCCCATCCTATCCCATCCCATCCCATCCCATCCCATCCCAGGGATCCCATACCAGGGATCCCATCCCATCCCCGGGTCCCCATCCCAGGGATTCCATCCCATCCCATCCCATCCCATCCCATCCCAGGGACACCATCCCAGGGATACCATACCATCCCAACCCATCCCATCCCATCCGATCCCATCCCAGGGATCCCATCCCATACCATCCCATCCCATCGCAGGGATCCCATCCCATCCCATTCCATCCCATCCCATCACATCCCATCCCAGCGATCTCATCCCAGGAATTCCATCCCATCCCTGTGATCCCATCCCATCCCACCCATTCCCATCCCCGGAATCCCATCCCATCACATCCCACGGATCCCATAACATCCCAGGGATCCCATCCCATCCCATCCCAGGGATCCCATCCCAGGGATTCCATCCCATCCCAGGGATCCCATCCCAGGGATTCCATCTCATCCCAGGGATCCAATCCCAGAGATCCTCTCCCATCCCATCCCATCCCATCCCATCCCAGGGATCCCATCCCATGGAAGCCATCCCAATCCAGGGATCCCATCCCATCCCATCCCATCCCATCCCTTCTCATCCCATCCCATCCCAGGGATCCCATCCCATCCCATCCCATCCCATCCCATCCCATCCCATCCCATCCCAGGGATCCCATCTCATCCCAGGGATCCAATCCCAGAGATCCTCTCCCATCCCATCCCATCCCATCCCATCCCATCCCATCCCATCCCATCCCATCCCATCCCAGGGATCCCATCCCATGGAACCCATCCCAATCCAGGGATCCCATCCCATCCCATCCCATCCCATCTCATCCCATCCCATCCCAGGGATCCCATCCCATCCCCGGGATCCCATTCCAGGGATTCCATCCCATCCCAGGGATGCCAACCCATACGAGGGATCCCATCCCAGGGATCCCATCCCAACCCATCCCATCCCATCCTACCCCATCCCATCCCATCCTATCCTATCCCATCCCATCCCATCCCATCCCATCCCATCCCATCGTAGGGATCCCATACCAGGTATCCCATCCCAGGGATCCCATTCCATACCATCCCAGGGATCCCATTCCATCCCATCCCATCCCATCCCATCGATCCCATCCCATCCCAAACCATTGTAGCCAATCCCATCCCATCCCACCCCATCCCATCCAATCCCATCCCACCCCATCCCATCCCATCCCATCCCATCCCATCCCATCCCATCCCATCCCATCCCATCCCATCCCATCCCATCCCATCCCATCCCAGGGACACCATCCCAGGGATACCATACCATCCCAACCCATCCCATCCCATCCGATCCAATCCCAGGGATCCCATCCCATCCCATCCCATCTCACCCCATCCCATCCCAGGGATCACATCCCATCCCACGGATCCCATCCCATCCCATCCCAGGCATCCCATCCGATCCCATCCAAGGGATCCCATCCCATCCAATCCCATCCCAGGGATCCCATCCCATCCCATCCCAGGGATCCCATCCCATGGAACCCATCCCAACCCAGGGATCCCATCCCATTCCAACCCATCCAATCCCATCCCAGGGATGCCATCCCAGGGATTCGATCCCAACCCAGGGATCCCATCCTATCCCAGGGATCCCATCCCAGGGATTCCATCCCATCCCAGGGATCCCATCCCATCCCAGGGATCACATTCCCGGGATCCCATCCCAGGGATCCCATCCCATCCCAGGGATCCCATCCCATCCCATCCTATCCCATCCCATCCCATCCCATCCCAGGGATCCCATACCAGGGATCCCATCCCATCCCCGGGTCCCCATCCCAGGGATTCCATCCCATCCCAACCCATCCCATCCCATGGATACCATCCGATCCCAGAGATCCCATCCCAGGGATCCCATCCCATCCCATCCCATCCCATCTCATCCCATCCCATCCCAGGGATCCCATCCCATCCCAGGGATCCCATCCCATCCCAGGGAGCCCATCCGATCCCATCCCAGGGATCCCATCCCATCCCATCCTACCCCATCCCATCCCATCCTATCCCATCCCATCCCATCCCATCCCATCCCATCCCATCCCATCCCATCCCATCCCATCCCATCCCAGGGATCCCATTCCGTACCATCCCAGGGATCCTATTTCATCCTATCCCATCCCATCCAATTGATCCCATCCCATCCCAACCCATTGTAGCCAATCCCATCCCATCCCACCCCATCCCATCCAATCCCATCCCATCCCATCCCAGGGACACCATCCCAGGGATACCATACCATCCCATCCCATCGCAGGGATCCCATACCATCCCATCCCATCCCAGCGATCTCATCCCAGGGATTCCATCCCATCCCAGGTATCCCATCCCATCCCATCCCATCCAATCCCAGGGATCCCATCCCATCCAATCCCAGGGATCCCATCCCATCCCATCCCATCTCACCCCATCCCATCCCAGGGATCACATCCCATCCCACGGATGCCATCCCATCCCATCCCAGGCATCCCATCCGATCCCATCCAAGGATCCCATCCCATCCCATCCCATCCCAGGGATCCCATCCCATCCCATCCCAGGGATCCCATCCCATCCCATCCCATCCCAGGGATCCCATCCCATGGAACCCATCCCAACCCAGGGATCCCATCCCATTCCAACCCATCCAATCCCATCCCAGGGATCCCATCCCAGAGATTCCATCCCATCCCAGGGATGGCATCCCAGGGATTCGATCCCAACCCAGGGATCCCATCCTATCCCAGGGATCCCATCCCAGGGATTCCATCCCATCCCAGGGATCCCATCCCATCCCAGGGATCACATTCCAGGGATCCCATCCCAGGGATCCCATCCCATCCCCGGGTCCCCATCCCAGGGATTCCATCCCATCCCAAACCATCCCTTCCCATGGATACCATCCGATCCCAGAGATCCCATCCCAGGGATCCCATCCCATCCCAGGGATCCCATCCCATCCCAACCCATCCCATCCCATCCTGCCCCATCCCATCCCATCCTATCCCATCCCATCCCATCCCATCCTAGGGATCCCATACCAGGTATACCATCCCATCCCAGGGATCCCATTCCGTACCATCCCAGGGATCCCATTCCATCCCATCCCATCCCATGGATCCCATCCCATCCCAACCCATTGTAGCCAATCCAATCCCATCCCACTCCATCCCATCCAATCCCATCCCATCCCATCCCATCCCATCCCATCCCATCGCAGGGATCCCATCCCATCCCGTCCCATCCCATCCCATCCCACCCCATCCCATCCCATCCCATCCCATCCCATCCCATCCCATCCCATCCCATCCCATCCCATCCCATCCCATCCCAGCGATCTCATCCCAGGGATTCCATCCCATGCCAGGTATCCCATCCCAACCAATCCTAACCCAGGGATCCCATCCGATCCAATCCCAGGGATCCCATCCCATCCCATCCCATCCCATCTCACCCCATCCCATCCCATCCCAACACATCTCATCCCATCCCATCCCAGGGATCCCAACCCATCCCACGTATCCCATCCCATCCCATCTCATCCCGCGGATCCCATGCCATGGCATCCCATCCAAAACCATCCCATCCAAACCCATCCTATCCCATCCCATCCCATCCCATCCCAAACCCATCCCATCCCATCCCATCCCATCCCATCCCATCCCATCCCATCCCATTGTAGCCCATCCCAACCCTTCCCACCCCATCCCATCCCATCCCGTCCCATCACATCCCATCCCAGATATCCCATCCCAGGGATCCCATCCCATCCCAGGGATCCCATCCCATCCCAGGGATCCCATCCGATCCCATCCCATCCCATCCAATCCCATCCCATCCCATCCCATCCCATCCCATCCCATCCCATCCCATCCCATCCCATCCCATCCCATCCCATCCCATCCCAGGGATCCCATACCAGAGATCGCATTCCCGGGTCCCCATCCCAGGGATTCCATCCCATCCCAACCCATCCCATCCAATGGTTACCATCCCATCCTAGAGAACCCATCCCAGGGATCCCACCCCATCCCAGGGAACCCATCCCATCCCAACCCATCCCATCCCATCCCATCCCATCCCATCCCATCCCAGGCATCCCATCCGATCCCATCCAAGGGATCCCATCCCAACCAATCCAATCCCAGGGATCCCATCCCATCCCATCCCATCTCACCCCATCCC
Organism: Sturnus vulgaris; assembly: GCF_052056855.1. Classification (NCBI taxonomy): domain Eukaryota; kingdom Metazoa; phylum Chordata; class Aves; order Passeriformes; family Sturnidae; genus Sturnus; species Sturnus vulgaris. Next base: position 7,851,276 of record NC_142282.1, on the reverse strand, counting down.
ATCCCAGGGATCACATCCCATCCCACGGATCCCATCCCATCCCATCCCAGGCATCCCATCCAATCCCATCCCAGGGATCCCATCCCATCCCATCCCATCCCAGGGATCCCATCCCATGGAACCCATCCCAACCCAGGGATCCCATCCCATTCCAACCCATCCAATCCCATCCCAGGGATCCCATCCCAGAGCTTCCATCCCATCCCAGGGATGCCATCCCAGGGATTCGATCCCAACCCAGGGATCCCATCCTATCCCAGGGATCCCATCCCAGGGATTCCATCCCATCCCAGGGATCCCATCCCATCCCAGGGATCACATTCCCGGGATCCCATCCCAGGGATCCCATCCCATCCCAGGGATCCCATCCCATCCCATCCTATCCCATCCCATCCCATCCCATCCCAGGGATCCCATACCAGGGATCCCATCCCATCCCCGGGTCCCCATCCCAGGGATTCCATCCCATCCCAACCCATCCCATCCCATGGATACCATCCGATCCCAGAGATCCCATCCCAGGGATCCCATCCCAGGGATCCCATCCCATCCCAACCCATCCCATCCCATCCTACCCCATCCCATCCCATCCCATCCTACCCCATCCCATCCCATCCTATCCTATCCCATCCCATCCCATCCCATCCCATCCCATCGTAGGGATCCCATACCAGGTATCCCATCCCAGGGATCCCATTCCGTACCATCCCAGGGATCCCATTCCATCCCATCCCATCCCATCGATCCCATCCCATCCCAAACCATTGTAGCCAATCCCATCCCATCCCACCCCATCCCATCCAATCCCATCCCACCCCATCCCATCCCATCCCATCCCATCCCATCCCATCCCATCCCATCCCATCCCATCCCATCCCATCCCATCCCAGGGACACCATCCCAGGGATACCATACCATCCCAACCCATCCCATCCCATCCGATCCCATCCCAGGGATCCCATCCCATCCCATCCGATCCCATCCCAGGGATCCCATCCCATCCCATCCCATCCCATCCCAGGGATCCCATCCCAGGGATTCCATCCCATCCCAGGGATCCCATCCCATCCCAAGTAACCCATCCCATGGATCCCACCCCAGGGATCCCAACCCTTCCCAGGGATCCCATCCCAGGGATCCCGTCCCATCCCAGCTATCCCATCCCAGGGATTCCATCCCATCCCAGGGATCCCATTTCATCTGTTCCCATCCCAGGGATCCCATCCCATCCCATCCCATCCCAGGGATCCCATCCCATCCCAACCCATCCCATCCCATCCCACCCCATCACATTCCATCCCATCCCATGGATCCCATCCCATCCCAGGGATCCCATCCCATCCCATACCATCCCAGGGACCGCATCCCATCCCAACCAATCCCATCCCACCCGATCCCATCCCATTCCATCCCATCCCACCCGATCCCATCCCATCCCATCCCATCCCATCCCATCCCATCCCATCCCATCCCATCCCAGGGACACCATCCCAGGGATCCCATCCCATCCCATCCCATCCCATCCCATCCCATCCCATCACATCCCATCCCAGCGATCTCATCCCAGGATTCCATCCCATCCCAGGTATCCCATCCCAACCAATCCTAACCCAGGGATCCCATCCGATCCAATCCCAGGGATCCCATCCCATCCCATCCCATCCCATCTCACCCCATCCCATCCCAGGGATCACATCCCATCCCACGGATCCCATCCCATCCCATCCCAGGCATCCCATCCGATCCCATCCAAGGGATCCCATCCCATCCAATCCCATCCCAGGGATCCCACCCCATCCCATCCCATCCCAGGGATCCCATCCCATGGAACCCATCCCAACCCAGGGATCCCATCCCATTCCAACCCATCCAATCCCATCCCAGGGATCCCATCCCAGAGATTCCATCCCATCCCAGGGATGCCATCCCAGGGATTCGATCCCAACCCAGGGATCCCATCCTATCCCAGGGATCCCATCCCAGGGATTCCATCCCATCCCAGGGATCCCATCCCATCCCAGGGATCACATTCCCGGGATCCCATCCCAGGGATCCCATCCCATCCCAGGGATCCCATCCCATCCCATCCTATCCCATCCCATCCCATCCCATCCCATCCCATCCCAGGGATCCCATACCAGGGATCCCATCCCATCCCCGGGTCCCCATCCCAGGGATTCCATCCCATCCCAACCCATCCCATCCCATGGATACCATCCGATCCCAGAGATCCCATCCCAGGGATCCCATCCCAGGGATCCCATCCCATCCCAACCCATCCCATCCCATCCTACCCCATCCCATCCCATCCTATCCTATCCCATCCCATCCCATCCCATCCCATCCCATCCCATCGTAGGGATCCCATACCAGGTATCCCATCCAAGGGATCCCATTCCGTACCATCCCAGGGATCCCATTCCATCCCATCCCATCCCATCCCATCGATCCCATCCCATCCCAAACCATTGTAGCCAATCCCATCCCATCCCACCCCATCCCATCCAATCCCATCCCACCCCATCCCATCCCATCCCATCCCATCCCATCCCATCCCATCCCATCACATCCCATCCCAGCGATCTCATCCCAGGGATTCCATCCCATCCCAGGTATCCCATCCCAACCAATCCTAACCCAGGGATCCCATCCGATCCAATCCCAGGGATCCCATCCCATCCCATCCCATCCCATCTCACCCCATCCCATCCCAGGGATCACATCCCATCCCACGGATGCCATCCCATCCCATCCCAGGCATCCCATCCGATCCCATCCAAGGGATCCCATCCCATCCAATCCCATCCCAGGGATCCCACCCCATCCCATCCCATCCCAGGGATCCCATCCCATGGAACCCATCCCAACCCAGGGATCCCATCCCATTCCAACCCATCCAATCCCATCCCAGGGATCCCATCCCAGAGATTCCATCCCATCCCAGGGATGCCATCCCAGGGATTCGATCCCAACCCAGGGATCCCATCCTATCCCAGGGATCCCATCCCAGGGATTCCATCCCATCCCAGGGATCCCATCCCATCCCAGGGATCACATTCCCGGGATCCCATCCCAGGGATCCCATCCCATCCCAGGGATCCCATCCCATCCCATCCTATCCCATCCCATCCCATCCCATCCCATCCCAGGGATCCCATACCAGGGATCCCATCCCATCCCCGGGTCCCCATCCCAGGGATTCCATCCCATCCCAACCCATCCCATCCCATGGATACCATCCGATCCCAGAGATCCCATCCCAGGGATCCCATCCCAGGGATCCCATCCCATCCCAACCCATCCCATCCCATCCTACCCCATCCCATCCCATCCTATCCTATCCCATCCCATCCCATCCCATCCCATCCCATCCCATCGTAGGGATCCCATACCAGGTATCCCATCCCAGGGATCCCATTCCGTACCATCCCAGGGATCCCATTCCATCCCATCCCATCCCATCCCATCGATCCCATCCCATCCCAAACCATTGTAGCCAATCCCATCCCATCCCACCCCATCCCATCCAATCCCATCCCACCCCATCCCATCCCATCCCATCCCATCCCATCCCATCCCATCCCATCCCATCCCAGGGACACCATCCCAGGGATACCATACCATCCCATCCCATCCGATCCAATCCCAGGGATCCCATCCCATCCCATCCCATCTCACCCCATCCCATCCCAGGGATCACATCCCATCCCACGGATCCCATCCCATCCCATCCCAGGCATCCCATCCGATCCCATCCAAGGGATCCCATCCCATCCAATCCCATCCCAGGGATCCCATCCCATCCCATCCCAGGGATCCCATCCCATGGAACCCATCCCAACCCAGGGATCCCATCCCATTCCAACCCATCCAATCCCATCCCAGGGATGCCATCCCAGGGATTCGATCCCAACCCAGGGATCCCATCCTATCCCAGGGATCCCATCCCAGGGATTCCATCCCATCCCAGGGATCCCATCCCATCCCAGGGATCACATTCCCGGGATCCCATCCCAGGGATCCCATCCCATCCCAGGGATCCCATCCCATCCCATCCTATCCCATCCCATCCCATCCCATCCCAGGGATCCCATACCAGGGATCCCATCCCATCCCCGGGTCCCCATCCCAGGGATTCCATCCCATCCCAACCCATCCCATCCCATGGATACCATCCGATCCCAGAGATCCCATCCCAGGGATCCCATCCCAGGGATCCCATCCCATCCCAACCCATCCCATCCTACCCCATCCCATCCCAGCCCATCCTACCCCATCCCATCCCATCCCATCCCATCCCATCCCATCCCATCCCATCCCATCCCATCCCATCCCATCCCATCCCATCCCATCGTAGGGATCCCATACCAGGTATCCCATCCCAGGGATCCCATTCCGTACCATCCCAGGGATCCCATTCCATCCCATCCCATCCCATCCCATCGATCCCATCCCATCCCAAACCATTGTAGCCAATCCCATCCCATCCCACCCCATCCCATCCAATCCCATCCCACACCATCCCATCCCATCCCATCCCATCCCATCCCATCCCATCCCATCCCATCCCATCCCATCCCAGGGACACCATCCCAGGGATACCATACCATCCCAACCCATCCCATCCCATCCCATCCCATCGCAGGGATCCCATCCCATCCCATCCCATCCCATCCCATCCCATCCCATCCCATCACATCCCATCCCAGCGATCTCATCCCAGGGATCCCATCCCATCCCATCCCATCCCAGCGATCTCATCCCAGGGATTCCATTCCATCCCAGGTATCCCATCCCAACCAATCCTAACCCAGGGATCCCATCCCATCCAATCCCAGGGATCCCATCCCATCCCATCCCATCTCACCCCATCCCATCGCAGGGATCACATCCCATCCCACGGATGCCATCCCATCCCATCCCTGGCATCCCATCCGATCCCATCCAGGGATCCCATCCCATCCCATCCCATCCCAGGGATCCCATCCCAGGAATTCCATCCCATCCCTGTGATCCCATCCCATCCCACCCATTCCCATCCCCGGAATCCCATCCCATCACATCCCACGGATCCCATAACATCCCAGGGATCCCATCCCATCCCATCCCATCCCAGGGATCCCATCCCAGGGATTCCATCCCATCCCAGGGATCCCATCCCAATACGAGGGATCACATTCCAGGGATCCCATCCCAGGGATCCCATCCCATCCCAAGTAACCCATCCCATGGATCCCACCCCAGGGATCCCAACCCTTCCCAGGGATCCCATCCCAGGGATCCCGTCCCATCCCAGCTATCCCATCCCAGGGATTCCATCCCATCCCAGGGATCCCATTTCATCTGTTCCCATCCCAGGGATCCCATCCCATCCCATCCCAGGGATCCCATCCCATCCCAACCCATCCCATCCCATCCCACCCCATCACATTCCATGCCATCCCATGGATCCCATCCCATCCCAGGGATCCCATCCCATCCCATCCCATACCATCCCAGGGACCGCATCCCATCCCAACCAATCCCATCCCACCCGATCCCATCCCATTCCATCCCATCCCACCCGATCCCATCCCATCCCATCCCATCCCATCCCAGGGACACCATCCCAGGGATACCATACCATCCCATCCCATCGCAGGGATCCCATCCCATCCCATCCCATCCCATCCCATCCCATCCCATCACATCCCATCCCAGCGATCTCATCCCAGGGATTCCATCCCATCCCAGGTATCCCATCCCAACCAATCCTAACCCAGGGATCCCATCCGATCCAATCCCAGGGATCCCATCCCATCCCATCCCATCCCATCTCACCCCATCCCATCCCAGGGATCACATCCCATCCCACGGATCCCATCCCATCCCATCCCAGGCATCCCATCCGATCCCATCCAAGGGATCCCATCCCATCCAATCCCATCCCAGGGATCCCATCCCATCCCATCCCATCCCAGGGATCCCATCCCATGGAACCCATCCCAACCCAGGGATCCCATCCCATTCCAACCCATCCAATCCCATCCCAGGGATCCCATCCCAGAGATTCCATCCCATCCCAGGGATCCCATCCCAGGGATTCCATCCCATCCCAGGGATCCCATCCCAGGGATTCCATCTCATCCCAGGGATCCAATCCCAGAGATCCTCTCCCATCCCATCCCATCCCATCCCATCCCAGGGATCCCATCCCATGGAAGCCATCCCAATCCAGGGATCCCATCCCATCCCATCCCATCCCATCCCTTCTCATCCCATCCCATCCCAGGGATCCCATCCCATCCCATCCCATCCCATCCCATCCCATCCCATCCCATCCCATCCCAGGGATCCCATCTCATCCCAGGGATCCAATCCCAGAGATCCTCTCCCATCCCATCCCATCCCATCCCATCCCATCCCATCCCATCCCATCCCATCCCAGGGATCCCATCCCATGGAACCCATCCCAATCCAGGGATCCCATCCCATCCCATCCCATCCCATCTCATCCCATCCCATCCCAGGGATCCCATCCCATCCCCGGGATCCCATTCCAGGGATTCCATCCCATCCCAGGGATCCCAACCCATACGAGGGATCCCATCCCAGGGATCCCATCCCAGGGATCCCATCCCAGGGATCCCATCCCATCCCCGGGATCCCATTCCAGGGATTCCATCCCATCCCAGGGATCCCAACCCATACGAGGGATCACAATCCAGGGATCCCATCCCTGGAATCCCATCTCATCCCATCCCAGGGATCCAATCCCATCCCATCTCATCCCAGGGATCCCATCCCATCGCAGGGATCCCATCCCATCCCATCCCGTCCCATCCTACCCCATCCCATCCCATCCCAGGGATCCCATACCAGGTATCCCATCCCATCCCAGGGATCCCATTCCGTACCATCCCAGGGATCCCATTCCATCCCATCCCATCGCAGGGATCCCATCCCATTCCATCCCGTCCCATCCCATCCCATCCCACCCCATGCCATCCCATCCCATTCCATCCCATCCCATCCCATCCCATCCCATCCCATCCCATCCCATCCCATCCCATCCCATCCCAGGGATTTCATCCCAGGGATTCCATCCCATCCCAGGTATCCCATCCCAACCAATCCCAACCCAGGGATCCCATCCCATCCCATCCCATTTCATCCCATCCCATCCCAGGGATCCCATCCCATCCCAGAGATCCCATCCCAGGGATCCCATCCCATCCCAGGTATCCCATCCCATCCCAACCCATCCCATCCCATCCTACCCCATCCGATCCCATCCTATCCCATCCCATCCCATCCCGTCCCGTCCCATCACATCCCATCCCAGATATCCCATCCCAGGGATCCCATCCCATCCCAGGGATCCCATCCCATCCCAGGGATCCCATCCGATCCCATCCCATCCCATCCAATCCCATCCCATCCCATCCCATCCCATCCCATCCCATCCCATCCCATCCCATCCCAGGGATCCCATACCAGAGATCCCATCCCATCCCCGGGTCCCCATCCCAGGGATTCCATCCCATCCCAACCCATCCCATCCCATGGATACCATCCCATCCCAGAGATCCCATCCCAGGGATCCCATCCCATCCCAGGTATCCCATCCCAACCCATCCCATCCCATCCTACCCCATCCCATCCCATCCTATCCCATCCCATCCCATCCCCTCCCATCCCATCCTAGGGATCCCATACCAGGTATCCCATCCCATCCCAGGGATCCCATTCCGTACCATTCCAGGGATCCCATTTCATCCCATCCCATCCCATCGATCCCATCCCAACCCATTTTAGCCAATCCCATCCCACCCCATCCCATCCAATCCCATCCCATCCCATCCCATCCCACCCCATCCCAGGGACACCATCCCCGGGATACCATACCATCCCATCCCATCGCAGGGATCCCATCCCATCCCATCCCGTCCCATCCCATCCCACCCCATCCCATCCCATCCCAGCGATCTCATCCCAGGGATTCCATCCCATCCCAGGTATCCCATCCCAACCAGTCCCAACCCAGGGATCCCATCCCATCCCCTCTCATCCCATCCCATCCCAGGGATCCCATCCCATCCCAAGTATCCCATCCCATCCCATCCCATCCCAGCGATCTCATCCCAGGGATTCCATCCCATCCCAGGTATCCCATCCCAACCAGTCCCAACCCAGGGATCCCATCCCATCCCCTCTCATCCCATCCCATCCCAGGGATCCCATCCCATCCCACGTATCCCATCCCATCCCATCTCATCCCGCGGATCCCATGCCATGGCATCCCATGCCATGGCATCCCATCCCATCCCATCCCATCCCAGGGATCCCATCCCATCCATAGCCATCCGATCCCATCCCATCCCATCCCATCCCATCCCATCCCATCCCATCCCATCCCATCCCATCCCATCCCATTGTAGCCCATCCCATCCCTTCCCACCCCATCCCATCCCATCCCATTGATCCCATCCCATCCCAACCCATTGTAGCCAATCCCATCCCATCCCACCCCATCCCATCCAATCCCATCCCATCCCATCCCATCCCATCCCATCCCATCCCATCCCATCCCATCACAGGGACACCATCCCAGGGATACCATACCATCCCATCCCATCGCAGGGATCCCATCCCATCCCATCCCATCCCAGCGATCTCATCCCAGGGATTCCATTCCATCCCAGGTATCCCATCCCAACCAATCCTAACCCAGGGATCCCATCCCATCCAATCCCAGGGATCCCATCCCATCCCATCCCATCTCACCCCATCCCATCGCAGGGATCACATCCCATCCCACGGATGCCATCCCATCCCATCCCAGGCATCCCATCCGATCCCATCCAAGGATCCCATCCCATCCCATCCCATCCCAGGGATCCCATCCCATCCAATCCCATCCCATCCCATCCCATCCCATCCCATCCCATCCCATCCCAGGGATCCCATCCCATCCCATCCCATCCCATCCCAGGGATCCCATCCCATGGAACCCATCCCAACCCAGGGATCCCATCCCATTCCAACCCATCCAATCCCATCCCAGGGATCCCATCCCAGAGATTCCATCCCATCCCAGGGATGGCATCCCAGGGATTCGATCCCAACCCAGGGATCCCATCCTATCCCAGGGATCCCATCCCATCCCATCCCATACCATCCCAGGGACCGCATCCCATCCCAACCAATCCCATCCCACCCGATCCCATCCCATTCCATCCCATCCCACCCGATCCCATCCCATCCCATCCCATCCCATCCCATCCCAGGGACACCATCCCAGGGATCCCATCCCATCCCATCCCATCCCATCCCATCCCATCCCATCCCATCCCATCCCATCCCATCCCAGCGATCTCATCCCAGGGATTCCATCCCATCCCAGGTATCCCATCCCAACCAATCCTAACCCAGGGATCCCATCCGATCCAATCCCAGGGATCCCATCCCATCCCATCCCATCTCACCCCATCCCATCCCAGGGATCACATCCCATCCCACGGATCCCATCCCATCCCATCCCAGGCATCCCATCCGATCCCATCCAAGGGATCCCATCCCATCCAATCCCATCCCAGGGATCCCATCCCATCCCATCCCAGGGATCCCATCCCATGGAACCCATCCCAAGCCAGGGATCCCATCCCATTCCAACCCATCCAATCCCATCCCAGGGATCCCATCCCAGAGATTCCATCCCATCCCAGGGATGCCATCCCAGGGATTCGATCCCAACCCAGGGATCCCATCCTATCCCAGGGATCCCATCCCAGGGATTCGATCCCATCCCAGGGATCCCATCCCATACCATCCCATCCCATCGCAGGGATCCCATCCCATCCCATTCCATCCCATCCCATCACATCCCATCCCAGCGATCTCATCCCAGGAATTCCATCCCATCCCTGTGATCCCATCCCATCCCACCCATTCCCATCCCCGGAATCCCATCCCATCACATCCCACGGATCCCATAACATCCCAGAGATCCCATCCCATCCCATCCCATCCCATCCCAGGGATCCCATCCCAGGGATTCCATCCCATCCCAGGGATCCCATCCCATACGAGGGATCACATTCCAGGGATCCCATCCCAGGGATCCCATCCCATCCCAAGTAACCCATCCCATGGATCCCACCCCAGGGATCCCAACCCTTCCCAGGGATCCCATCCCAGGGATCCCGTCCCATCCCAGCTATCCCATCCCAGGGATTCCATCCCATCCCAGGGATCCCATTTCATCTGTTGCCATCCCAGGGATCCCATCCCATCCCATCCCAGGGATCCCATCCCATCCCAACCCATCCCATCCCATCCCACCCCATCACATTCCATCCCATCCCATGGATCCCATCCCATCCCAGGGATCCCATCCCATCCCATCCCATACCATCCCAGGGACCGCATCCCATCCCAACCAATCCCATCCCACCCGATCCCATCCCATTCCATCCCATCCCATCCGATCCCATCCCATGGCATCCCAGAGATCCCATCCCATCACAGGGATCCCATCCCATCCCAGGGATCCCATCCCATCCCATCCCAGGGATCCCATCCCATCCCATCCAATCCCATCCAATCCCATCCCATCCCATCCCATCCCATCCCATCCCATCCCATCCCATCCCAGGCATCCCATCCCAGGGATCCCATCCCATCCCCGGGTCCCCATCCCAGGGATCCCATCCCATCCAATCCCAGGGATCCCATCCCATCCCATCTCACCCCATCCCATCCCAGGGATCACATCCCATCCCAGGGATCCCATCCCATCCCATCCCAGGCATCCCATCCGATCCCATCCCAGGGATCCCATCCCATCGCATCCCATTTCAGGGATCCCATCCCAGGGATCCCATCCCATCCCATCCCATCCCATCCCATCCCAGGGATCCCATCTCATCCCAGGGATCCAATCCCAGAGATCCTCTCCCATCCCATCCCATCCCATCCCAGGGATCCCATCCCATGGAACCCATCCCAATCCAGGGATCCCATCCCATCCCATCCCATCCCATCTCATCCCATCCCATCCCAGGGATCCCATACCATCCCATCCCATCCCATCCCATCCCATCCCATCCCATCCCAGGGATCCCATCTCATCCCAGGGATCCAATCCCAGAGATCCTCTCCCATCCCATCCCATCCCATCCCAGGGATCCCATCCCATGGAACCCATCCCAATCCAGGGATCCCATCCCATCCCATCCCATCCCATCCCATCTCATCCCATCCCATCCCAGGGATCCCATTCCAGGGATTCCATCCCATCCCAGGGATCCCAACCCATACGAGGGATCCCATCCCGGGGATCCCATCCCAGGGATCCCATCCCAGGGATCCCATCCCATCCCCGGGATCCCATTCCAGGGATTCCATCCTATCCCAGGGATCCCAACCCATACGAGGGATCACAATCCAGGGATCCCATCCCTGGAATCCCATCTCATCCCATCCCAGGGATCCAATCCCATCCCATCTCATCCCAGGGATCCCATCCCATCGCAGGGATCCCATCCCATCCCATCCCGTCCCATCCTACCCCATCCCATCCCATCCCAGGGATCCCATACCAGGTATCCCATCCCATCCCAGGGATCCCATTCCGTACCATCCCAGGGATCCCATTCCATCCCATCCCATCCCATCCCATCGCAGGGATCCCATCCCATTCCATCCCGTCCCATCCCATCCCATCCCACCCCATGCCATCCCATCCCATTCCATCCCATCCCATCCCATCCCATCCCATCCCATCCCATCCCATCCCATCCCATCCCAGGGATTTCATCCCAGGGATTCCATCCCATCCCAGGTATCCCATCCCAACCAATCCCAACCCAGGGATCCCATCCCATCCCATTTCATCCCATCCCATCCCAGGGATCCCATCCCATCCCAGAGATCCCATCCCAGGGATCCCATCCCATCCCAGGTATCCCATCCCATCCCAACCCATCCCATCCCATCCTACCCCATCCGATCCCATCCTATCCCATCCCATCCCATCCCGTCCCGTCCCATCACATCCCATCCCAGATATCCCATCCCAGGGATCCCATCCCATCCCAGGGATCCCATCCCATCCCAGGGATCCCATCCGATCCCATCCCATCCCATCCCATCCCATCCCATCCCATCCCATCCCAGGGATCCCATACCAGAGATCCCATCCCATCCCCGGGTCCCCATCCCAGGGATTCCATCCCATCCCAACCCATCCCATCCCATGGATACCATCCCATCCCAGAGATCCCATCCCAGGGATCCCATCCCATCCCAGGTATCCCATCCCAACCCATCCCATCCCATCCTACCCCATCCCATCCCATCCTATCCCATCCCATCCCATCCCCTCCCATCCCATCCTAGGGATCCCATACCAGGTATCCCATCCCATCCCAGGGATCCCATTCCGTACCATCCCAGGGATCCCATTTCATCCCATCCCATCCCATCGATCCCATCCCATCCCAACCCATTTTAGCCAATCCCATCCCACCCCATCCCATCCAATCCCATCCCATCCCATCCCATCCCATCCCACCCCACCCCATCCTAGGGACACCATCCCAGGGATACCATACCATCCCATCCCATCGCAGGGATCCCATCCCATCCCATCCCGTCCCATCCCATCCCACCCCATCACATCCCATCCCAGCGATCTCATCCCAGGGATTCCATCCCATCCCAGGTATCCCATCCCAACCAGTCCCAACCCAGGGATCCCATCCCATCCCCTCTCATCCCATCCCATCCCAGGGATCCCATCCCATCCCACGTATCCCATCCCATCCCATCTCATCCCGCGGATCCCATGCCATGGCATCCCATCCCATCCCATCCCATCCCAGGGATCCCATCCCATCCATAGCCATCCGATCCCATCCCATCCCATCCCATCCCATCCCATCCCATTGTAGCCCATCCCATCCCTTCCCACCCCATCCCATCCCATCCCGTCCCATCACATCCCATCCCAGATATCCCATCCCAGGGATCCCATCCCATCCCAGGGATCCCATCCCATCCCATCCCAGGGATCCCATCCGATCTCATCCCATCCCATCCCATCCCATCCCATCCCAGGGATCCCATACCAGAGATCCCATCCCATCCCCGGGTCCCCATCCCAGGGATTCCATCCCATCCCAACCCATCCCATCCCAGGGATCCCATCCCATCCCAGGGATCCGATCCCATCCCAACCCATCCCATCCCATCCTACCCCATCCCATCCCATCCCATCCTATCCCATCCCATCCCATCCCATCCCATCCCATCCCATCCCATCCCATCCCATCCCAGGGATCCCATTCCGTACCATCCCAGGGATCCTATTTCATCCTATCCCATCCCATCCCATTGATCCCATCCCAACCCATTGTAGCCAATCCCATCCCATCCCACCCCATCCCATCCAATCCCATCCCATCCCATCCCATCCCATCCCATCCCATCCCATCCCATCCCATCCCATCCCATCGCAGGGATCCCATCCCATCCCATCCCATCCCAGCGATCTCATCCCAGGGATTCCATTCCATCCCAGGTATCCCATCCCAACCAATCCTAACCCAGGGATCCCATCCCATCCAATCCCAGGGATCCCATCCCATCCCATCCCATCTCACCCCATCCCATCGCAGGGATCACATCCCATCCCACGGATGCCATCCCATCCCATCCCAGGCATCCCATCCGATCCCATCCAAGGATCCCATCCCATCCCATCCCATCCCAGGGATCCCATCCCATCCCATCCCATCCCATCCCAGGGATCCCATCCCATCCCATCCCATCCCAGGGATCCCATCCCATGGAACCCATCCCAACCCAGGGATCCCATCCCATTCCAACCCATCCAATCCCATCCCAGGGATCCCATCCCAGAGATTCCATCCCATCCCAGGGATGGCATCCCAGGGATTCGATCCCAACCCAGGGATCCCATCCTATCCCAGGGATCCCATCCCAGGGATTCCATCCCATCCCAGGGATCACATTCCAGGGATCCCATCCCAGGGATCCCATCCCATCCCCGGGTCCCCATCCCAGGGATTCCATCCCATCCCAACCCATCCCATCCCATGGATACCATCCGATCCCAGAGATCCCATCCCAGGGATCCCATCCCATCCCAGGGATCCCATCCCATCCCAACCCATCCCATCCCATCCTGCCCCATCCCATCCCATCCCATCCTATCCCATCGCATCCCATCCAATCCCATCCCATCCTAGGGATCCCATACCAGGTATACCATCCCATCCCAGGGATCCCATTCCGTACCATCCCAGGGATCCCATTCCGTACCATCCCAGGGATCCCATTCCATCCCAACCCATTGTAGCCAATCCAATCCCATCCCACCCCATCCCATCCAATCCCATCCCATCCCATCCCATCCCATCCCATCCCATCCCATCCCATCCCATCCCATCCCATCCCAGCGATCTCATCCCAGGGATTCCATCCCATCCCAGGTATCCCATCCCAACCAGTCCCAACCCAGGGATCCCATCCCACCCCATCCCATCCCATCCCAACACATCTCATCCCATCCCATCCCATCCCAGGGATCCCATCCCATCCAAACCCATCCCATCCCATCCCATCCCATCCCATCCCATCCCATCCCATCCCATCCCATCCCATCCCATCCCATCCCATCCCATCCCATTGTAGCCCATCCCAACCCTTCCCACCCCATCCCATCCCGTCCCATCACATCCCATCCCAGATATCCCATCCCAGGGATCCCATCCCATCCCAGGGATCCCATCCCATCCCATCCCAGGGATCCCATCCGATCCCATCCCCTCCCATCCAATCCCATCCCATCCCATCCCATCCCAGGGATCCCATACCAGAGATCCCATCCCATCCCCGGGTCCCCATCCCAGGGATTCCATCCCATCCCAACCCATCCCATCCCATGGATACCATCCCATCCCAGAGATCCCATCCCAGGGATCCCATCCCATCCCAGGTATCCCATCCCAACCCATCCCATCCCATCCTACCCCATCCCATCCCATCCTATCCCATCCCATCCCATCCCCTCCCATCCCATCCTAGGGATCCCATACCAGGTATCCCATCCCATCCCAGGGATCCCATTCCGTACCATCCCAGGGATCCCATTTCATCCCATCCCATCCCATCGATCCCATCCCATCCCAACCCATTTTAGCCAATCCCATCCCACCCCATCCCATCCAATCCCATCCCATCCCATCCCATCCCATCCCACCGCACCCCATCCCAGGGACACCATCCCAGGGATACCATACCATCCCATCCCATCGCAGGGATCCCATCCCATCCCATCCCGTCCCATCCCATCCCACCCCATCCCATCCCATCCCAGCGATCTCATCCCAGGGATTCCATCCCATCCCAGGTATCCCATCCCAACCAGTCCCAACCCAGGGATCCCATCCCATCCCCTCTCATCCCATCCCATCCCAGGGATCCCATCCCATCCCACGTATCCCATCCCATCCCATCTCATCCCGCGGATCCCATGCCATGGCATCCCATCCCATCCCATCCCATCCCATCCCAGGGATCCCATCCCATCCATAGCCATCCGATCCCATCCCATCCCATCCCATCCCATCCCATCCCATCCCATCCCATCCCATCCCATTGTAGCCCATCCCATCCCTTCCCACCCCATCCCATCCCATCCCGTCCCATCACATCCCATCCCAGATATCCCATCCCAGGGATCCCATCCCATCCCAGGGATCCCATCCCATCCCATCCCAGGGATCCCATCCGATCTCATCCCATCCCATCCCATCCCATCCCATCCCAGGGATCTCATACCAGAGATCCCATCCCATCCCCGGGTCCCCATCCCAGGGATTCCATCCCATCCCAACCCATCCCATCCCAGGGATCCCATCCCATCCCAGGGATCCGATCCCATCCCAACCCATCCCATCCCATCCTACCCCATCCCATCCCATCCCATCCTATCCCATCCCATCCCATCCCATCCCATCCCATCCCATCCCAGGGATCCCATTCCGTACCATCCCAGGGATCCTATTTCATCCTATCCCATCCCATCCCATTGATCCCATCCCAACCCATTGTAGCCAATCCCATCCCATCCCATCCCACCCCATCCCATCCAATCCCATCCCATCCCATCCCATCCCATCCCATCCCATCCCATCCCATCCCATCCCATCCCATCCCATCCCATCGCAGGGATCCCATCCCATCCCATCCCATCCCAGCGATCTCATCCCAGGGATTCCATTCCATCCCAGGTATCCCATCCCAACCAATCCTAACCCAGGGATCCCATCCCATCCAATCCCAGGGATCCCATCCCATCCCATCCCATCTCACCCCATCCCATCGCAGGGATCACATCCCATCCCACGGATGCCATCCCATCCCATCCCAGGCATCCCATCCGATCCCATCCAAGGATCCCATCCCATCCCATCCCATCCCAGGGATCCCATCCCATCCCATCCCATCCCATCCCATCCCAGGGATCCCATCCCATCCCATCCCATCCCAGGGATCCCATCCCATGGAACCCATCCCAACCCAGGGATCCCATCCCATTCCAACCCATCCAATCCCATCCCAGGGATCCCATCCCAGAGATTCCATCCCATCCCAGGGATGGCATCCCAGGGATTCGATCCCAACCCAGGGATCCCATCCTATCCCAGGGATCCCATCCCAGGGATTCCATCCCATCCCAGGGATCACATTCCAGGGATCCCATCCCAGGGATCCCATCCCATCCCCGGGTCCCCATCCCAGGGATTCCATCCCATCCCAACCCATCCCATCCCATGGATACCATCCGATCCCAGAGATCCCATCCCAGGGATCCCATCCCATCCCAGGGATCCCATCCCATCCCAACCCATCCCATCCCATCCTGCCCCATCCCATCCCATCCCATCCTATCCCATCGCATCCCATCCAATCCCATCCCATCCTAGGGATCCCATACCAGGTATACCATCCCATCCCAGGGATCCCATTCCGTACCATCCCAGGGATCCCATTCCGTACCATCCCAGGGATCCCATTCCATCCCAACCCATTGTAGCCAATCCAATCCCATCCCACCCCATCCCATCCAATCCCATCCCATCCCATCCCATCCCATCCCATCCCATCCCATCCCAGCGATCTCATCCCAGGGATTCCATCCCATCCCAGGTATCCCATCCCAACCAGTCCCAACCCAGGGATCCCATCCCACCCCATCCCATCCCATCCCAACACATCTCATCCCATCCCATCCCATCCCAGGGATCCCATCCCATCCAAACCCATCCCATCCCATCCCATCCCATCCCATCCCATCCCATCCCATCCCATCCCATCCCATCCCATTGTAGCCCATCCCAACCCTTCCCACCCCATCCCATCCCGTCCCATCACATCCCATCCCAGATATCCCATCCCAGGGATCCCATCCCATCCCAGGGATCCCATCCCATCCCATCCCAGGGATCCCATCCGATCCCATCCCCTCCCATCCAATCCCATCCCATCCCATCCCATCCCAGGGATCCCATACCAGAGATCCCATCCCATCCCCGGGTCCCCATCCCAGGGATTCCATCCCATCCCAACCCATCCCATCCCATGGATACCATCCCATCCCAGAGATCCCATCCCAGGGATCCCATCCCATCCCAGGTATCCCATCCCAACCCATCCCATCCCATCCTACCCCATCCCATCCCATCCTATCCCATCCCATCCCGTCCCGTCCCATCACATCCCATCCCAGATATCCCATCCCAGGGATCCCATCCCATCCCAGGGATCCCATCCCATCCCAGGGATCCCATCCGATCCCATCCCATCCAATCCCATCCCATCCCATCCCATCCCATCCCATCCCATCCCATCCCAGGGATCCCATACCAGAGATCCCATCCCATCCCCGGGTCCCCATCCCAGGGATTCCATCCCATCCCAACCCATCCCATCCCAGGGATCCCATCCCATCCCAGGGATCCGATCCCGTCCCAACCCATCCCATCCCATCCTATCCCATCCCATCCCATCCCATCCCATCCCATCCCATCCCATCCCATCCTATCCCATCCCAGGGATCCCATCCCAGGGATCTCATCCCATGCCAGGGATCCCATCCCATCCCAGGGATCCCATTCCGTACCATCCCAGGGATCCCATTCCATCCCATTCCATCCCATCCCATCCGATCCCATCCCATGGCATCCCAGAGATCCCATCCCATCACAGGGATCCCATCCCATCCCAGGGATCCCATCCCATCCCATCCCATCCCAGGGATCCCATCCCATCCAATCCCATCCCATCCCATCCCATCCCATCCCATCCCAGGGATCCCATCCCAGGGATCCCATCCCATACCCGGGTCCCCATCCCAGGGATTCCATCCCATCCCAACCCATCCCATCCCAGGGATCCCATCCCATCCAATCCCAGGGATCCCATCCCATCCCATCTCACCCCATCCCATTCCAGGGATCACATCCCATCCCAGGGATCCCATCCCATCCCATCCCAGGCATCCCATCCGATCCCATCCCAGGGATCCCATCCCATCGCATCCCATTTCAGGGATCCCATCCCAGGGATCCCATACCATCCCATCCCATCCCATCCCATCCCATCCCATCCCATCCCATCCCATCCCATCCCATCCCATCCCATCCCAGGGATCCCATCTCATCCCAGGGATCCAATCCCAGAGATCCTCTCCCATCCCATCCCAGGGATCCCATCCCATGGAACCCATCCCAATCCAGGGATCCCATCCCATCCCATCCCATCCCAGGGATCCCATCCCAGGGATCCCATCCCAGTGATCCCATCCCATCCCCGGCATCCCATTCCAGGGATTCCATCCCATCCCAGGGATCCCAACCCATACGAGGGATCACAATCCAGGGATCCCATCCCAGGGATCCCATCCCAGGGATCCCATCCCATCCCCGGGATCCCATTCCAGGGATTCCATCCCATCCCAGGGATCCCAACCCATACGAGGGATCACAATCCAGGGATCCCATCCCTGGGATCCCATCTCATCCCATCCCAGGGATCCAATCCCATCCCATCTCATCCCAGGGATCCCATCCCATCGCAGGGATCCCATCCCATCCCATCCCATCCCGTCCCATCCTACCCCATCCCATCCCATCCCATCCCAGGGATCCCATACCAGGTATCCCATCCCAGGGATCCCATTCCGTACCATCCCAGGGATCCCATTCCATCCCATTCCATCCCATCCCATCCGATCCCATCCCATGGCATCCCAGAGATCCCATCCCATCACAGGGATCCCATCCCATCCCAGGGATCCCATCCCATCCCATCCCATCCCATCCCATCCCAGGGATCCCATCCCAGGGATCCCATCCCATCCCCGGGTCCCCATCCCAGGGATTCCATCCCATCCCAACCCATCCCATCCCAGGGATCCCATACCAGGTATCCCATCCCATCCCAGGGATCCCATTCCGTACCATCCCAGGGATCCCATTCCATCCCATTCCATCCCATCCCATCCGATCCCATCCCATGGCATCCCAGAGATCCCATCCCATCCCAGGGATCCCATCCCATCCCAGGGATCCCATCCCATCCCATCCCATCCCATCCCATCCCATCCCATCCCATCCCATCCCATCCCATCCCAGGGATCCCATCCCAGGGATCCCATCCCATCCCCGGGTCCCCATCCCAGGGATTCCATCCCATCCCAACCCATCCCATCCCAGGGATCCCATCCCATCCAATCCCAGGGATCCCATCCCATCCCATCTCACCCCATCCCATCCCAGGGATCACATCCCATCCCAGGGATCCCATCCCATCCCATCCCAGGCATCCCATCCGATCCCATTTCAGGGATCCCATCCCAGGGATCCCATACCATCCCATCCCATCCCATCCCATCCCAGGGATCCCATCTCATCCCAGGGATCCAATCCCAGAGATCCTCTCCCATCCCATCCCATCCCAGGGATCCCATCCCATGGAACCCATCCCAATCCAGGGATCCCATCCCATCCCATCCCATCCCATCCCTGGGATCCCATCCCAGGGATCCCATCCCAGTGATCCCATCCCATCCCCGGGATCCCATTCCAGGGATTCCATCCCATCCCAGGGATCCCAACCCATACGAGGGATCACAATCCAGGGATCCCATCCCAGGGATCCCATCCCAGGGATCCCATTCCATCCCCGGGATCCCATTCCAGGGATTCCGTACCATCCCAGGGATCCCATTCCATCCCATCCCATCCCATCCCATCGCAGGGATCCCATCCCATTCCATCCCGTCCCATCCCATCCCATCCCATCCCATCCCATCCCATCCCATCCCATCCCACCCCATGCCATCCCATCCCATTCCATCCCATCCCATCCCATCCCATCCCATCCCATCCCATCCCATCCCATCCCATCCCAGGGATTTCATCCCAGGGATTCCATCCCATCCCAGGTATCCCATCCCAACCAATCCCAACCCAGGGATCCCATCCCATCCCATCCCATCTCATCCCATCCCATCCCAGGGATCCCATCCCATCCCAGAGATCCCATCCCAGGGATCCCATCCCATCCCAGGTATCCCATCCCATCCCAACCCATCCCATCCCATCCTACCCCATCCCATCCCATCCTATCCCATCCCATCCCATCCCATCCCGTCCCGTCCCATCACATCCCATCCCAGATATCCCATCCCAGGGATCCCATCCCATCCCAGGGATCCTATCCCATCCCAGGGATCCCATCCGATCCCATCCCATCCAATCCCATCCCATCCCATCCCAGGGGTCCCATACCAGAGATCCCATCCCATCCCCGGGTCCCCATCCCAGGGATTCCATCCCATCCCAACCCATCCCATCCCAGGGATCCCATCCCATCCCAGGGATCCGATGCCATCCCAACCCATCCCATCCCAGGGATCCCATCCCATCCCAGGGATCCGATGCCATCCCAACCCATCCCATCCCAGGGATCCCATCCCATCCCAGGGATCCGATCCCATCCCAACCCATCCCATCCCATCCTATCCCATCCCATCCCAGGTATCCCATCCCAACCAATCCCAACCCAGGGATCCCATCCCATCCCATCCCATCCCAGGGATCCCATACCAGGTATCCCATCCCATCCCAGGGATCCCATTCCGTACCATCCCAGGGATCCCATTCCATCCCATTCCATCCCATCCCATCCGATCCCATCCCATGGCATCCCAGAGATCCCATCCCATCATAGGGATCCCATCCCATCCCAGGGATCCCATCCCATCCCATCCCATCCCAGGGATCCCATCCCATCCAATCCCATCCCATCCCATCCCATCCCATCCCAGGGATCCCATCCCAGGGATCCCATCCCATCCCCGGGTCCCCATCCCAGGGATTCCATCCCATCCCAACCCATCCCATCCCAGGGATCCCATCCCATCCAATCCCAGGGATGCCATCCCATCCCATCTCACCCCATCCCATCCCAGGGATCACATCCCATCCCAGGGATCCCATCCCATCCCATCCCAGGCATCCCATCCGATCCCATCCCAGGGATCCCATCCCATCGCATCCCATTTCAGGGATCCCATCCCAGGGATCCCATACCATCCCATCCCATCCCATCCCAGGGATCCCATCTCATCCCAGGGATCCAATCCCAGAGATCCTCTCCCATCCCATCCCATCCCAGGGATCTCATCCCATGGAACCCATCCCAATCCAGGGATCCCATCCCATCCCATCCCATCCCATCCCAGGGATCCCATCCCAGGGATCCCATCCCAGTGATCCCATCCCATCCCTGGCATCCCATTCCAGGGATTCCATCCCATCCCAGGGATCCCAACCCATACGAGGGATCACAATCCAGGGATCCCATCCCAGGGATCCCATCCCAGGGATCCCATCCCATCCCCGGGATCCCATTCCAGGGATTCCATCCCATCCCAGGGATCCCAACCCATACGAGGGATCACAATCCAGGGATCCCATCCCTGGGATCCCATCTCATCCCATCCCAGGGATCCAATCCCATCCCATCTCATCCCAGGGATCCCATCCCATCGCAGGGATCCCATCCCATCCCATCCCGTCCCATCCTACCCCATCCCATCCCATCCCATCCCATCCCAGGGATCCCATACCAGGTATCCCATCCCATCCCAGGGATCCCATTCCGTACCATCCCAGGGATCCCATTCCATCCCATCCCATCCCATCCCATCGCAGGGATCCCATCCCATTCCATCCCGTCCCATCCCATCCCATCCCACCCCATGCCATCCCATCCCATTCCATCCCATCCCATCCCATCCCATCCCATCCCATCCCATCCCAGGGATTTCATCCCAGGGATTCCATCCCATCCCAGGTATCCCATCCCAACCAATCCCAACCCAGGGATCCCATCCCATCCCATCTCATCCCATCCCATCCCAGGGATCCCATCCCATCCCAGAGATCCCATCCCAGGGATCCCATCCCATCCCAGGTATCCCATCCCATCCCAACCCATCCCATCCCATCCTACCCCATCCCATCCCATCCTATCCCATCCCATCCCATCCCATCCCATCCCGTCCCGTCCCATCACATCCCATCCCAGATATCCCATCCCAGGGATCCCATCCCATCCCAGGGATCCCATCCCATCCCAGGGATCCCATCCCATCCCAGGGATCCCATCCGATCCCATCCCATCCAATCCCATCCCATCCCATCCCATCCCAGGGGTCCCATACCAGAGATCCCATCCCATCCCCGGGTCCCCATCCCAGGGATTCCATCCCATCCCAACCCATCCCATCCCAGGGATCCCATCCCATCCCAGGGATCCGATGCCATCCCAACCCATCCCATCCCAGGGATCCCATCCCATCCCAGGGATCCGATGCCATCCCAACCCATCCCATCCCAGGGATCCCATCCCATCCCAGGGATCCGATCTCATCCCAACCCATCCCATCCCATCCTATCCCATCCCATCCCATCCCATCCCATCCCATCCCATCCCATCCCATCCCAGGGATCCCATACCAGGTATCCCATCCCATCCCAGGGATCCCATTCCGTACCATCCCAGGGATCCCATTCCATCCCATTCCATCCCATCCCATCCGATCCCATCCCATGGCATCCCAGAGATCCCATCCCATCACAGGGATCCCATCCCATCCCAGGGATCCCATCCCATCCCATCCCATCCCAGGGATCCCATCCCATCCAATCCCATCCCATCCCATCCCATCCCATCCCAGGGATCCCATCCCAGGGATCCCATCCCATCCCCGGGTCCCCATCCCAGGGATTCCATCCCATCCCAACCCATCCCATCCCAGGGATCCCATCCCATCCAATCCCAGGGATGCCATCCCATCCCATCTCACCCCATCCCATCCCAGGGATCCCATCCCATCCCAGGGATCCCATCCCATCCCATCCCAGGCATCCCATCCGATCCCATCCCAGGGATCCCATCCCATCGCATCCCATTTCAGGGATCCCATCCCAGGGATCCCATACCATCCCATCCCATCCCATCCCATCCCATCCCATCCCATCCCAGGGATCCCATCTCATCCCAGGGATCCAATCCCAGAGATCCTCTCCCATCCCATCCCAGGGATCCCATCCCATGGAACCCATCATAATCCAGGGATCCCATCCCATCCAATCCCATCCCATCCCAGGGATCCCATCCCAGGGATCCCATCCCAGTGATCCCATCCCATCCCCGGCATCCCATTCCAGGGATTCCATCCCATCCCAGGGATCCCAACCCATACGAGGGATCACAATCCAGGGATCCCATCCCAGGGATCCCATCCCAGGGATCCCATCCCATCCCCGGGATCCCATTCCAGGGATTCCATCCCATCCCAGGGATCCCAACCCATACGAGGGATCACAATCCAGGGATCCCATCCCTGGGATCCCATCTCATCCCATCCCAGGGATCCAATCCCATCCCATCTCATCCCAGGGATCCCATCCCATCGCAGGGATCCCATCCCATCCCATCCCGTCCCATCCTACCCCATCCCATCCCATCCCATCCCAGGGATCCCATACCAGGTATCCCATCCCATCCCAGGGATCCCATTCCGTACCATCCCAGGGATCCCATTCAATCCCATCCCATCCCATCCCATCGCAGGGATCCCATCCCATTCCATCCCGTCCCATCCCATCCCATCCCACCCCATGCCATCCCATCCCATTCCATCCCATCCCATCCCATCCCATCCCATCCCATCCCATCCCATCCCATCCCATCCCAGGGATTTCATCCCAGGGATCCCATCCCATCCCAGGTATCCCATCCCATCCCAACCCATCCCATCCCATCCTACCCCATCCTATCCCATCCTATCCCATCCCATCCCATCCCGTCCCGTCCCATCACATCCCATCCCAGATATCCCATCCCAGGGATCCCATCCCATCCCAGGGATCCCATCCCATCCCAGGGATCCCATCCGATCCCATCCCATCCAATCCAATCCCATCCCATCCCATCCCATCCCATCCCATCCCATCCCATCCCATCCCATCCCATCCGAGGGATCCCATACCAGAGATCCCATCCCATCCCCGGGTCCCCATCCCAGGGATTCCATCCCATCCCAACCCATCCCATCCCAGGGATCCCATCCCATCCCAGGGATCCGATCCCATCCCAACCCATCCCATCCCATCCTACCCCATCCCATCCCATCCTATCCCATCCCATCCCATCCCATCCCATCCCATCCCATCCCATCCCATCCCATCCCATCCTAGGGATCCCATACCAGGTATCCCATCCCATCCCAGGGATCCCATTTCGTACCATCCCAGGGATCCTATTTCATCCTATCCCATCCCATCCCATTGATCCCATCCCATCCCAACCCATTGTAGCCAATCCCATCCCATCCCACCCCATCCCATCCAATCCCATCCCATCCCATCCCATCCCATCCCATCCCATCCCATCCCATCCCATCCCATCCTATCCCATCCCAGCGATCTCATCCCAGGGATTCCATCCCATCCCAGGGATCCCATCCCATCCCAGGGATCACATTCCAGGGATCCCATCCCAGGGATCCCATCCCATCCCAGGGAACCCATCCCATCCCAACCCATTGTAGCAAATCCCATCGCATCCCACCCCATCCCATCCCATCCCATCCCATCCCATCCCATCCCATCCCATCCCATCCCAGGGACACCATCCCAGGGATCCCATCCCATCCCATCCCAGGGATCCCATCCGATCTCATCCCATCCAATCCCATCCCATCCCATCCCATCCCATCCCATCCCATCCCAGGGATCCCATACCAGAGATCCCATCCCATCCCCGGGTCCCCATCCCAGGGATCCGATCCCATCCCAACCCATCCCATCCCATCCTACCCCATCCCATCGCATCCCATCCCATCCCATCCCATCCCATCCCATCCTAGGGATCCCATACCAGGTATCCCATCCCATCCCAAGGATCCCATTCCGTACCATCCCAGGGATCCTATTTCATCCTATCCCATCCCATCCCATTGATCCCATCCCATCCCAACCCATTGTAGCCAATCCCATCCCATCCCACCCCATCCCATCCAATCCCATCCCATCCCATCCCATCCCATCCCATCCCATCCCATCCCATCCCATCCCATCCCAGGGACACCATCCCAGGGATACCATACCATCCCATCCCATCGCAGGGATCCCATCCCATCCCATCCCTGCGATCTCATCCCAGGGATTCCATCCCATCCCAGGTATCCCATCCCAACCAATCCTAACCCAGGGATCCCATCCCATCCAATCCCAGGGATCCCATCCCATCCCATCCCATCTCACCCCATCCCATCCCAGGGATCACATCCCATCCCACGGATCCCATACCATCCCATCCCAGGCATCCCATCCGATCCCATCCAAGGATCCCATCCCATCCCATCCCATCCCTTTCCATCCCACCCCATCCCATCCCATCCCATCCCATCCCATCCCATCCCATCCCATCCCATCCCAGGGATCCCATCCCATCCCATTCCATCCCAGGGATCACATCCCATGGAACCCATCCCAACCCAGGGATCCCATCCCATTCCAACCCATCCAATCCCATCCCAGGGATCCCATGCCAGAGATTCCATCCCATCCCAGGGATGCCATCCCAGGGATTCGATCCCAACCCAGGGATCCCATCCTATCCCAGGGATCCCATCCCAGGGATCCCATCTCATCCCAGGGATCCCATCCCATCCCAGGGATCCCATCCCATCCCATCCCATCCCATCCCATCCAATCCCATCCCATCCCATCCCATCCCAGGGATCCCATACCAGGGATCCCATCCCATCCCCGGTTCCCCATCCCAGGGATTCCATCCCATCCCAACCCATCCCATCCCATGGATACCATCCGATCCCAGAGATCCCATCCCAGGGATCCCATCCCAGGGATCCCATCCCATCCCAACCCATCCCATCCCATCCTACCCCATCCCATCCCATCCTATCCCATCCCATCCCATCCCATCCCATCCCATCCCATCCCATCAAATGCCGTCCCATCCCATCCCATCCCATCCCAGGGATCTGCTCCCATCCCAGGGATCCCATCCCATCCCCGGGATCCCTTCCCAGGGATCCCATCCCATCCCAGGGATCCCATTCCAGGGATCCCATCCCATCTCAGGGATCCCATCCCATCCCATCCCATCCCATCCCATCCCATCCCGTCCCGTCCCATCCCATCCCAGGGATCCCATCCCAGGGATCCCATCCCAACCCATCCCATCCCATCCCAGGGATCCCATCCCAGGGAGCCCATCCCATTCCCGGGATCCCATCCCAGGGATCCCATCACATTCCAACCCATCTCAACCCATTCCAGGGATCCCATCCTATCCCAGGGATTCCATCCCAGGGATCCCATCCCATCCCATCCGATCCCATCCCAGGGATCCCATTCCATCCCAGGGATCCCATCCCAGGGATCCCATCCCAGGGATCCCATCCCATCCCATCCCCTCCCCTCCCATCCCACCGATCCCATTCCATCCCAACCCATTCTAGCCCATCCCATCCCATCCGATCCCGTCCCATCCAATCCCATCCGATCCCATCCCATGTATCCCATCCCAGGGATACCATCCGATCCCATCCCAGGGCAGGGATCCCATCCCATCCCATAGCAGGGATCCCATCCCATCCCATCCCATCCCATGCCAACCCATCCCATCCCATCCCATTCCTATCCCATCCCATCCCATCCCATCCCATCCCATCCCAGGGATCCCATCCCAGCCCATCTCATCCCAGGGATCCCATCCCAGCCCATCTCATCCCAGGGATCCCATGCCATGCCATCCCATCCCATCCCAGGGATCCCATCCCATCCAAACCCATCCCATCCCTGGCATCCCATCCCAGGGATCCTATCCCATCCCAGGGATCCCATCCCAGGGATCTCATCCCATCCCAGGGATCCCATCCCATCCCAGGGATCCAATCCCATCCCAGCTATCCCATCCCAGCGATTACATCCCATCCCAGGGATCCCATCCCATCTGTTCCCATCCCAAGTATCCTATCCCATCCCGTCCCATCCAAGGGAACCCATCCATTCCCAACCCAGGAATCCCATCCCTTCCCTTTCCAGGGATCCCATCCCATTCCAGGGATCCCATCCCATCCCAGGGATCCCATCCCATCTCAGGGATCCCATCCCATCCCATGCCAACCCATCCCATCCCATCCCATTCCTACCCCATCCCATCCCATCCCATCCCAGGGATCCCATCCCAGGGATCTCATACCATCCCTGGGATCCCATCCCATCCCAAAGATCCAATCCCATCCCAGCTATCCCATCCCAGGGATCACATCCCATCCCAGGGATCCTATCCCATCCCTGGGATCCCATCCAATCCCAGGGATCCCATCCAATCCCAGGGATCCCATCCCATCCCAGGGATCCCATCCCATCCCAGCCCATCCCATCCCCAGGATCCCATCCCCGGGATCCCATCCCAGGGATCCCATCCCAAGCCAGGGATCCCATCCCATCCCCGGGATCCCATCCCATCCCATCAAGTCCCGTCCCATCCCATCCCATCCCATCCCATCCCATCCCATCCCAGGGATCTGCTCCCATCCCAGGGATCCCATCCGATCCCATTCCATGGGATCCCTTCCCAGGGATCCCATCCCATCCCAGGGATCCCATCCCAGGGATTCCATCCCATCCCAGGGATCCCACCCCATCCCAGGGATCCCATCCCATACGAGGGATCACATTCCAAGGATCCCATCCTCTCCCATCCCATCCCAGGGATCCCATCCCATCCCAACCCATCCCATCCCATCCCATCCCATCCTCTCCCATCCCAGGGATCCTATCCCATCCCAAGTAACCCATCCCATGGATCCCATCCCAGGGATCCCAACCCATCCCAGGGATCCCATCCCATTCCAACCCATCCCAACCCATTCCAGGGATCCCATCCTATCCCAGGGATTCCATCCCAGGGATCCCATCCCATCCCATCCCATCCCATCCCATCCCATCCCAGGCATCCCATCCCAGGGATCCTATCCCATCCCAGGGATCCCATCCCAGGGATCTCATACCATCCCAGGGATCCCATCCCATCCCAAAGATCCAATCCCATCCCAGCTATCCCATCCCAGGGATCACATCCCATCCCAGGGATCCTATCCCATCCCGGGGATCCCATCCAATCCCAGGGATCCCATCCAATCCCAGGGATCCCATCCCAAGCCATTGTAGCCAATCCCATCCCATCCCACCCCA
Source organism: Sturnus vulgaris (assembly GCF_052056855.1). Taxonomy (NCBI): domain Eukaryota; kingdom Metazoa; phylum Chordata; class Aves; order Passeriformes; family Sturnidae; genus Sturnus; species Sturnus vulgaris. The sequence goes on along the minus strand of NC_142282.1, from coordinate 7,822,399 downwards.
TCCCATCCAATCCCATCCCATCCCATCCCATCCCATCCCATCGCAGGGATCCCATCCCATCCCGTCCCATCCCATCCCACCCCATCCCATCCCATCCCATCCCATCCCATCCCAGCGATCTCGTCCCAGGGATTCCATCCCATCCCAGGTATCCCATCCCAACCAGTCCCAACCCAGGGATCCCATCCCACCCCATCCCATCCCATCCCATCCCATCCCATCCCATCCCATCCCATCCCATCCCATCTCATCCCATCCCATCCCAGGGATCCCAACCCATCCCACGTATCCCATCCCATCCCATCCCATCTCATCCCGCGGATCCCATGCCATGGCATCCCATCCCATCCCATCCCATCCCATCCCATCCCATCCCATCCCATCCCATCCCAGGGATCCCATCCCATCCAAACCCATCCCATCCCATCCCATCCCATCCCATCCCATCCCATCCCATCCCATCCCATTGTAGCCCATCCCAACCCTTCCCACCCCATCCCATCCCATCCCGTCCCATCACATCCCATCCCAGAGATCCCATCCCAGGGATCCCATCCCATCCCAGGGATCCCATTGCTGCCCGAAACCCCAAGTAAAACACAAACTAACAGAGTGTCAGTTTATGCGGTGCTTTATTCAGGGCCCGGGGACCTGCGGACTCGCGTCCCAAGTCAGGATCCCGCTGGTTCCCTTTTTAGAGGGTTTTTTTATACCCTTTTTACAAATGGTTTATGTGCAGAAGTACACATTCTTCTGTAGATACATTCACCTTGAACATAGCATTTTGGCGTCATAAATCTTACATGGTTGCTTATCTTAGGACTATAGTGTTCTCCCCCTCAATCTCTCTCTTATGCCACTGCCCACCACCAGTACTTTATTTATGTTTAGACTTTAACCTTATCACTAACGGTTCTGCATGCTCTCAGCACAGCACATTCTTAAGTTAGTTTCCCAGGGCCTACTCTGGGGACTGCAGTCTTCAAGCCTTAGCATTACTACTACTATTATGGTTTATACACTTTATATTCTAATATTCAGGATTTCTAGTCCATACGGTAACAACTCCCCCCTTTTGAGCATTTTTCAGAGCCTTCTGCAAGGATGCTCAATTCTTCCAAGTGATAGTTTTCAGATATGATGGTGGAGGGTTGTTTCAGGAAGTTGGTTGAATCACTTCTTTTCGAGTCAGGGCCTTCATGATTTGCCGTGTATGTGTTCCTTCTTTAGCAATTATTCCTAAAAGACACCTATATATAATCACAATTACTACAATGATTATTACAATCATTATTCCATTTTGAATAATTGAGGATAACCAACCAGAGACCTGGATTCCTAAAGAACTGAATAAAGCTCCAACCCAATTATGTTCTGCATTCTTTTGTACTTCATGTATGTTTAGTTCAATTCGCTCCAATTGACCTATATTCTTTTCTACTTCTTTCGTGACATTTGGGATATGTACACAACAGTGATCATCCCTTCCTTGTAAATATCCACAAATTTCGTGTTCCTTTAATAAGAGCAGATTTAATGCCATTCTATTTTGGATTGTCATCCTGGTTGTGGCTTGTAATTGTATATTAAGATCTTTAAATCCCTTCTTTGTTACTGCTGCCAATCTTTTTGTCTGCTCTAGTAATTTATATAACATTTCCCGGTTTCTATATGTAGATACAGGTGCAAATAAGGATTCAAGCATCCAACCGAATTTTACACTTTCCCCCGGTTCGTGCCATTCATTCTCTAGATTTTCTGCTTCGACTATCTCAGGGCTTAATCCCCTTTTCGTTCTTTTCTCTTGGTCCTTCTTGGTTAATTTGGACTGTTTCCAAAATGGACATAAGGTTGGTATCCCTAACGTTATTTGAGTAATCGGACCACCTATCGGTAAATGTGTAGTCCATTGGCCATGTCCCATTACCCAGACTGAATTTCCGGGGCTTCGTACTGTGGTTGATTGACAATTTTTTCGAGCTCCTTTTAATTCTTTCGTTATTGTATGGTTGTATCTCTGACATTTACATCCTCATTTTAACAACACCCGAACGGGTACCAATCCAATTTGGGATTCTGGGGTATCATAGGTTATGACTTTACTACAGTTCCAACCTGATATTTGGGCTAGTCTGCTGTGGTGCACTGTTTCAACTTCGAGGGCTCCTGGATGTTCCTGTTTTCTTGACCACTCGATACACCAGTGTATTGATCCGATATAACTATAGGGTTCGAGTAGGCTAGGACCTCAAATTGCTTTCCATTGCTCCTACTCTTCTTTTCCTTCCTGACACACTATTTCATGATAATAATCTACTACAGGTTTTCTTCTTTTCTGATTTACTTCAAATGTGCACCACCCAACATTGTTGTATTGACCTATTTCAGTGAATACAGAATTTGGTAATTTTAAACATTTCGATCTTTGCCCTGGGGTTGACCACCGTCTTTCATAGGTATAAACCTCTTCTACTATTTTAGTGCGATTTCGTAGCTCTTTGTGGCATTTTCTCGTTCCATTTACTATTTTTGGGGGCATTTCTTCTAATGGGACGATTCCCCACGGTATAGGGTCACTTGCTGCCTTTGGCAAGGGCAAACACGCTGTTATCGCTGTTACATTTTGCATTTTCTCAAAATCCCTAATTAATCCCACTACCAAATTCTCTTGCCCCAATTCCTGTTTTTCATTTTCCATTTCTTTTGCTTGTTGGACCATTCTAGTTTTTCTCATCCTGCAAAGATTCCCTAATTTAAGAGTACAATTGATTCTCAATGAAGGACCATCCCACATGTCAATTCTCATACTTGTGGGTGTTACTTGTATTGGATAAGAATGCCCTTCTGTCTTAAAACCCTCCACTAAAATTTTTACATTTAAGTTCCCATAATCGAAATTTTCCCTAATCCATACCATGCATGAAAATTGACCAACCTGGGCTTTTTGCAAGTGTGAGATCATTAGGGTAGTATTACCTTTCTGCTGTTTCATATCCCAAATTGTCACAATTTTTTCTGAAAATACCTTATTTGTAGTGATCAATTTTCATTTTGTCTTTACTTCATCGAATCCAGCTCCTTGGTTATTAGAAAACAAACAGGTTAGATTTACATTTGCCCTTTGTGGTACAATCACTGTTGGTTTAGGGACAGTAACTTTAACAAAGGCATCTCCGATACGAGCAATGCTCAACATTAACATCGCAATCAAGGCCTTGCCCTGAACACTAGTTTTGTGTCGGTTAGAGGTTGGACTTCCCATCGTGACGGGACTTTCTTGATTCGGGTGTAGTGTATTCAATTGTCGATCCCTTGGACCTTTACGGCTGTGTATGTAGTCATAATCACTTGTTGGGGGCCGTCCCATGTTTCTTTTAGTGGTTCCACATTCCAGTTTTTAATGTAGACTTGGTCTCCAGGCTGTATATCGTGGACGGGATTCTCCAGAGGCAAAGGTCGATTCCACTGCAACGCCCCCCGTAGTGCTGTAAGAGTCTTATTGAGAGACAAAATGTAATTTACCAGTACCTGATCTCCCACCACATTAGGGTCCCCTTTGTAAGTTGCAGCATGATAGGGTTTGCCGTATAAAATTTCATACGGACTTACTCCTACCTTGTCTCTAGGTTTGATTCTGACCCTTAACAGAGCTAAAGGTAATGCTTGAGGCCATTGTATCTTTGCTTCTTGGCAGATTTTCTTAATTTGGCCTTTTAGTGTCTGATTCATTTTTTCTACTTGTCCACTAGACTGAGGTCTCCAAGGTGTATGGAGATTTCATGTTATCCCAAGTACCTTAGCCACTTCTTGCACTATTTCTGCCACAAAATGAGGTTCCCTATCAGAGGACATCCTTAGTGGGATTCCAAACCTAGGGATGATTTCTCGAAGTAAAGTTTTAATCACTTCTTTTGCTTGGTTTGTTCTACATGGGAATGCCTCTGGCCAGCCTGAGAAGGTACATACATAGACTAAAACATACTTATACCCTTGTGCTTTTGGTAATTCTGAAAAATCTATCTGCCAATAATCTCCTGGCTGTGGGCCTATTTGCAATTTTCCCATTTGCACTTGCCTACGTGTCATTGGGTTGTTCTTAATACAAACTGGACACATTGCATTGATCCTTTTGGCCATTGTTAACATTTGATTGGAGATTATTTCTTGTTTTAGAAATTGCACTAAAGCTTCTGCTTCCCAATGGCATTTGTTATGTTCAATTTTTAATATCATTCTCATTATTTTTGTTGGCAATATCACTTGTCTTACGGCAGTTACATACCATCCAGCCGCATTCTTCTTAGCTTGTACTAGCCGTGCTAATTTTTCGTCTTCTGGTAGGTATACTGGTACTTCGTCCATGAAAGCTTCCGCAGGGTTGGTACGTGCTGGTAGCAACGCCATTTGGGTCCATACCTCGCGAGCAGCCTGTCTGGCTGCTCTGTCAGCCAGACGATTTCCCTGGAATGCTCTTTCTTCTCCCTGCTGGTGTCCTTTTACATGCATTACTGCTACCGCCTGGGGCTTATGTACTGCTTCCAGTAGTTGCACAATTTGTTCTCGGTGTTTGATTGACGAACCCTGTGAATTTAATAGTCCTCTCTCCTTCCATAATGCCCCATGTACATGTATTACCCCAAATGCATATTTAGAATTAGTCCAAATATTTACTTTTTTCCCTTGACTCAATTCCAAGGCTCGGATGAGGGCTTGGATTTCAGCTTGTTGTGCTGATGTTCCGGGAGCCAAGGCTCTGGCTTCTATAACCTGTCTTAGAGTTACCACTGCATACCCGGCGTACCTGGTTCCATTCTCCACGAAACTAGATCCATCGGTATACAGCTCCCATTCAGGTTCGTCTAAGGGCTCATCCTTTAGATCCTTGCGGGTAGCGTATACCTGTTCGATGGTCTCCACACAGTTGTGTACCAGGTTGCCTTCTTCTTGGGTGGCTCTAAGAAATTCGGCTGGATTGAAATGGTTAGTTACCTTCATTTCAACATCATCATGTTCCCTAAGGATTGCCTGGTATTGCAGCATACGGCTGGAGGAGAGCCAATGCCCCCCTTTTTGTTCCAACACTGCTATTACCATATGTGGGACAAACACTTCCATTTTTTGCCCCATAGTTAGTTTTCTAGCTTCTTGTATCAGAAGCACTGTTGCAGCAACAGCTCTAAGGCAGCCAGGCCATCCAGCGCTTACTGGATCCAGTTGTTTTGAGAAGTACCCCACCGGGCGCTTCCATGTTCCCAATTTTTGTGTCAACACCCCAATTCCCAGTCTTTGCCTCTCATTTACATATAGCTGAAAGGGTTTTGTGAGATCTGGCAACCCTAATGCAGGTGCCTCTTTTAGGGCTTGCTTCAAGTTCTGAAATGCCTTTTTTTGTATTTTATTCCATTTAAATTCAGGATTCTTGACTGCCTCATACAGAGGTTTTGCTTTTAGTCCAAATTCTGGAATCCACAACCGACACCACCCTGCCATTCCTAAAAAGGACCTTAACTCTTGTGAATTTCGAGGTGTTGGTATAGCACATATGGCCTGGATCCGGTTCACCCCTAATTTCCGAACTCCTTGTGATATTTCGCATTCCAAATAAATGACTTGTGTTCTTACCAGCTGGGCCTTTTCTTTTGACACTCGGTATCCAGCTTGTCCGAGCATGTTGAGGAGTTCAATGCTGAGTCTGCAACAGATGTCTTTTTCTGTTGAGGCTAGAAAAATATCATCTACGTACTGTAAAAGAATAAATGAGGAAGGTGACTCCTTTACCTGAGTTAGTCTCCATTCTTCTAGTTCCCGGGCTAATTGGTTTCCGAAGATGGTTGGAGAATTCTTGAATCCTTGTGGTAAGCGTGTCCAGGTGAGCTGTCTTTTCCGTCCTGTAGCAGGATTTTCCCATTCGAAAGCAAAAATTTTTCTACTTTCAAATGCCAAAGGGATACAGAAGAATGCATCTTTCAAGTCAATTACTGTGAACCATTTAAATATCTTTGAGACAGCTGTTAGCAATGTATATGGATTTGCTACTACTGGATGAATATCCTTTGTTATATTATTAATTGCCCTTAGATCTTGAACTAACCTGTACTTACCATTGGACTTCTTTACCGGAAATATGGGGGTATTGAATTCTGATTCACATTCCTGTAATATCCTTAAACTGACAAACTGATCTATTAAGGGTGCTACTCCTTTCCGAGCCTCCAGTTTCAGAGGGTACTGCCTTATCCGTACGGGTTGTGCTCCTTCCTTCAATTCCACAACTACCGGTTGTGCTGCTTTTGATTTTTCAGGAATCCCTATTTCCCATACCCATGGTACCACAGCCTGTTCTATTTCTGTGGGGATTTCTGTTGCCTCTACTTCTTTCACTGTAAATAATTTGGCTATATTATCTTCTGGAATTTCTAATTTTACTTTTCCTTTTTCAAAGATTATTTTTGCCTCTAACATTGATAACAAATCCCTCCCTATTAATGATTCTGGGCTATTTGGCATATATAAAAATTGATGATCAAATTCTTTCCCCCCAAACTTTATATCCAACGGACGTAAAAATGCCCTTTCTTCCACCTGTCCTGTAACCCCTACCACCCGAATGGTAGAATCACTTAGAGGTCCTAATTTGGTGTTAATAGCAGAATATGTAGCCCCCGTATCTACTCTAAATTCCAATGGTTCCCCGTCTACTTCTAAGACTACCTTCAGATCCCGATCTAGTCAGCTTTGATTCTGGTAGCTTCCCATCATAAAGGCTTGGGCGACACCTTGTGGCCCTCCACGAACTGCACGTGAATTATTTATCAACCCCTCCCCGCTATTTAGCCCGAATCCCATACCTTGATTAAGTGGACATTCGTTTTTTCAGTGTCCTCTGTTCTTGCACAAGGCACACTGATTCAATCCCAATCTCATTCTTCCTTGTCCCATTTGTAATTGGTTTGGGAATCCCCTTCCACCCATCGAAATTCCTCCCCTAGCCATTCCTCGCCCCCGTTCGCGCCCCCGGCCACCTCCCCACATACCATTCCCCGTTATCTGCTGTAGTACTGCCAACATACTAGCTTGTTGCTTCTTAGCAGTCTCTTTTTCCCTATTATTATATACCTTCCACGCAACTTCTAAAAGTTTATCCAAATTTCGTGTATCTTCCCCTTCTAATTTCTGCAACTTTTTCCGAATATTCTCTTGGGATTGTCCCATAAAAATTAAAGCTAGCTGCAATTTCCCTGATTCTCCTTCAATTTCCAAACTGGTATATTTTCGAGCAGTTTCCTTAAGCCTTTCTAAGAAAGTTGACGGGGACTCATTTTTCTCCTGCTTTACTGAATACAGCTTGGACCAGTTTAACGTCTTAGGTATCCCGCTCCGTATTCCTTCTATTAACAATTCTTGATAAGCCTTAAGTCTATGGTGACCCCCTGTTGAATTAACATTCCACTCTGGATCCTCTCGCGGCACCAAATCGTTTAATGTACCATCCGCTATTTGCAACCTAATCATTTCTCGTGCCTTTTCCCTCATAGCTCTAAACACCATCTCTTTCTCAGTAGAGTCCATTATTGTATCCAGTAAAACCTGTAAATCATTCCAGTCTGGATTCTGTGTTTTAATCACCATTTTCACTACCCTTGCCGCCCGTTCAGGATCCTCCCGATAAGCCCCCACAGACTGCTTCCAAATTAACAAATCATTAGGAGAAAAAGGAACTTTCACCATTACTCGTTCCCCGTGGGGTCCGACCGCTTCCCGCAACGGAGCCATCAATTGTGCATCCCTTTTTCCCTTCTTCTCCCGCCCGCTACGGGTCCTTTCACATAGAGGAGTACGCGGCTTATCAACGACTTTTCCTTTCTCTAAATCCCCCCCTTTTTCTTCCTCATTCACCTCTTCGTCCGACTCACTCGATTCACTCTCTTCCGGGGGGGGTGCACTAGGTGCTACCAACAGAGAAACATCCTCCTCAGGGTTTGACAACTTAACAGAATACTCCTTCCCTTTCTGCCACCCTTTGCAGCCCGCACAACCATCTGTTGCTGTTTTTAAGACCATGATGCCACACTCCTTCTGCCACTCTGGCTTATTTTTCAAATAATAAAACAAATCAAGATACGGGATTTCTTCCCATTTCTCATTATTTTGTAAGAAATGCATAAGAGGAGTTATAATATCAGGATTTAGAGTACCATTTCGGGGCCATTGCATACCCTCAGGTTCGTATTGGGGCCACACATGATTACAAAAATCAATCAATTTCTTTTTACTCAGTTCTTGACCAAATTTCCCCACCTTCCAATGTTGCAACAAACAGCCCAAGGGTGAATCATTCGGAATTTCCATCCCCGAACTAGCCAGAACTTTAAAGGTTTTAAAAGGCATCATAACACTCACACTCACACACTTTACTATTATTTCCACACTCACACACCCTTTACCACAATTCTTGCCTTTCTCGTCGCCGCGAGTGGCAAGTGCTGGATCTGCGCAATCACTGTTGCGTCTGACGACCAGCGCCTAGGCTTCCTTTTCCACAACCTTTAAGACGTCCTTTGCCCCCGGTGCGGGATCACCGTCCCGTCTTAATCGGCGGGCTTTCCCTTTCAATAAAGAATAAAGCACCTTGCGGGCTTACCTCACAGTCGTCCGTCAGGCGCGGGGTCGGGCACGGGTTGATGTCTCCCCAGAAATCACCTGGTGCCGGCGTGGAGTAGATCAGCTCGCGAACCGCCCCTGCCGCCTCCGGAGTCCTGCCGCGGTCGCCAAAACTGCTGCCCGAAACCCCAAGTAAAACACAAACTAACAGAGTGTCAGTTTATGCGGTGCTTTATTCAGGGCCCGGGGACCTGCGGACTCGCGTCCCAAGTCAGGATCCCGCTGGTTCCCTTTTTAGAGGGTTTTTTTATACCCTTTTTACAAATGGTTTATGTGCAGAAGTACACATTCTTCTGTAGATACATTCACCTTGAAGATAGCATTTTGGCGTCATAAATCTTACATGGTTGCTTATCTTAGGACTATAGTGTTCTCCTCCTCAATCTCTCTCTGGCGCCACTGCTTCAGGACTATAGTGTTCTCCCCCTCAATCTCTCTCTTATGCCACTGCCCACCACCAGTACTTTATTTATGTTTAGACTTTAACCTTATCACTAACGGTTCTGCATGCTCTCAGCACAGCACATTCTTAAGTTAGTATCCCAGGGCCTACTCTGGGGACTGCAGTCTTCAAGCCTTAGCATTACTACTACTATTATGGTTTATACACTTCATATTCTAATATTCAGGATTTCTAGTCCATACGGTAACACCATCCCATACGAGGGATCACATTCCAGGGATCCCATCCCAGGGATCCCATCCCATCCCATGGATCCCATCCCATGGATCCCACCCCAGGGATCCCAAACCTTCCCAGGGATCCCATCCCAGGGATCCCATCCCATCCCAGCTATCCCATCCCAGGGATTCCATCCCATCCCAGGGATCCCATTTCATCTGTTCCCATCCCAGGGATCCCATCCCATCCCATCCCAGGGATCCCATCCCATCCCAACCCATCCCATCCCATCCCACCCCATCACATTCCATCCCATCCCATGGATCCCATCCCATCCCAGGGATCCCATCCCAACCAATCCCAACCCAGGGATCCCATCCCATCCCATCCCATCCCATCTCATCCCATCCCATCCCAGGGATCCCATCCCATCCCACGTATCCCATCCCATCACATCACATCCCGCGGATCCCATGCCATGGCATCCCATCCCATTACATCCCATCCCAGGGATCCCGTCCCATCCAAACCCATCCCATCCCATCCCACCCCATCCCATCCCATCCCATCCCATCCCATCCCATCCCATCCCATCCCATCCCATTGTAGCCCATCCCATCCCTTCCCACCCCATCCCATCCCGTCCCGTCCCATCACATCCCATCCCACATATCCCATCCCAGGGATCCCATGCCATCCAAGGGATCCCATCCCATCCGAGGGATCCCATCCGATGCCATCCCATCCCATCCAATCCCATCCCATCCCATCCCATCCCATCCCATCCCATCCCATCCCATCCCATCCCAGGGATCCCATACCAGAGATCCCATCCCATCCCCGGGTCCCCATCCCAGGGATTCCATCCCATCCCAACCCATCCCATCCCATGGATACCATCCCATCCCAGAGATCCCATCCCAGGGATCCCATCCCATCCCAAGTATCCCATCCCATCCCAACCCATCCCATCCCATCCTACCCCATCCCATCCCATCCCATCCTATCCCATCCCATCCCATCCCCTCCCATCCCATCCTAGGGATCCCATACCAGGTATCCCATCCCATCCCAGGGATCCCATTCCGTACCATCCCAGGGATCCCATTTCATCCCATCCCATCCCATCGATCCCATCCCATCCCAACCCATTGTAGCCAATCCCATCCCACCCCATCCCATCCAATCCCATCCCATCCCATCCCATTCCATCCCATCCCAGGGACACCATCCCAGGGATACCATACCATCCCATCCCATCGCAGGGATCCCATCCCATCCCAGGGATCCCATCCCATCCCACCCCATCCCACCCCATCCCATCCCATCCCATCCCATCCCATCCCATCCCAGCGATCTCATCCCAGGGATTCCATCCCATCCCAGGTATCCCATCCCAACCAGTCCCAACCCAGGGATCCCATCCCATCCCATCCCATCCCATCCCATCCCATCCCAACTCATCCCATCCCATCCCAGGGATCCCATCCCATCCCACGTATCCCATCCCATCCCATCTCATCCCGCGGATCCCATGCCATGGCATCCCATCCCATCCCATCCCATCCCATCCCATCCCATCCCAGGGATCCCATCCCATCCATACCCATCCGATCCCATCCCATCCCGTCCCATCCCATCCGATCCCATCCCATCCCATCCCATCCCATTGTAGCCCATCCCATTCCTTCCCACCCCATCCCATCCCATCCCATCCCATCCCATCCCAGGGATCCCATACCAGAGATCCCATCCCATCCCCTGGTCCCCATCCCAGGGATTCCATCACATTCCAACCCATCTCAACCCATTCCAGGGATCCCATCCTATCCCAGGGATTCCATCCCAGGGATCCCATCCCATCCCATCCGATCCCATCCCAACCCATCCCATCCCATCCTACGCCATCCCATCCCATCCTATCCTATCCCATCCCATCCCATCCCATCCCATCCTATCCCATCCCATCCCATCCCATCCCAGGGATCCCATTCCGTACCATCCAAGGGATCCTATTTCATCCTATCGCATCCCATCCCATTGATCCCATCCCATCCCAACCCATTGTAGCCAATCCCATCCCATCCCACCCCATCCCATCCAATCCCATCCCATCCCATCCCATCCCAGGGACACCATCCCAGGGATACCATACCATCCCATCCCATCGCAGGGATCCCATCCCATGCCATCCCATCCCAGCGATCTCATTCCAGGGATTCCAACCCATCCCAGGTATCCCATCCCAACCAATCCTAACCCAGGGATCCCATCCCATCCAATCCCAGGGATCCCATCCCATCCCATCCCATCACATCTCACCCCATCCCATCCCAGGGATCACATCCCATCCCACGGATCCCATCCCATCCCATCCCAGGCATCCCATCCGATCCCATCCAAGGATCCCATCCCATCCCATCCCATCCCATCCCATCCCATCCCAGGGATCCCATCTGATCTCATCCCATCCAATCCCATCCCATCCCATCCCATCCCATCCCATCCCATCCCATCCCATCCCATCCCATCCCATCCCATCCCATCCCATCCCAGGGATCCCATTCCGTACCATCCAAGGGATCCTATTTCATCCTATCCCATCCCATCCCATTGATCCCATCCCATCCCAACCCATTGTAGCCAATCCCATCCCATCCCACCCCATCCCATCGAATCCCATCCCATCCCATCCCATCCCAGGGACACCATCCCAGGGATACCATACCATCCCATCCCATCGCAGGGATCCCATCCCATCCCATCCCATCCCAGCGATCTCATCCCAGGGATTCCATCCCATCCCAGGTATCCCATCCCAACCAATCCTAACCCAGGGATCCCATCCCATCCAATCCCAGGGATCCCATCCCATCCCATCTCACCCCATCCCATCCCAGGGATCACATCCCATCCCACGGATCCCATCCCATCCCATCCCAGGCATCCCATCCGATCCCATCCAAGGATCCCATCCCATCCCATCCCATCCCATCCCATCCCATCCCATCCCAGGGATCCCATCCCATCCCATCCCATCCCATCCCATCCCATCCCAGGGATCCCATCCCATGGAACCCATCCCAACCCAGGGATCCCATCCCATTCCAACCCATCCAATCCCATCCCAGGGATCCCATCCCAGAGATTCCATCCCATCCCAGGGATGCCATCGCAGGGATTCGATCCCAACCCAGGGATCCCATCCTATCCCAGGGATCCCATCCCAGGGATTCCATCCCATCCCAGGGATCCCATCCCATCCCAGGGGTCACATTCCAGGGATCCCATCCCAGGGATCCCATCCCATCCCATCCCTTCCCATCCCATCCCATCCCAGGGATCCCATACCAGGGATCCCATCCCATCCCCGGGTCCCCTTCCCAGGGATTCCATCCCATCCCAACCCATCCCATCCCATGGATACCATCCGATCCCAGAGATCCCATCCCAGGGATCCCAACCCATCCCAGGGATCCCATCCCATCCCAACCCATCCCATCCCATCCTGCCCCATCCCATCCCATCCTATCCCATCGCATCCCATCCCATCCCATCCCATCCTAGGGATCCCATACCAGGTATCCCATCCCATCCCAGGGATCCCATTCCGTACCATCCCAGGGATCCCATTCCATCCGATCCCATCCCATCGATCCCATCCCAACCCATTGTAGCCAATCCCATCCCATCCCACCCCATCCCATCCAATCCCATCCCATCCCATCCCATCCCATCGCAGGGATCCCATCCCATCCCGTCCCATCCCATCCCATCCCACCCCATCCCATCCCATCCCATCCCATCCCATCACATCCCATCCCATCCCATCCAATCCCATCCCATCCCATCCCAGCGATCTCATCCCAGGGATTCCATCCCATCCCAGGTACCCCATCCCAACCAGTCCCAACCCAGGGATCCCATCCCACCCCATCCCATCCCATCCCAACCCATCTCATCCCATCCCATCCCAGGGATCCCAACCCATCCCACGTATCCCATCCCATCCCATCTCATCCCGCGGATCCCATGCCATGGCATCCCATCCCATCCCATCCCATCCCATCCCATCCCATCCCATCCCATCCCAGGGATCCCATCCCATCCCATCCCATCCCATCCCATTGTATCCCATCCCAACCCTTCCCACCCCATCCCATCCCATCCCGTCCCATCACATCCCATCCCAGATATCCCATCCCAGGGATCCCATCCCATCCCAGGGATCCCATCCCATCCCAGGGATCCCATCCGATCCCATCCCATCCCATCCAATCCCATCCCATCCGATCCCATCCCATCCCATCCCATCCCAGGCATCCCATCCCATCCCATCCCATCCCATCCCATCCCATCCCATCCCATCCCATCCCATCCCATCCCAGGGATCCCATACCAGAGATCCCATCCCATCCCCGGGTCCCCATCCCAGGGATTCCATCCCATCCCAACCCATCCCATCCCATGGATACCATCCCATCCCAGAGATCCCATCCCAGGGATCCCATCCCATCCCAGGGAAACCATCCCATCCCAACCCATCCCATCCCATCCCATCCCATCCCATCCCATCCCATCCCATCCCAGGGATCCCATTCCGTACCATCCAAGGGATCCTATTTCATCCTATCCCATCCCATCCCATCCCATTGATCCCATCCCATCCCAACCCATTGTAGCCAATCCCATCCCATCCCATCCCATCCCATCCAATCCCATCCCATCCCATCCCATCCCATCCCATCCCAGGGACACCATCCCAGGGATACCATACCATCCCATCCCATCGCAGGGATCCCATCCCATCCCATCCCTTCCATCCCATCCCACCCCATCCCATCCCATCCCATCCCATCCCATCCCATCCCATCCCATCCCAGCGATCTCATCCCAGGGATTCCATCCCATCCCAGGTATCCCATCCCAACCATTCCCAACCCAGGGATCCCATCCCATCCCATCTCATCTCATCCCATCCCATCCCATCCCAGGGATCCCATCCCATCCCACGTATCCCATCCCATCCCATCCCATCCCATCCCATCCCATCCCATCCCATCCTAGGGATCCCATACCAGGTATCCCATCCCATCCCAGGGATCCCATTCCGTACCATCCCAGGGATCCTATTTCATCCTATCCCATCCCATCCCATTGATCCCATCCCATCCCAACCCATTGTAGCCAATCCCATCCCACCCCACCCCATCCCGTCCAATCCCATCCCATCCCATCCCATCCCAGGGACACCATCCCAGGGATACCATACCATCCCATCCCATCGCAGGGATCCCATCCCATCCCATCCCATCCCAGCGATATCATCCCAGGGATTCCATCCCATCCCAGGTATCCCATCCCAACCAATCCTAACCCAGGGATCCCATCCCATCCAATCCCAGGGATCCCATCCCATCCCATCCCATCCCATCTCACCCCATCCCATCGCAGGGATCACATCCCATCCCACGGATCCCATCCCATCCCATCCCATCCCTTTCCATCCCACCCCATCCCATCCCATCCCATCCCATCCCATCCCATCCCATCCCAGGGATCCCATCCCATCCCATCCCATCCCATCCCATCCCATCCCAGGGATCCCATCCCATGGAACCCATCCCAACCCAGGGATCCCATCCCATTCCAACCCATCCAATCCCATCCCAGGGATCCTATCCCAGAGATTCCATCCCATCCCAGGGATGCCATCCCAGGGATTCGATCCCAACCCAGGGATCCCATCCTATCCCAGGGATCCCATCCCAGGGATTCCATCCCATCCCAGGGATCCCATCCCATCCCAGGGATCACATTCCAGGGATCCCATCCCAGGGATCCCATCCCATCCCAGGGATCCCATCCCATCCCATCCCATCCCATCCTAGGGATCCCATACCAGGTATCGCATCCCATCCCAGGGATCCCATTCCGTACTATCCCAGGGATCCCATTCCATCCCATCCCATCCCAGGGATCCCATCCCATCCCATCCCATCCCATCCAATCCCATCCCATCCCATCCCATCCCATCCCAGGGATCCCATCCCAGGGATCCCAGCCCCGGGTCCCCATCCCAGGGATTCCCTCCCATCCCAACCCATCCCATCCCAGGGATCCCATCCCATCCAATCCCAGGGATCCCATCCCATCCCATCTCACCCCATCCCATCCCAGGGATCACATTCCATCCCAGGGATCCCATCCCATCCCATCCCAGGCATCCCATCCGATCCCATCCCAGGGATCCCATCCCATCGCATCCCATTTCAGGGATCCCATCCCAGGGATCCCATACCATCCCATCCCATCCCAGGGATCCCATCTCATCCCAGGGATCCAATCCCAGAGATCCTCTCCCATCCCATCCCATCCCAGGGATCCCATCCCATGGAACCCATCCCAATCCAGGGATCCCATCCCATTCCATCCCAGGGATCCCATCCCAGGGATCCAATCCCATCCCATCTCATCCCAAGGATCCCATCCCATCGCAGGGATCCCATCCCATCCCATCCCGTCCCATCCTAACCCATCCCATCCCATCCCAGGGATCCCATACCAGGTATCCCATCCCATCCCAGGGATCCCATTCCGTACCATCCCAGGGATCCCATTCCATCCCATCCCATCCCATCCCATCGCAGGGATCCCATCCCATTCCATCCCGTCCCATCCCATCCCATCCCACCCCATGCCATCCCATCCCATTCCATCCCATCCCATCCCATCCCGTCCCATCCCATCCCATCCCATCCCATCCCATCCCATCCCAGGGATTTCATCCCAGGGATTCCATCCCATCCCAGGTATCCCATCCCAACCAATCCCAACCCAGGGATCCCATCCCATCCCATCCCATCCCATCCCATCCCATCTCATCCCATCCCATCCCAGGGATCCCATCCCATCCCATCCCATCTCATCCCATCCCATCCCAGGGATCCCATCCCATCCCACGTATCCCATCCCATCCCATCTCATCCCGCGGATCCCATGCCATGGCATCCCATCCCATCCCATCCCATCCCATCCCAGGGATCCCGTCCCATGCAAACCCATCCCATCCCATCCCACCCCATCGAATCCCATCCCATCCCATCCCATCCCATCCCATCCCATCCCATCCCATCCCATCCCATCCCATCCCATCCCATCCCATCCCATCCCATCCCATTGTAGCCCATCCCATCCCTTCCCACCCCATCCCATTCCGTCCCGTCCCATCACATCCCATCCCAGATATCCCATCCCAGGGATCCCATCCCATCCCAGGGATCCCATCCCATCCCAGGGATCCCATCCGATCCCATCCCATCCCATCCAATCCCATCCCATCCCATCCCATCCCAGGGATCCCATACCAGAGATCCCATCCCCGGGTCCCCATCCCAGGGATTCCATCCCATCCCAACCCATCCCATCCCATGGATACCATCCCATCCCAGAAATCCCATCCCAGGGAACCCATCCCATCCCAGGTATCCCATCCCATCCCAACCCATCCCATCCCATCCTACCCCATCCCATCCCATCCTATCCCATCCCATCCCATCCCCTCCCATCCCATCCTAGGGATCCCATACCAGGTATCCGATCCCATCCCAGGGATCCCATTCCGTACCATCCCAGGGATCCCATTTCATCCCATCCCATCCCATCGATCCCATCCCATCCCAACCCATTGTAGCCAATCCCATCCCACCCCATCCCATCCAATCCCATCCCATCCCATCCCATCCCATCCCATCCCATCCCAGGGACACCATGCCAGGGATACCATACCATCCCATCCCATCGCAGGGATCCCATCCCATCCCATCCCTTCCATCCCATCCCACCCCATCCCATCCCATCCCATCCCATCCCATCCCATCCCAGCGATCTCATCCCAGGGATTCCATCCCATCCCAGGTATCCCATCCCAACCATTCCCAACCCAGGGATCCCATCCCATCCCATCTCATCTCATCCCATCCCATCCCATCCCAGGGATCCCATCCCATCCCACGTATCCCATCCCATCCCATCCCATCCCATCCCATCCCATCCCATCCCATCCTAGGGATCCCATACCAGGTATCCCATCCCATCCCAGGGATCCCATTCCGTACCATCCCAGGGATCCTATTTCATCCTATCCCATCCCATCCCATTGATCCCATCCCATCCCAACCCATTGTAGCCAATCCCATCCCACCCCACCCCATCCCGTCCAATCCCATCCCATCCCATCCCATCCCCGGGACACCATCCCAGGGATACCATACCATCCCATCCCATCGCAGGGATCCCATCCCATCCCATCCCATCCCAGCGATATCATCCCAGGGATTCCATCCCATCCCAGGTATCCCATCCCAACCAATCCTAACCCAGGGATCCCATCCCATCCAATCCCAGGGATCCCATCCCATCCCATCCCATCCCATCTCACCCCATCCCATCCCATCCTATCCCATCGCATCCCATCCCATCCCATCCCATCCTAGGGATCCCATACCAGGTATCGCATCCCATCCCAGGGATCCCATTCCATCCCATCCCATCCCATCCCAGGGATCCCATCCCATCCCATCCCATCCAATCCCATCCCATCCCATCCCATCCCAGGGATCCCATCCCAGGGATCCCGTCCCCGAGTCCCCATCCCAGGGATTCCCTCCCATCCCAACCCATCCCATCCCAGGGATCCCATCCCATCCAATCCCAGGGATCCCATCCCATCCCATCTCACCCCATCCCATCCCAGGGATCACATTCCATCCCAGGGATCCCATCCCATCCCATCCCAGGCATCCCATCCGATCCCATCCCAGGGATCCCATCCCATCGCATCCCATTTCAGGGATCCCATCCCAGGGATCCCATACCATCCCATCCCATCCCAGGGATCCCATCTCATCCCAGGGATCCAATCCCAGAGATCCTCTCCCATCCCATCCCATCCCAGGGATCCCATCCCATGGAACCCATCCCAATCCAGGGATCCCATCCCATTCCATCCCAGGGATCCCATCCCAGGGATCCAATCCCATCCCATCTCATCCCAAGGATCCCATCCCATCGCAGGGATCCCATCCCATCCCGTCCCATCCTAACCCATCCCATCCCATCCCAGGGATCCCATACCAGGTATCCCATCCCATCCCAGGGATCCCATTCCGTACCATCCCAGGGATCCCATTCCATCCCATCCCATCCCATCCCATCGCAGGGATCCCATCCCATTCCATCCCGTCCCATCCCATCCCATCCCACCCCATGCCATCCCATCCCATTCCATCCCATCCCATCCCATCCCGTCCCATCCCATCCGATCCCATCCCATCCCATCCCAGGGATTTCATCCCAGGGATTCCATCCCATCCCAGGTATCCCATCCCAACCAATCCCAACCCAGGGATCCCATCCCATCCCATCCCATCCCATCCCATCCCATCCCATCCCATCTCATCCCATCCCATCCCAGGGATCCCATCCCATCCCATCTCATCCCATCCCATCCCAGGGATCCCATCCCATCCCACGTATCCCATCCCATCCCATCTCATCCCGCGGATCCCATGCCATGGCATCCCATCCCATCCCATCCCATCCCATCCCAGGGATCCCGTCCCATGCAAACCCATCCCATCCCATCCCACCCCATCGAATCCCATCCCATCCCATCCCATCCCATCCCATCCCATCCCATCCCATCCCATCCCATCCCATCCCATCCCATTGTAGCCCATCCCATCCCTTCCCACCCCATCCCATTCCGTCCCGTCCCATCACATCCCATCCCAGATATCCCATCCCAGGGATCCCATCCCATCCCAGGGATCCCATCCCATCCCAGGGATCCCATCCGATCCCATCCCATCCCATCCAATCCCATCCCATCCCATCCCATCCCAGGGATCCCATACCAGAGATCCCATCCCCGGGTCCCCATCCCAGGGATTCCATCCCATCCCAACCCATCCCATCCCATGGATACCATCCCATCCCAGAAATCCCATCCCAGGGAACCCATCCCATCCCAGGTATCCCATCCCAACCCATCCCATCCCATCCTACCCCATCCCATCCCATCCTATCCCATCCCATCCCATCCCCTCCCATCCCATCCTAGGGATCCCATACCAGGTATCCGATCCCATCCCAGGGATCCCATTCCGTACCATCCCAGGGATCCCATTTCATCCCATCCCATCCCATCGATCCCATCCCATCCCAACCCATTGTAGCCAATCCCATCCCACCCCATCCCATCCAATCCCATCCCATCCCATCCCATCCCATCCCATCCCATCCCATCCCATCCCATCCCAGGGACACCATCCCAGGGATACCATACCATCCCATCCCATCGCAGGGATCCCATCCCATCCCATCCCTTCCATCCCATCCCACCCCATCCCATGCCATCCCATCCCATCCCATCCCATCCCAGCGATCTCATCCCAGGGTTTCCATCCCATCCCAGGTATCCCATCCCAACCATTCCCAACCCAGGGATCCCATCCCATCCCATCTCATCTCATCCCATCCCATCCCATCCCAGGGATCCCATCCCATCCCACGTATCCCATCCCATCCCATCTCATCCCGCGGATCCCATGCCATGGCATCCCATCCCATCCCATCCCATCCCATCCCATCCCATCCCATCCCATCCCATCCCATCCCATCCTAGGGATCCCATACCAGGTATCCCATCCCATCCCAGGGATCCCATTCCGTACCATCCCAGGGATCCTATTTCATCCTATCCCATCCCATCCCATTGATCCCATCCCATCCCAACCCATTGTAGCCAATCCCATCCCACCCCACCCCATCCCATCCAATCCCATCCCATCCCATCCCATCCCATCCCATCCCATCCCATCCCATCCCATCCCATCCCAGGGACACCATCCCAGGGATACCATACCATCCCATCCCATCGCAGGGATCCCATCCCATCCCATCCCATCCCAGCGATATCATCCCAGGGATTCCATCCCATCCCAGGTATCCCATCCCAACCAATCCTAACCCAGGGATCCCATCCCATCCAATCCCAGGGATCCCATCCCATCCCATCCCATCCCATCTCACCCCATCCCATCCCAGGGATCACATCCCATCCCACGGATCCCATCCCATCCCATCCCGGGCATCCCATCCGATCCCATCCAAGGATCCCATCCCATCCCTTTCCATCCCACCCCATCCCATCCCATCCCATCCCATCCCATCCTTATCCCAGGGATCCCATCCCATCCCATCCCATCCCATCCCATCCCATCCCATCCCATCCCACATATCCCATCCCAGGGATCCCATCCCATGCCAGGGATCCCATCCCATCCCATTCCAGGGATCCCATCCCATCCCAGTGAACACATCCCATCCCAGGGATCCCATCCCATCCCAGGGATCCCATCCCATCCCATCCCAGGGAGCCCATCCGATCCCATCCCAGGGATCCCATCCCATCCCATCCCATGCCATCCCGGGGATCCCATCCCATCCCAGGTATCCCATCCCATCCCTTTCTATCCCATCCCATCCCTTCCCATCCCATCCCATCCCAGGGATCCCATCCCATCCCATCCCAGGGATCCCATCCCATCCCAGGGATCCCATCCCATCCCATCCCAGGGATCCCATCCGATCCCATCCCATCCAATCCGATCCCATCCCATCCCATCCCATCCCATCCCATCCCATCCCATCCCATCCCATCTCATCCCGCGGATCCCATGCCATGGCATCCCATCCCATCCCATCCCAGGGATCCCGTCCCATCCAAACCCATCCCATCCCATCCCATCACATCCCATCCCATTGTAGCCCATCCCATCCCTTCCCACCCCATCCCATCCCGTCCCATCACATCCCATCCCAGATATCCCATCCCAGGGATCCCATCCCATCCCTGGGATCACATCCCTTCCCATCCCAGGGATCCCATCCGATCCCATCCCATCCAAGCCCATCCCATCCCATCCCCTCCCATCCCATCCCATCCCATCCCATCCCATCCCATCTCATGCCATCCCATCTCATCCCGCGGATCCCATGCCATGGCATTCCATCCCATCCCATCCCAGGGATCCCGTCCCATCCAAACCCATCCCATCCCATCCCATCCCATCCCATCCCATCCCATCACATACCATCCCATCCCATCCCATCCCATCCCATTGTAGCCCATCCCATCCCTTCCCACCCCATCCCATCCCGTCCCATCACATCCCATCCCAGATATCCCATTCCAGGGATCCCATCCCATCCCATCCCAGGGATCCCATCCCATACAATCCCATCCAATCCCATCCCATCCCATCCCATCCCATCCCATCCCATCCCATCCCAGGGATCCCATACCAGAGATCCCATCCCATCCACGGGTCCCCATCCCAGGGATCCCATCCCATCCCAGGGATCACATCCCTTCCCATCCCAGGGATCCCATCCGATCCCATCCCATCCAATCCCATCCCATCCCATCCGATCCCATCCCATCCCATCCCATCCCATCCCATCCCATCCCATCCCATCCCATCCCATCCCATTCCAGGGATCCAATCCCATCCCATCCCAGGGAGCCCATCCGATCCCATCCCAGGGATCCCATCCCATCCCAACCAATCCCATCCCATCCCACCCCATCCCATCCCATCCCATCCCATCCCATCCCATCCCATCCCATCCCTTCCCATCCCATCCCATCCCAGGGATCCCATCCCAGGGATCTTATTTCATCCCAGGGATCCCATCCCATCCCTTTCCATCCCATCCCTTCCCATCCCATCCCATCCCATCCCATCCCATCCCATCCCATCCCATCCCATCCCATCCCAGGGATCCCATCACAGGGACCCCATCCCTGGGATCCCATCCCATCCCATCCCAGGGATCCCGTCCCATCCAAACCCATCCCATCCCATTCCACTCCATCCCATCCCATCCCATCCCATCCCATCCCATCCCATCCCATCCCACATATCCCATCCCAGGGATCCCATCCCATGCCAGGGATCCCATCCCATCCGATTCCAGGGATCCCATCCCATCCCAGTGAACACATCCCATCTCAGGGATCCCATCCCATCCCAGGGATCCCATCCCATCCCAGGGAGCCCATCCGATCCCATCCCAGGGATCCCATCCCATCCCAACCAATCCCATCCCACCCCATCCCATCCCATCCCATCCCATCCCATCCCAGGGATCCCGTCCCATCCAAACCCATCCCATCCCATCCCATCCCATCCCATCCCATCCCATCCCATCCCATCCCATCCCATCCCATCCCATCCCATCCCATCCCATTGTAGCCCATCCCATCCCTTCCCACCCCATCCCATCCCGTCCCATCACAACCCATCCCAGATATCCCATCCCAGGGATCCCATCCCATGCCAGGGATCCCATCCCATCCCATTCCAGGGATCCCATCCCATCCCAACGCATCCCATCCCATCCTACCCCATCCCATCCCATCCTATCCCATCCCATCCCCTCCCATCCCTTCCTAGGGATCCCATACCAGGTATCCCATCCCATCCCATCGCAGGGATCCCATCCCATCCCGTCCCATCCCATCCCATCCCACCCCATCCCATCCCATCCCATCCCATCCCATCCCATCCCATCCCATCCCATCCCAGCGATCTCGTCCCAGGGATTCCATCCCATCCCCGGTATCCCATCCCAACCAGTCCCAACCCAGGGATCCCATCCCACCCCATCCCATCCCATCCCATCCCATCTCATCCCGCGGATCCCATGCCATGGCATCCCATCCCATCCCATCCCATCCCATCCCATCCCATCCCATCCCATCCCATCCCAGGGATCCCATCCCATCCAAACCCATCCCATCCCATCCCATCCCATCCCATCCCATCCCATCCCATCCCATCCCATCCCATTGTAGCCCATCCCAACCCTTCCCACCCCATCCCATCCCATCCCGTCCCATCACATCCCATCCCAGATATCCCATCCCAGGGATCCCATCCCATCCCAGGGATCCCATCCCATCCCATCCCAGGGATCCCATCCGATCCCGTCCCATCCCATCCAATCCCATCCCATCCCATCCCATCCCATCCCATCCCATCCCATCCCATCCCATCCCATCCCATCCCATGGATACCATCCCATCCCAGAGATCCCATCCCAGGGATCCCATCCCATCCCAGGGATCCCATCCCATACGAGGGATCACATTCCAGGGATCCCCCCCCAGGGATCCCAAACCTTCCCAGGGATCCCATCCCAGGGATCCCATCCCATCCCAGCTATCCCATCCCAGGGATTCCATCCCATCCCAGGGATCCCATTTCATCTGTTCCCATCCCAGGGATCCCATCCCATCCCATCCCATCCCAGGGATCCCATCCCATCCCAACCCATCCCATCCCATCCCACCCCATCACATTCCATCCCATCCCATGGATCCCATCCCATCCCAGGGATCCCATCCCATCCCATACCATCCCAGGGACCGCATCCAATCCCATCCAATCCCATCCCACCCGATCCCATCCCATTCCATCCCATCCCATCCGATCCCATCCCATGGCATCCCAGGGATCCCAACCCATACGAGGGATCACAATCCAGGGATCCCATCCCAGGGATCCCATCCCCGGGATCCCATTCCAGGGATTCCATCCCATCCCAGGGATCCCAACCCATACGAGGGATCACAATCCAGGGATCCCATCCCTGGGATCCCATCTCATCCCATCCCAGGGATCCAATCCCATCCCATGTCATCCCAGGGATCCCATCCCATCGCAGGGATCCCATCCCATCCCGTCCCATCCCATCCCATCCTACCCCATCCCATCCCATCCCATCCCAGGGATCCCATACCAGGTATCCCATCCCATCCCAGGGATCCCATTCCGTACCATCCCAGGGATCCCATTCCATCTCATCCCATCCCATCCCATCCCATCGCAGGGATCCCATCCCATTCCATCCCGTCCCATCCCATCCCATCCCATCCCATCCCATCCCACCCCATGCCATCCCATCCCATTCCATCCCATCCCATCCCATCCCATCCCATCCCATCCCATCCCATCCCATCCCATCCCATCCCATCCCACGGATTTCATCCCAGGGATTCCATCCCATCCCAGGTATCCCATCCCAACCAATCCCAACCCAGGGATCCCATCCCATCCCATCCCATCCCATCTCATCCCATCCCATCCCAGGGATCCCATCCCATCCCAGGGATCCGATCCCATCCCAACCCATCCCATCCCATCCTACCCCATCCCATCCCATCCTATCCCATCCCATCCCATCCCATCCCATCCCATCCCATCCCATCCCATCCCATCCCATCCCAGGGATCCCAGACCAGAGATCCCATCCCATCCACGGGTCCCCATCCCAGGGATCCCATCCCATCCCAGGGATCACATCCCTTCCCATCCCAGGGATCCCATCCGATCCCATCCCATCCAATCCCATCCCATCCCATCCCATCCCATCCCATCCCATCCCATCCCATCCCATCCCATCCCATCCCATCCCATCCCATCCCATCCCATTCCAGGGATCCAATCCCATCCCAGTGAACACATCCCATCTCAGGGATCCCATCCCATCCCAGGGATCCCATCCCATCCCAGGGAGCCCATCCGATCCCATCCCAGGGATCCCATCCCATCCCAACCAATCCCATCCCATCCCACCCCATCCCATCCCATCCCATCCCATCCCATCCCATCCCATCCCTTCCCATCCCATCCCATCCCAGGGATCCCATCCCAGGGATCTTATTTCATCCCAGGGATCCCATCCCATCCCTTTCCATCCCATCCCATCCCTTCCCATCCCATTCCATCCCATCCCATCCCATCCCATCCCAGGGATCCCATCACAGGGACCCCATCCCTGGGATCCCATCCCATCCCATCCCATCCCATCTCATCCCGCGGATCCCATGCCATGGCATCCCATCCCATCCCATCCCAGGGATCCCGTCCCATCCAAACCCATCCCATTCCACCCCATCCCATCCCATCCCATCCCATCCCACATATCCCATCCCAGGGATCCCATCCCATGCCAGGGATCCCATCCCATCCCATTCCAGGGATCCCATCCCATCCCAGTGAACACATCCCATCTCAGGGATCCCATCCCATCCCAGGGATCCCATCCCATCCCATCCCAGGGAGCCCATCCGATCCCATCCCAGGGATCCCATCCCATCCCAACCAATCCCATCCCACCCCATCCCATCCCATCCCATCCCATCCCAAACCATGCCATCCCAGGGATCCCATCCCATCCCAGGTATCCCATCCCATCCCGTTCTATCCCATCCCATCCCTTCCCATCCCATCCCATCCCAGGGATCCCATCCCATCCCATCCCAGGGATCCCATCCCATCCCAGGGATCCCATCCCATCCCATCCCAGGGATCCCATCCGATCCCATCCCATCCAATCCGATCCTATCCCATCCCATCCCATCCCATCCCATCCCATCCCATCTCATCCCGCGGATCCCATGCCATGGCATCCCATCCCATCCCATCCCATCCCATCCCATCCCATCCCATCCCATCCCATTGTAGCCCATCCCATCCCTTCCCACCCCATCCCATCCCGTCCCATCACATCCCATCCCAGATATCCCACCCCAGGGATCCCATCCCATCCCAGGGATCACATCCCTTCCCATCCCAGGGATCCCATCCGATCCCATCCCATCCAAGCCCATCCCATCCCATCCGATCCCATCCCATCCCATCCCATCCCATCCCATCCCATCCCATCCCATCCCATCCCATCCCATCTCATCCCGCGGATCCCATGCCATGGCATCCCATCCCATCCCATCCCAGGGATCCCGTCCCATCCAAACCCATCCCATCCCATCCCATCCCATCCCATCCCATCCCATCACATACCATCCCATCCCATCCCATCCCATCCCATCCCATTGTAGCCCATCCCATCCCTTCCCACCCCATCCCATCCCGTCCCATCACATCCCATCCCAGATATCCCATCCCAGGGATCCCATCCCATGCCAGGGATCCCATCCCATCCCATTCCAGGGATCCCATCCCATCCCAACGCATCCCATCCCATCCTACCCCATCCCATCCCATCCTATCCCATCCCATCCCCTCCCATCCCTTCCTAGGGATCCCATACCAGGTATCCCATCCCATCCCATCCCAGGGATCCCATTCCGTACCATCCCAGGGATCCCATTTCATCCCATCCCATCCCATCGATCCCATCCCATCCCAACCCATTGTAGCCAATCCCATCCCATCCCCCCCCATCCCATCCAATCCCATCCCATCCCATCCCATCGCAGGGATCCCATCCCATCCCGTCCCATCCCATCCCATCCCACCCCATCCCATCCCATCCCATCCCATCCCATCCCATCCCAGCGATCTCGTCCCAGGGATTCCATCCCATCCCAGGTATCCCATCCCAACCAGTCCCAACCCAGGGATCCCATCCCACCCCATCCCACCCCATCCCATCCCATCCCATCCCATCTCATGCCATCCCATCCCAGGGATCCCAACCCATCCCACGTATCCCATCCCATCCCATCCCATCTCATCCCGCGGATCCCATGCCATGGCATCCCATCCCATCCCATCCCATCCCATCCCATCCCATCCCAGGGATCCCATCCCATCCAAACCCATCCCATCCCATCCCATCCCATCCCATCCCATCCCATCCCATTGTAGCCCATCCCAACCCTTCCCACCCCATCCCATCCCATCCCGTCCCATCACATCCCATCCCAGATATCCCATCCCAGGGATCCCATCCCATCCCAGGGATCCCATCCCATCCCATCCCAGGGATCCCATCCGATCCCGTCCCATCCCATCCCATCCCATCCCATCCCATCCCATCCCAGGGATCCCATACCAGAGATCCCATCCCCGGGTCCCCATCCCAGGGATTCCATCCCATCCCATCCCATCCCATCCCATTGTAGCCCATCCCAACCCTTCCCACCCCATCCCATCCCATCCCGTCCCATCACATCCCATCCCAGAGATCCCATCCCAGGGATCCCATCCCATCCCAGGGATCCCATCCCATACGAGGGATCACATTCCAGGGATCCCACCCCAGGGATCCCAAACCTTCCCAGGGATCCCATCCCAGGGATCCCATCCCATCCCAGCTATCCCATCCCAGGGATTCCATCCCATCCCAGGGATCCCATTTCATCTGTTCCCATCCCAGGGATCCCATCCCATCCCATCCCAGGGATCCCATCCCATCCCAACCCATCCCATCCCATCCCACCCCATCACATTCCATCCCATCCCATGGATCCCATCCCATCCCAGGGATCCCATCCCATCCCATACCATCCCAGGGACCGCATCCCATCCCAACCAATCCCATCCCACCCGATCCCATCCCATTCCATCCCATCCCATCCGATCCCATCCCATGGCATCCCAGGGATCCCAACCCATACGAGGGATCACAATCCAGGGATCCCATCCCAGGGATCCCATCCCATCCCCGGGATCCCATTCCAGGGATTCCATCCCATCCCAGGGATCCCAACCCATACGAGGGATCACAATCCAGGGATCCCATCCCAGGGATCCAATCCCATCCCATCTCATCCCAGGGATCCCATCCCATCGCAGGGATCCCATCCCATCCCATCCCGTCCCATCCTACCCCATCCCATCCCATCCCAGGGATCCCATACCAGGTATCCCATCCCATCCCAGGGATCCCATTCCGTACCATCCCGGGGATCCCATTCCATCTCATCCCATCCCATCCCATCGCAGGGATCCCATCCCATTCCATCCCGTCCCATCCCATCCCATCCCACCCCATGCCATCCCATCCCATTCCATCCCATCCCATCCCATCCCATCCCATCCCATCCCATCCCATCCCATCCCATCCCATCCCACGGATTTGATCCCAGGGATTCCATCCCATCCCAGGTATCCCATCCCAACCAATCCCAACCCAGGGATCCCATCCCATCCCATCCCATCCCATCTCATCCCATCCCATCCCAGGGATCCCATCCCATCCCAGGGATCCCATCCCATCCCAGGGAGCCCATCCGATCCCATCCCAGGGATCCCATCCCATCCCATCCTACCCCATCCCATCCCATCCTATCCCATCCCATCCCATCCCATCCCATCCCTTCCCATCCCATCCCATCCCAGGGATCCCATTCCGTACCATCCCAGGGATCCTATTTCATCCTATCCCATCCCATCCCGTTGATCCCATCCCATCCCAACCCATTGTAGCCAATCCCATCCCATCCCACCCCATCCCATCCAATCCCATCCCATCCCATCCCATCCCATCCCATCCCATCCCATCCCAGGGACACCATCCCAGGGATACCATACCATCCCATCCCATCGCAGGGATCCCATCCCATCCCATCCCATCCCAGCGATCTCATCCCAGGGATTCCATCCCATCCCAGGTATCCCATCCCATCCCATCCCATCCAATCCCAGGGATCCCATCCCATCCAATCCCAGGGATCCCATCCCATCCCATCCCATCTCACCCCATCCCATCCCAGGGATCACATCCCATCCCACGGATGCCATCCCATCCCATCCCAGGCATCCCATCCGATCCCATCCAAGGATCCCATCCCATCCCATCCCATCCCAGGGATCCCATCCCATCCCATCCCAGGGATCCCATCCCATCCCATCCCATCCCATCCCAGGGATCCCATCCCATGGAACCCATCCCAACCCAGGGATCCCATCCCATTCCAACCCATCCAATCCCATCCCAGGGATCCCATCCCAGAGATTCCATCCCATCCCAGGGATGGCATCCCAGGGATTCGATCCCAACCCAGGGATCCCATCCTATCCCAGGGATCCCATCCCAGGGATTCCATCCCATCCCAGGGATCCCATCCCATCCCAGGGATCACATTCCAGGGATCCCATCCCAGGGATCACATCCCATCCCCGGGTCCCCATCCCAGGGATTCCATCCCATCCCAAACCATTCCTTCCCATGGATACCATCCGATCCCAGAGATCCCATCCCAGGGATCCCATCCCATCCCAGGGATCCCATCCCATCCCAACCCATCCCATCCCATCCTGCCCCATCCCATCCCATCCTATCCCATCGCATCCCATCCCATCCCATCCCATCCTAGGGATCCCATACCAGGTATACCATCCCATCCCAGGGATCCCATTCCGTACCATCCCAGGGATCCCATTCCATCCCATCCCATCCCATGGATCCCATCCCATCCCAACCCATTGTAGCCAATCCAATCCCATCCCACTCCATCCCATCCCATCCAATCCCATCCCATCCCATCCCATCCCATCGCAGGGATCCCATCCCATCCCGTCCCATCCCATCCCACCCCATCCCATCCCATCCCATCCCATCCCATCCCATCCCATCCCATCCCATCCCATCCCATCCCATCCCAGCGATCTCATCCCAGGGATTCCATCCCATCCCAGGTATCCCATCCCAACCAGTCCCAACCCAGGGATCCCATCCCACCCCATCCCATCCCAACACATCTCATCCCATCCCATCCCAGGGATCCCAACCCATCCCACGTATCCCATCCCATCCCATCTCATCCCGCGGATCCCATGCCATGGCATCCCATCCAAAACCATCCCATCCAAACCCATCCCATCCCATCCCATCCCATCCCATCCCATCCCAAACCCATCCCATCCCATCCCATCCCATCCCATCCCATCCCATCCCATCCCATCCCATCCCATTGTAGCCCATCCCAACCCTTCCCACCCCATCCCATCCCATCCCGTACCATCACATCCCATCCCAGATATCCCATCCCAGGGATCCCATCCCATCCCAGGGATCCCATCCCATGCCAGGGATCCCATCCGATCCCATCCCATCCCATCCCATCCCATCCCATCCCATCCCATCCCATCCCATCCCAGGGATCCCATACCAGAGATCCCATTCCCGGGTCCCCATCCCAGGGATTCCATCCCATCCCAACCCATCCCATCCAATGGTTACCATCCCATCCTAGAGATCCCATCCCAGGGATCCCATCCCATCCCAGGGAACCCATCCCATCCCAACCCATCCCATCCCATCCCATCCCATCCCATCCCATCCCATCCCATCCCAGGCATCCCATCCGATCCCATCCAAGGGATCCCATCCCAACCAATCCAATCCCAGGGATCCCATCCCATCCCATCCCATCTCACCCCATCCCATCCCAGGGATCACATCCCATCCCACGGATCCCATCCCATCCCATCCCAGGAATCCCATCCAATCCCATCCCAGGGATCCCATCCCTTCCCATCCCATCCCATCCCAGGGATCCCATCCCATGGAACCCATCCCAACCCAGGGATCCCATCCCATTCCAACCCATCCAATCCCATCCCAGGGATCCCATCCCAGAGCTTCCATCCCATCCCAGGGATGCCATCCCAGGGATTCGATCCCAACCCAGGGATCCCATCCTATCCCAGGGATCCCATCCCAGGGATTCCATCCCATCCCAGGGATCCCATCCCATCCCAGGGATCACATTCCCGGGATCCCATCCCAGGGATCCCATCCCATCCCAGGGATCCCATCCCATCCCATCCTATCCCATCCCATCCCATCCCATCCCATCCCAGGGATCCCATACCAGGGATCCCATCCCATCCCCGGGTCCCCATCCCAGGGATTCCATCCCATCCCAACCCATCCCATCCCATGGATACCATCCGATCCCAGAGATCCCATCCCAGGGATCCCATCCCAGGGATCCCATCCCATCCCAACCCATCCCATCCCATCCTACCCCATCCCATCCCATCCCATCCTACCCCATCCCATCCCATCCTATCCTATCCCATCCCATCCCATCCCATCCCATTCCATCGTAGGGATCCCATACCAGGTATCCCATCCCAGGGATCCCATTCCGTACCATCCCAGGGATCCCATTCCATCCCATCCCATCCCATCCCATCGATCCCATCCCATCCCAAACCATTGTAGCCAATCCCATCCCATCCCACCCCATCCCATCCAATCCCATCCCACCCCATCCCATCCCATCCCATCCCATCCCATCCCATCCCATCCCATCCCATCCCATCCCAGGGACACCATCCCAGGGATACCATACCATCCCAACCCATCCCATCCCATCCGATCCCATCCCAGGGATCCCATCCCATACCATCCCATCCCATCGCAGGGATCCCATCCCATCCCATTCCAATCCATCCCATCACATCCCATCCCAGCGATCTCATCCCAGGAATTCCATCCCATCCCTGTGATCCCATCCCATCCCACCCATTTCCATCCCCGGAATCCCATCCCATCACATCCCACGGATCCCATAACATCCCAGGGATCCCATCCCATCCCATCCCATCCCAGGGATCCCATCCCAGGGATTCCATCCCATCCCAGGGATCCCATCCCATACGAGGGATCACATTCCAGGGATCCCATCCCAGTAATCCCATCCCATCCCAAGTAACCCATCCCATGGATCCCACCCCAGGGATCCCAACCCTTCCCAGGGATCCCATCCCAGGGATCCCGTCCCATCCCAGCTATCCCATCCCAGGGATTCCATCCCATCCCAGGGATCCCATTTCATCTGTTCCCATCCCAGGGATCCCATCCCATCCCATCCCAGGGATCCCATCCCATCCCAACCCATCCCATCCCATCCCACCCCATCACATTCCATCCCATCCCATGGATCCCATCCCATCCCAGGGATCCCATCCCATCCCATCCCATACCATCCCAGGGACCGCATCCCATCCCAACCAATCCCATCCCACCCGATCCCATCCCATTCCATCCCATCCCACCCGATCCCATCCCATCCCATCCCATCCCATCCCAGGGACACCATCCCAGGGATCCCATCCCATCCCATCCCATCCCATCCCATCCCATCACATCCCATCCCAGCGATCTCATCCCAGGGATTCCATCCCATCCCAGGTATCCCATCCCAACCAATCCTAACCCAGGGATCCCATCCGATCCAATCCCAGGGATCCCATCCCATCCCATCCCATCTCACCCCATCCCATCCCAGGGATCACATCCCATCCCACGGATCCCATCCCATCCCATCCCAGGCATCCCATCCGATCCCATCCAAGGGATCCCATCCCATCCAATCCCATCCCAGGGATCCCATCCCATCCCATCCCATCCCAGGGATCCCATCCCATGGAACCCATCCCAACCCAGGGATCCCATCCCATTCCAACCCATCCAATCCCATCCCAGGGATCCCATCCCAGAGATTCCATCCCATCCCAGGGATGCCATCCCAGGGATTCGATCCCAACCCAGGGATCCCATCCTATCCCAGGGATCCCATCCCAGGGATTCCATCCCATCCCAGGGATCCCATCCCATCCCAGGGATCACATTCCCGGGATCCCATCCCAGGGATCCCATCCCATCCCATCCTATCCCATCCCATCCCATCCCATCCCAGGGATCCCATACCAGGGATCCCATCCCATCCCCGGGTCCCCATCCCAGGGATTCCATCCCATCCCAACCCATCCCATCCCATGGATACCATCCGATCCCAGAGATCCCATCCCAGGGATCCCATCCCAGGGATCCCATCCCATCCCAACCCATCCCATCCCATCCTACCCCATCCCATCCCATCCTATCCTATCCCATCCCATCCCATCCCATCCCATCCCATCCCATCCCATCCCATCCCATCCCATCCCATCGTAGGGATCCCATACCAGGTATCCCATCCCAGGGATCCCATTCCGTACCATCCCAGGGATCCCATTCCATCCCATCCCATCCCATCCCATCGATCCCATCCCATCCCAAACCATTGTAGCCAATCCCATCCCATCCCACCCCATCCCATCCAATCCCATCCCACCCCATCCCATCCCATCCCATCCCATCCCATCCCATCCCATCCCATCCCATCCCAGGGACACCATCCCAGGGATACCATACCATCCCAACCCATCCCATCCCATCCGATCCCATCCCAGGGATCCCATCCCATCCCATCCCATCTCACCCCATCCCATCCCAGGGATCACATCCCATCCCACGGATCCCATCCCATCCCATCCCAGGCATCCCATCCGATCCCATCCAAGGGATCCCATCCCATCCAATCCCATCCCAGGGATCCCATCCCATCCCAACCCAGGGATCCCATCCCATTCCAACCCATCCAATCCCATCCCAGGGATGCCATCCCAGGGATTCGATCCCAACCCAGGGATCCCATCCTATCCCAGGGATCCCATCCCAGGGATTCCATCCCATCCCAGGGATCCCATCCCATCCCAGGGATCACATTCCCGGGATCCCATCCCAGGGATCCCATCCCAGGGATCCCATCCCATCCCCGGGATCCCATTCCAGGGATTCCATCCCATCCCAGGGATCCCAACCCATACGAGGGATCACAATCCAGGGATCCCATCCCTGGAATCCCATCTCATCCCATCCCAGGGATCCAATCCCATCCCATCTCATCCCAGGGATCCCATCCCATCGCAGGGATCCCATCCCATCCCATCCCGTCCCATCCTACCCCATCCCATCCCATCCCAGGGATCCCATACCAGGTATCCCATCCCATCCCAGGGATCCCATTCCGTACCATCCCAGGGATCCCATTCCATCCCATCCCATCCCATCCCATCGCAGGGATCCCATCCCATTCCATCCCGTCCCATCCCATCCCATCCCACCCCATGCCATCCCATCCCATTCCATCCCATCCCATCCCATCCCATCCCATCCCATCCCATCCCATCCCAGGGATTTCATCCCAGGGATTCCATCCCATCCCAGGTATCCCATCCCAACCAATCCCAACCCAGGGATCCCATCCCATCCCATTTCATCCCATCCCATCCCAGGGATCCCATCCCATCCCAGAGATCCCATCCCAGGGATCCCATCCCATCCCAGGTATCCCATCCCATCCCAACCCATCCCATCCCATCCTACCCCATCCGATCCCATCCTATCCCATCCCATCCCATCCCATCCCGTCCCGTCCCATCACATCCCATCCCAGATATCCCATCCCAGGGATCCCATCCCATCCCAGGGATCCCATCCCATCCCAGGGATCCCATCCGATCCCATCCCATCCCATCCCATCCAATCCCATCCCATCCCATCCCATCCCATCCCATCCCATCCCATCCCATCCCATCCCATCCCATCCCAGGGATCCCATACCAGAGATCCCATCCCATCCCCGGGTCCCCATCCCAGGGATTCCATCCCATCCCAACCCATCCCATCCCATGGATACCATCCCATCCCAGAGATCCCATCCCAGGGATCCCATCCCATCCCAGGTATCCCATCCCAACCCATCCCATCCCATCCTACCCCATCCCATCCCATCCTATCCCATCCCATCCCCTCCCATCCCATCCTAGGGATCCCATACCAGGTATCCCATCCCATCCCAGGGATCCCATTCCGTACCATCCCAGGGATCCCATTTCATCCCATCCCATCCCATCGATCCCATCCCATCCCAACCCATTTTAGCCAATCCCATCCCACCCCATCCCATCCAATCCCATCCCATCCCATCCCACCCCATCCCATCCCATCCCAGCGATCTCATCCCAGGGATTCCATCCCATCCCAGGTATCCCATCCCAACCAGTCCCAACCCAGGGATCCCATCCCATCCCCTCTCATCCCATCCCATCCCAGGGATCCCATCCCATCCCACGTATCCCATCCCATCCCATCTCATCCCGCGGATCCCATGCCATGGCATCCCATCCCATCCCATCCCATCCCATCCCATCCCAGGGATCCCATCCCATCCATAGCCATCCGATCCCATCCCATCCCATCCCATCCCATCCCATCCCATCCCATTGTAGCCCATCCCATCCCTTCCCACCCCATCCCATCCCATCCCGTCCCATCACATCCCATCCCAGATATCCCATCCCAGGGATCCCATCCCATCCCAGGGATCCCATCCCATCCCATCCCAGGGATCCCATCCGATCTCATCCCATCCCATCCCATCCCATCTCATCCCATCCCATCCCATCCCAGGGATCCCATACCAGAGATCCCATCCCATCCCCGGGTCCCCATCCCAGGGATTCCATCCCATCCCAACCCATCCCATCCCAGGGATCCCAT
Organism: Sturnus vulgaris; assembly: GCF_052056855.1. Taxonomy (NCBI): domain Eukaryota; kingdom Metazoa; phylum Chordata; class Aves; order Passeriformes; family Sturnidae; genus Sturnus; species Sturnus vulgaris. Next base: position 7,786,896 of record NC_142282.1, on the reverse strand, counting down.
CCCATCCCAGGGATCCGATCCCATCCCAACCCATCCCATCCCATCCTACCCCATCCCATCCCATCCCATCCTATCCCATCCCATCCCATCCCATCCCATCCCATCCCAGGGATCCCATTCCGTACCATCCCAGGGATCCTATTTCATCCTATCCCATCCCATCCCACTGATCCCATCCCATCCCAACCCATTGTAGCCAATCCCATCCCATCCCACCCCATCCCATCCAATCCCATCCCATCCCATCCCATCCCATCCCATCCCATCACAGGGACACCATCCCAGGGATACCATACCATCCCATCCCATCGCAGGGATCCCATCCCATCCCATCCCAGCGATCTCATCCCAGGGATTCCATTCCATCCCAGGTATCCCATCCCAACCAATCCTAACCCAGGGATCCCATCCCATCCAATCCCAGGGATCCCATCCCATCCCATCTCACCCCATCCCATCGCAGGGATCACATCCCATCCCAACCAATCCCATCCCACCCGATCCCATCCCATTCCATCCCATCCCATCCGATCCCATCCCATGGCATCCCAGGGATCCCAACCCATACGAGGGATCACAATCCAGGGATCCCATCCCAGGGATCCCATCCCATCCCCGGGATCCCATTCCAGGGATTCCATCCCATCCCAGGGATCCCAACCCATACGAGGGATCACAATCCAGGGATCCCATCCCTGGGATCCCATCTCATCCCATCCCAGGGATCCAATCCCATCCCATGTCATCCCAGGGATCCCATCCCATCGCAGGGATCCCATCCCATCCCGTCCCATCCCATCCTACCCCATCCCATCCCATCCCATCCCAGGGATCCCATACCAGGTATCCCATCCCATCCCAGGGATCCCATTCCGCACCATCCCAGGGATCCCATTCCATCTCATCCCATCCCATCCCATCGCAGGGATCCCATCCCATTCCATCCCGTCCCATCCCATCCCATCCCACCCCATGCCATCCCATCCCATTCCATCCCATCCCATCCCATCCCATCCCATCCCATCCCATCCCATCCCATCCCATCCCATCCCAGCGATCTCGTCCCAGGGATTCCATCCCATCCCAGGTATCCCATCCCAACCAATCCCAACCCAGGGATCCCATCCCATCCCATCCCATCTCATCCCATCCCATCCCATCCCATCCCAGGGATCCCATCCCTCCCAGGGATCCCATCCCATCCCATCCCATCCCATCCCATCTCATCCCGCGGATCCCATGCCATGGCATCCCATCCCATCCCATCCCATCCCAGGGATCCCGTCCCATCCAAACCCATCCCATTCCACCCCATCCCATCCCATCCCATCCCATCCCATCCCATCCCACATATCCCATCCCAGGGATCCCATCCCATGCCAGGGATCCCATCCCATCCCATTCCAGGGATCCCATCCCATCCCAGTGAACACATCCCATCTCAGGGATCCCATCCCATCCCAGGGATCCCATCCCATCCCATCCCAGGGAGCCCATCCGATCCCATCCCAGGGATCCCATCCCATCCCAACCAATCCCATCCCACCCCATCCCATCCCATCCCATCCCATCCCATGCCATCCCAGGGATCCCATCCCATCCCAGGGATCCCATCCCATCCCTTTCTATCCCATCCCATCCCTTCCCATCCCATCCCATCCCAGGGATCCCATCCCATCCCATCCCAGGGATCCCATCCCATCCCAGGGATCCCATCCCATCCCATCCCAGGGATCCCATCCGATCCCATCCCATCCAATCCGATCCCATCCCATCCCATCCCTTCCCATCCCATCCCATCCCATCCCATCCCATCCCATCCCATCCCATCTCATCCCGCGGATCCCATGCCATGGCATCCCATCCCATCCCATCCCATGGATCCCGTCCCATCCAAACCCATCCCATCCCATCCCATCACATCCCATCCCATTGTAGCCCATCCCATCCCTTCCCACCCCATCCCATCCCATCCCGTCCCATCACATCCCATCCCAGATATCCCATCCCAGGGATCCCATCCCATCCCAGGGATCACATCCCTTCCCATCCCAGGGATCCCATCCGATCCCATCCCATCCAATCCCATCCCATCCCATCTGATCCCATCCCATCCCATCCCATCCCATCCCATCCCATCCCATCCCATCCCATTCCAGGGATCCAATCCCATCCCAGTGAACACATCCCATCTCAGGGATCCCATCCCATCCCAGGGATCCCATCCCATCCCATCCCATCCCAGGGAGCCCATCCGATCCCATCCCAGGGATCCCATCCCATCCCAACCAATCCCATCCCATCCCATCCCATCCCATTCCAGGGATCCAATCCCATCCCAGTGAACACATCCCATCTCAGGGATCCCATCCCATCCCAGGGATCCCTTCCCATCCCATCCCATCCCAGGGAGCCCATCCGATCCCATCCCAGGGATCCCATCCCATCCCAACCAATCCCATCCCATCCCACCCCATCCCATCCCATCCCATCCCATCCCATCCCATCCCATCCCATCCCATCCCATCCCTTCCCATCCCATCCCATCCCAGGGATCCCATCCCAGGGATCTTATTTCATCCCAGGGATCCCATCCCATCCCTTTCCATCCCATCCCATCCCTTCCCATCCCATCCCATCCCATCCCATCCCATCCCATCCCATCCCATCCCATCCCATCCCAGGGATCCCATCACAGGGACCCCATCCCTGGGATCCCATCCCATCCCATCCCATCCCATCTCATCCCGCGGATCCCATGCCATGGCATCCCATCCCATCCCATCCCAGGGATCCCGTCCCATCCAAACCCATCCCATTCCACCCCATCCCATCCCATCCCATCCCATCCCATCCCATCCCATCCCATCCCACATATCCCATCCCAGGGATCCCATCCCATGCCAGGGATCCCATCCCATCCCATTCCAGGGATCCCATCCCATCCCAGTGAACACATCCCATCCCAGGGATCCCATCCCATCCCAGGGATCCCATCCCATCCCATCCCAGGGAGCCCATCCGATCCCATCCCAGGGATCCCATCCCATCCCATCCCATGCCATCCCGGGGATCCCATCCCATCCCAGGTATCCCATCCCATCCCTTTCTATCCCATCCCATCCCTTCCCATCCCATCCCATCCCAGGGATCCCATCCCATCCCATCCCAGGGATCCCATCCCATCCCAGGGATCCCATCCCATCCCATCCCAGGGATCCCATCCGATCCCATCCCATCCAATCCGATCCCATCCCATCCCATCCCATCCCATCCCATCCCATCCCATCCCATCCCATCCCATCTCATCCCGCGGATCCCATGCCATGGCATCCCATCCCATCCCATCCCAGGGATCCCGTCCCATCCAAACCCATCCCATCCCATCCCATCACATCCCATCCCATTGTAGCCCATCCCATCCCTTCCCACCCCATCCCATCCCATCCCGTCCCATCACATCCCATCCCAGATATCCCATCCCAGGGATCCCATCCCATCCCTGGGATCACATCCCTTCCCATCCCAGGGATCCCATCCGATCCCATCCCATCCAAGCCCATCCCATCCCATCCCCTCCCATCCCATCCCATCCCATCCCATCCCATCCCATCTCATGCCATCCCATCTCATCCCGCGGATCCCATGCCATGGCATTCCATCCCATCCCATCCCAGGGATCCCGTCCCATCCAAACCCATCCCATCCCATCCCATCCCATCCCATCCCATCCCATCCCATCCCATCCCATCACATACCATCCCATCCCATCCCATCCCATCCCATTGTAGCCCATCCCATCCCTTCCCACCCCATCCCATCCCGTCCCATCACATCCCATCCCAGATATCCCATTCCAGGGATCCCATCCCATCCCAGGGATCCCATCCCATACAATCCCATCCAATCCCATCCCATCCCATCCCATCCCATCCCATCCCATCCCAGGGATCCCATACCAGAGATCCCATCCCATCCACGGGTCCCCATCCCAGGGATCCCATCCCATCCCAGGGATCACATCCCTTCCCATCCCAGGGATCCCATCCGATCCCATCCCATCCAATCCCATCCCATCCCATCCGATCCCATCCCATCCCATCCCATCCCATCCCATCCCATCCCATCCCATCCCATCCCATCCCATTCCAGGGATCCAATCCCATCCCATCCCAGGGAGCCCATCCGATCCCATCCCAGGGATCCCATCCCATCCCAACCAATCCCATCCCATCCCACCCCATCCCATCCCATCCCATCCCATCCCATCCCATCCCATCCCATCCCTTCCCATCCCATCCCATCCCAGGGATCCCATCCCAGGGATCTTATTTCATCCCAGGGATCCCATCCCATCCCTTTCCATCCCATCCCTTCCCATCCCATCCCATCCCATCCCATCCCATCCCATCCCATCCCATCCCATCCCATCCCATCCCAGGGATCCCATCACAGGGACCCCATCCCTGGGATCCCATCCCATCCCATCCCAGGGATCCCGTCCCATCCAAACCCATCCCATCCCATTCCACTCCATCCCATCCCATCCCATCCCATCCCATCCCATCCCATCCCACATATCCCATCCCAGGGATCCCATCCCATGCCAGGGATCCCATCCCATCCGATTCCAGGGATCCCATCCCATCCCAGTGAACACATCCCATCTCAGGGATCCCATCCCATCCCAGGGATCCCATCCCATCCCAGGGAGCCCATCCGATCCCATCCCAGGGATCCCATCCCATCCCAACCAATCCCATCCCACCCCATCCCATCCCATCCCATCCCATCCCATCCCAGGGATCCCGTCCCATCCAAACCCATCCCATCCCATCCCATCCCATCCCATCCCATCCCATCCCATCCCATCCCATCCCATCCCATCCCATCCCATCCCATCCCATTGTAGCCCATCCCATCCCTTCCCACCCCATCCCATCCCGTCCCATCACAACCCATCCCAGATATCCCATCCCAGGGATCCCATCCCATGCCAGGGATCCCATCCCATCCCATTCCAGGGATCCCATCCCATCCCAACGCATCCCATCCCATCCTACCCCATCCCATCCCATCCTATCCCATCCCATCCCCTCCCATCCCTTCCTAGGGATCCCATACCAGGTATCCCATCCCATCCCATCGCAGGGATCCCATCCCATCCCGTCCCATCCCATCCCATCCCACCCCATCCCATCCCATCCCATCCCATCCCATCCCATCCCATCCCATCCCAGCGATCTCGTCCCAGGGATTCCATCCCATCCCAGGTATCCCATCCCAACCAGTCCCAACCCAGGGATCCCATCCCACCCCATCCCATCCCATCCCATCCCATCTCATCCCATCCCATCCCAGGGATCCCAACCCATCCCACGTATCCCATCCCATCCCATCCCATCTCATCCCGCGGATCCCATGCCATGGCATCCCATCCCATCCCATCCCATCCCATCCCATCCCATCCCATCCCATCCCATCCCATCCCATCCCATCCCAGGGATCCCATCCCATCCAAACCCATCCCATCCCATCCCATCCCATCCCATCCCATCCCATCCCATCCCATCCCATTGTAGCCCATCCCAACCCTTCCCACCCCATCCCATCCCATCCCGTCCCATCACATCCCATCCCAGATATCCCATCCCAGGGATCCCATCCCATCCCAGGGATCCCATCCCATCCCATCCCAGGGATCCCATCCGATCCCGTCCCATCCCATCCAATCCCATCCCATCCCATCCCATCCCATCCCATCCCATCCCATCCCATCCCATCCCATCCCATCCCATCCCATCCCATGGATACCATCCCATCCCAGAGATCCCATCCCAGGGATCCCATCCCATCCCAGGGATCCCATCCCATACGAGGGATCACATTCCAGGGATCCCCCCCCAGGGATCCCAAACCTTCCCAGGGATCCCATCCCAGGGATCCCATCCCATCCCAGCTATCCCATCCCAGGGATTCCATCCCATCCCAGGGATCCCATTTCATCTGTTCCCATCCCAGGGATCCCATCCCATCCCATCCCATCCCAGGGATCCCATCCCATCCCAACCCATCCCATCCCATCCCACCCCATCACATTCCATCCCATCCCATGGATCCCATCCCATCCCAGGGATCCCATCCCATCCCATACCATCCCAGGGACCGCATCCAATCCCAACCAATCCCATCCCACCCGATCCCATCCCATTCCATCCCATCCCATCCGATCCCATCCCATGGCATCCCAGGGATCCCAACCCATACGAGGGATCACAATCCAGGGATCCCATCCCAGGGATCCCATCCCCGGGATCCCATTCCAGGGATTCCATCCCATCCCAGGGATCCCAACCCATACGAGGGATCACAATCCAGGGATCCCATCCCTGGGATCCCATCTCATCCCATCCCAGGGATCCAATCCCATCCCATGTCATCCCAGGGATCCCATCCCATCGCAGGGATCCCATCCCATCCCGTCCCATCCCATCCCATCCTACCCCATCCCATCCCATCCCATCCCAGGGATCCCATACCAGGTATCCCATCCCATCCCAGGGATCCCATTCCGTACCATCCCAGGGATCCCATTCCATCTCATCCCATCCCATCCCATCCCATCGCAGGGATCCCATCCCATTCCATCCCGTCCCATCCCATCCCATCCCATCCCATCCCACCCCATGCCATCCCATCCCATTCCATCCCATCCCATCCCATCCCATCCCATCCCATCCCATCCCATCCCATCCCATCCCATCCCACGGATTTCATCCCAGGGATTCCATCCCATCCCAGGTATCCCATCCCAACCAATCCCAACCCAGGGATCCCATCCCATCCCATCCCATCCCATCTCATCCCATCCCATCCCAGGGATCCCATCCCATCCCAGGGATCCGATCCCATCCCAACCCATCCCATCCCATCCTACCCCATCCCATCCCATCCTATCCCATCCCATCCCATCCCATCCCATCCCATCCCATCCCATCCCAGGGATCCCATACCAGAGATCCCATCCCATCCACGGGTCCCCATCCCAGGGATCCCATCCCATCCCAGGGATCACATCCCTTCCCATCCCAGGGATCCCATCCGATCCCATCCCATCCAATCCCATCCCATCCCATCCGATCCCATCCCATCCCATCCCATCCCATCCCATCCCATCCCATCCCATCCCATCCCATCCCATCCCATCCCATTCCAGGGATCCAATCCCATCCCAGTGAACACATCCCATCTCAGGGATCCCATCCCATCCCAGGGATCCCATCCCATCCCAGGGAGCCCATCCGATCCCATCCCAGGGATCCCATCCCATCCCAACCAATCCCATCCCATCCCACCCCATCCCATCCCATCCCATCCCATCCCATCCCTTCCCATCCCATCCCATCCCAGGGATCCCATCCCAGGGATCTTATTTCATCCCAGGGATCCCATCCCATCCCTTTCCATCCCATCCCATCCCTTCCCATCCCATTCCATCCCATCCCATCCCATCCCATCCCATCCCAGGGATCCCATCACAGGGACCCCATCCCTGGGATCCCATCCCATCCCATCCCATCCCATCTCATCCCGCGGATCCCATGCCATGGCATCCCATCCCATCCCATCCCATCCCATCCCATCCCATCCCATCCCAGGGATCCCATCCCATCCAAACCCATCCCATCCCATCCCATCCCATCCCATCCCATCCCATCCCATCTCATCCCATCCCATCCCAGGGATCCCAACCCATCCCACGTATCCCATCCCATCCCATCCCATCTCATCCCGCGGATCCCATGCCATGGCATCCCATCCCATCCCATCCCATCCCATCCCATCCCATCCCATCCCAGGGATCCCATCCCATCCAAACCCATCCCATCCCATCCCATCCCATCCCATCCCATCCCATCCCATTGTAGCCCATCCCAACCCTTCCCACCCCATCCCATCCCATCCCGTCCCATCACATCCCATCCCAGATATCCCATCCCAGGGATCCCATCCCATCCCAGGGATCCCATCCCATCCCATCCCAGGGATCCCATCCGATCCCGTCCCATCCCATCCCATCCCATCCCATCCCATCCCATCCCATCCCAGGGATCCCATACCAGAGATCCCATCCCCGGGTCCCCATCCCAGGGATTCCATCCCATCCCATCCCATCCCATCCCATTGTAGCCCATCCCAACCCTTCCCACCCCATCCCATCCCATCCCGTCCCATCACATCCCATCCCAGAGATCCCATCCCAGGGATCCCATCCCATCCCAGGGATCCCATCCCATACGAGGGATCACATTCCAGGGATCCCACCCCAGGGATCCCAAACCTTCCCAGGGATCCCATCCCAGGGATCCCATCCCATCCCAGCTATCCCATCCCAGGGATTCCATCCCATCCCAGGGATCCCATTTCATCTGTTCCCATCCCAGGGATCCCATCCCATCCCATCCCAGGGATCCCATCCCATCCCAACCCATCCCATCCCATCCCACCCCATCACATTCCATCCCATCCCATGGATCCCATCCCATCCCAGGGATCCCATCCCATCCCATACCATCCCAGGGACCGCATCCCATCCCAACCAATCCCATCCCACCCGATCCCATCCCATTCCATCCCATCCCATCCGATCCCATCCCATGGCATCCCAGGGATCCCAACCCATACGAGGGATCACAATCCAGGGATCCCATCCCAGGGATCCCATCCCATCCCCGGGATCCCATTCCAGGGATTCCATCCCATCCCAGGGATCCCAACCCATACGAGGGATCACAATCCAGGGATCCCATCCCAGGGATCCAATCCCATCCCATCTCATCCCAGGGATCCCATCCCATCGCAGGGATCCCATCCCATCCCATCCCGTCCCATCCTACCCCATCCCATCCCATCCCATGGATCCCATACCAGGTATCCCATCCCATCCCAGGGATCCCATTCCGTACCATCCCGGGGATCCCATTCCATCTCATCCCATCCCATCCCATCGCAGGGATCCCATCCCATTCCATCCCGTCCCATCCCATCCCATCCCACCCCATGCCATCCCATCCCATTCCATCCCATCCCATCCCATCCCATCCCATCCCATCCCATCCCATCCCATCCCATCCCATCCCATCCCATCCCACGGATTTGATCCCAGGGATTCCATCCCATCCCAGGTATCCCATCCCAACCAATCCCAACCCAGGGATCCCATCCCATCCCATCCCATCCCATCTCATCCCATCCCATCCCAGGGATCCCATCCCATCCCAGGGATCCCATCCCATCCCAGGGAGCCCATCCGATCCCATCCCAGGGATCCCATCCCATCCCATCCTACCCCATCCCATCCCATCCTATCCCATCCCATCCCATCCCATCCCATCCCTTCCCATCCCATCCCATCCCAGGGATCCCATTCCGTACCATCCCAGGGATCCTATTTCATCCTATCCCATCCCATCCCGTTGATCCCATCCCATCCCAACCCATTGTAGCCAATCCCATCCCATCCCACCCCATCCCATCCAATCCCATCCCATCCCATCCCATCCCATCCCATCCCAGGGACACCATCCCAGGGATACCATACCATCCCATCCCATCGCAGGGATCCCATCCCATCCCATCCCATCCCAGCGATCTCATCCCAGGGATTCCATCCCATCCCAGGTATCCCATCCCATCCCATCCCATCCAATCCCAGGGATCCCATCCCATCCAATCCCAGGGATCCCATCCCATCCCATCCCATCTCACCCCATCCCATCCCAGGGATCACATCCCATCCCACGGATGCCATCCCATCCCATCCCAGGCATCCCATCCGATCCCATCCAAGGATCCCATCCCATCCCATCCCATCCCAGGGATCCCATCCCATCCCATCCCAGGGATCCCATCCCATCCCATCCCATCCCAGGGATCCCATCCCATGGAACCCATCCCAACCCAGGGATCCCATCCCATTCCAACCCATCCAATCCCATCCCAGGGATCCCATCCCAGAGATTCCATCCCATCCCAGGGATGGCATCCCAGGGATTCGATCCCAACCCAGGGATCCCATCCTATCCCAGGGATCCCATCCCAGGGATTCCATCCCATCCCAGGGATCCCATCCCATCCCAGGGATCACATTCCAGGGATCCCATCCCAGGGATCACATCCCATCCCCGGGTCCCCATCCCAGGGATTCCATCCCATCCCAAACCATTCCTTCCCATGGATACCATCCGATCCCAGAGATCCCATCCCAGGGATCCCATCCCATCCCAGGGATCCCATCCCATCCCAACCCATCCCATCCCATCCTGCCCCATCCCATCCCATCCTATCCCATCGCATCCCATCCCATCCCATCCCATCCTAGGGATCCCATACCAGGTATACCATCCCATCCCAGGGATCCCATTCCGTACCATCCCAGGGATCCCATTCCATCCCATCCCATCCCATGGATCCCATCCCATCCCAACCCATTGTAGCCAATCCAATCCCATCCCACTCCATCCCATCCCATCCAATCCCATCCCATCCCATCCCATCCCATCGCAGGGATCCCATCCCATCCCGTCCCATCCCATCCCACCCCATCCCATCCCATCCCATCCCATCCCATCCCATCCCATCCCATCCCATCCCATCCCATCCCAGCGATCTCATCCCAGGGATTCCATCCCATCCCAGGTATCCCATCCCAACCAGTCCCAACCCAGGGATCCCATCCCACCCCATCCCATCCCAACACATCTCATCCCATCCCATCCCAGGGATCCCAACCCATCCCACGTATCCCATCCCATCCCATCTCATCCCGCGGATCCCATGCCATGGCATCCCATCCAAAACCATCCCATCCAAACCCATCCCATCCCATCCCATCCCATCCCATCCCATCCCATCCCATCCCAAACCCATCCCATCCCATCCCATCCCATCCCATCCCATCCCATCCCATCCCATCCCATCCCATTGTAGCCCATCCCAACCCTTCCCACCCCATCCCATCCCATCCCGTCCCATCACATCCCATCCCAGATATCCCATCCCAGGGATCCCATCCCATCCCAGGGATCCCATCCCATGCCAGGGATCCCATCCGATCCCATCCCATCCCATCCCATCCCATCCCATCCCATCCCATCCCATCCCATCCCATCCCAGGGATCCCATACCAGAGATCCCATTCCCGGGTCCCCATCCCAGGGATTCCATCCCATCCCAACCCATCCCATCCAATGGTTACCATCCCATCCTAGAGATCCCATCCCAGGGATCCCATCCCATCCCAGGGAACCCATCCCATCCCAACCCATCCCATCCCATCCCATCCCATCCCATCCCATCCCATCCCATCCCATCCCATCCCAGGCATCCCATCCGATCCCATCCAAGGGATCCCATCCCAACCAATCCAATCCCAGGGATCCCATCCCATCCCATCCCATCTCACCCCATCCCATCCCAGGGATCACATCCCATCCCACGGATCCCATCCCATCCCATCCCAGGAATCCCATCCAATCCCATCCCAGGGATCCCATCCCTTCCCATCCCATCCCATCCCAGGGATCCCATCCCATGGAACCCATCCCAACCCAGGGATCCCATCCCATTCCAACCCATCCAATCCCATCCCAGGGATCCCATCCCAGAGCTTCCATCCCATCCCAGGGATGCCATCCCAGGGATTCGATCCCAACCCAGGGATCCCATCCTATCCCAGGGATCCCATCCCAGGGATTCCATCCCATCCCAGGGATCCCATCCCATCCCAGGGATCACATTCCCGGGATCCCATCCCAGGGATCCCATCCCATCCCAGGGATCCCATCCCATCCCATCCTATCCCATCCCATCCCATCCCATCCCATCCCAGGGATCCCATACCAGGGATCCCATCCCATCCCCGGGTCCCCATCCCAGGGATTCCATCCCATCCCAACCCATCCCATCCCATGGATACCATCCGATCCCAGAGATCCCATCCCAGGGATCCCATCCCAGGGATCCCATCCCATCCCAACCCATCCCATCCCATCCTACCCCATCCCATCCCATCCCATCCTACCCCATCCCATCCCATCCTATCCTATCCCATCCCATCCCATCCCATCCCATTCCATCGTAGGGATCCCATACCAGGTATCCCATCCCAGGGATCCCATTCCGTACCATCCCAGGGATCCCATTCCATCCCATCCCATCCCATCCCATCGATCCCATCCCATCCCAAACCATTGTAGCCAATCCCATCCCATCCCACCCCATCCCATCCAATCCCATCCCACCCCATCCCATCCCATCCCATCCCATCCCATCCCATCCCATCCCATCCCATCCCATCCCATCCCAGGGACACCATCCCAGGGATACCATACCATCCCAACCCATCCCATCCCATCCGATCCCATCCCAGGGATCCCATCCCATACCATCCCATCCCATCGCAGGGATCCCATCCCATCCCATTCCAATCCATCCCATCACATCCCATCCCAGCGATCTCATCCCAGGAATTCCATCCCATCCCTGTGATCCCATCCCATCCCACCCATTTCCATCCCCGGAATCCCATCCCATCACATCCCACGGATCCCATAACATCCCAGGGATCCCATCCCATCCCATCCCATCCCAGGGATCCCATCCCAGGGATTCCATCCCATCCCAGGGATCCCATCCCATACGAGGGATCACATTCCAGGGATCCCATCCCAGTAATCCCATCCCATCCCAAGTAACCCATCCCATGGATCCCACCCCAGGGATCCCAACCCTTCCCAGGGATCCCATCCCAGGGATCCCGTCCCATCCCAGCTATCCCATCCCAGGGATTCCATCCCATCCCAGGGATCCCATTTCATCTGTTCCCATCCCAGGGATCCCATCCCATCCCATCCCAGGGATCCCATCCCATCCCAACCCATCCCATCCCATCCCACCCCATCACATTCCATCCCATCCCATGGATCCCATCCCATCCCAGGGATCCCATCCCATCCCATCCCATACCATCCCAGGGACCGCATCCCATCCCAACCAATCCCATCCCACCCGATCCCATCCCATTCCATCCCATCCCACCCGATCCCATCCCATCCCATCCCATCCCATCCCAGGGACACCATCCCAGGGATCCCATCCCATCCCATCCCATCCCATCCCATCCCATCCCATCACATCCCATCCCAGCGATCTCATCCCAGGGATTCCATCCCATCCCAGGTATCCCATCCCAACCAATCCTAACCCAGGGATCCCATCCGATCCAATCCCAGGGATCCCATCCCATCCCATCCCATCTCACCCCATCCCATCCCAGGGATCACATCCCATCCCACGGATCCCATCCCATCCCATCCCAGGCATCCCATCCGATCCCATCCAAGGGATCCCATCCCATCCAATCCCATCCCAGGGATCCCATCCCATCCCATCCCATCCCAGGGATCCCATCCCATGGAACCCATCCCAACCCAGGGATCCCATCCCATTCCAACCCATCCAATCCCATCCCAGGGATCCCACCCCAGAGATTCCATCCCATCCCAGGGATGCCATCCCAGGGATTCGATCCCAACCCAGGGATCCCATCCTATCCCAGGGATCCCATCCCAGGGATTCCATCCCATCCCAGGGATCCCATCCCATCCCAGGGATCACATTCCCGGGATCCCATCCCAGGGATCCCATCCCATCCCATCCTATCCCATCCCATCCCATCCCAGGGATCCCATACCAGGGATCCCATCCCATCCCCGGGTCCCCATCCCAGGGATTCCATCCCATCCCAACCCATCCCATCCCATGGATACCATCCGATCCCAGAGATCCCATCCCAGGGATCCCATCCCAGGGATCCCATCCCATCCCAACCCATCCCATCCCATCCTACCCCATCCCATCCCATCCTATCCTATCCCATCCCATCCCATCCCATCCCATCCCATCCCATCCCATCCCATCCCATCCCATCCCATCCCATCCCATCGTAGGGATCCCATACCAGGTATCCCATCCCAGGGATCCCATTCCGTACCATCCCAGGGATCCCATTCCATCCCATCCCATCCCATCCCATCGATCCCATCCCATCCCAAACCATTGTAGCCAATCCCATCCCATCCCACCCCATCCCATCCAATCCCATCCCACCCCATCCCATCCCATCCCATCCCATCCCATCCCATCCCATCCCAGGGACACCATCCCAGGGATACCATACCATCCCAACCCATCCCATCCCATCCGATCCCATCCCAGGGATCCCATCCCATCCCATCCCATCTCACCCCATCCCATCCCAGGGATCACATCCCATCCCACGGATCCCATCCCATCCCATCCCAGGCATCCCATCCGATCCCATCCAAGGGATCCCATCCCATCCAATCCCATCCCAGGGATCCCATCCCATCCCAACCCAGGGATCCCATCCCATTCCAACCCATCCAATCCCATCCCAGGGATGCCATCCCAGGGATTCGATCCCAACCCAGGGATCCCATCCTATCCCAGGGATCCCATCCCAGGGATTCCATCCCATCCCAGGGATCCCATCCCATCCCAGGGATCACATTCCCGGGATCCCATCCCAGGGATCCCATCCCAGGGATCCCATCCCATCCCCGGGATCCCATTCCAGGGATTCCATCCCATCCCAGGGATCCCAACCCATACGAGGGATCACAATCCAGGGATCCCATCCCTGGAATCCCATCTCATCCCATCCCAGGGATCCAATCCCATCCCATCTCATCCCAGGGATCCCATCCCATCGCAGGGATCCCATCCCATCCCATCCCGTCCCATCCTACCCCATCCCATCCCATCCCAGGGATCCCATACCAGGTATCCCATCCCATCCCAGGGATCCCATTCCGTACCATCCCAGGGATCCCATTCCATCCCATCCCATCCCATCCCATCGCAGGGATCCCATCCCATTCCATCCCGTCCCATCCCATCCCATCCCACCCCATGCCATCCCATCCCATTCCATCCCATCCCATCCCATCCCATCCCATCCCATCCCATCCCATCCCATCCCATCCCAGGGATTTCATCCCAGGGATTCCATCCCATCCCAGGTATCCCATCCCAACCAATCCCAACCCAGGGATCCCATCCCATCCCATTTCATCCCATCCCATCCCAGGGATCCCATCCCATCCCAGAGATCCCATCCCAGGGATCCCATCCCATCCCAGGTATCCCATCCCATCCCAACCCATCCCATCCCATCCTACCCCATCCGATCCCATCCTATCCCATCCCATCCCATCCCGTCCCGTCCCATCACATCCCATCCCAGATATCCCATCCCAGGGATCCCATCCCATCCCAGGGATCCCATCCCATCCCAGGGATCCCATCCGATCCCATCCCATCCCATCCCATCCAATCCCATCCCATCCCATCCCATCCCATCCCATCCCATCCCATCCCATCCCAGGGATCCCATACCAGAGATCCCATCCCATCCCCGGGTCCCCATCCCAGGGATTCCATCCCATCCCAACCCATCCCATCCCATGGATACCATCCCATCCCAGAGATCCCATCCCAGGGATCCCATCCCATCCCAGGTATCCCATCCCAACCCATCCCATCCCATCCTACCCCATCCCATCCCATCCTATCCCATCCCATCCCATCCCATCCCCTCCCATCCCATCCTAGGGATCCCATACCAGGTATCCCATCCCATCCCAGGGATCCCATTCCGTACCATCCCAGGGATCCCATTTCATCCCATCCCATCCCATCGATCCCATCCCATCCCAACCCATTTTAGCCAATCCCATCCCACCCCATCCCATCCAATCCCATCCCATCCCATCCCACCCCATCCCATCCCATCCCAGCGATCTCATCCCAGGGATTCCATCCCATCCCAGGTATCCCATCCCAACCAGTCCCAACCCAGGGATCCCATCCCATCCCCTCTCATCCCATCCCATCCCAGGGATCCCATCCCATCCCACGTATCCCATCCCATCCCATCTCATCCCGCGGATCCCATGCCATGGCATCCCATCCCATCCCATCCCATCCCATCCCATCCCATCCCATCCCAGGGATCCCATCCCATCCATAGCCATCCGATCCCATCCCATCCCATCCCATCCCATCCCATCCCATCCCATCCCATCCCATCCCATCCCATCCCATTGTAGCCCATCCCATCCCTTCCCACCCCATCCCATCCCATCCCGTCCCATCACATCCCATCCCAGATATCCCATCCCAGGGATCCCATCCCATCCCAGGGATCCCATCCCATCCCATCCCAGGGATCCCATCCGATCTCATCCCATCCCATCCCATCTCATCCCATCCCATCCCATCCCAGGGATCCCATACCAGAGATCCCATCCCATCCCCGGGTCCCCATCCCAGGGATTCCATCCCATCCCAACCCATCCCATCCCAGGGATCCCATCCCATCCCAGGGATCCGATCCCATCCCAACCCATCCCATCCCATCCTACCCCATCCCATCCCATCCCATCCTATCCCATCCCATCCCATCCCATCCCATCCCATCCCATCCCAGGGATCCCATTCCGTACCATCCCAGGGATCCTATTTCATCCTATCCCATCCCATCCCATTGATCCCATCCCATCCCAACCCATTGTAGCCAATCCCATCCCATCCCACCCCATCCCATCCAATCCCATCCCATCCCATCCCATCCCATCCCATCCCATCCCATCCCATCACAGGGACACCATCCCAGGGATACCATACCATCCCATCCCATCGCAGGGATCCCATCCCATCCCATCCCATCCCAGCGATCTCATCCCAGGGATTCCATTCCATCCCAGGTATCCCATCCCAACCAATCCTAACCCAGGGATCCCATCCCATCCAATCCCAGGGATCCCATCCCATCCCATCCCATCTCACCCCATCCCATCGCAGGGATCACATCCCATCCCACGGATGCCATCCCATCCCATCCCAGGCATCCCATCCGATCCCATCCAAGGATCCCATCCCATCCCATCCCATCCCAGGGATCCCATCCCATCCCATCCCATCCCATCCCATCCCAGGGATCCCATCCCATCCCATCCCATCCCATCCCATCCCATCCCAGGGATCCCATCCCATGGAACCCATCCCAACCCAGGGATCCCATCCCATTCCAACCCATCCAATCCCATCCCAGGGATCCCATCCCAGAGATTCCATCCCATCCCAGGGATGGCATCCCAGGGATTCGATCCCAACCCAGGGATCCCATCCTATCCCAGGGATCCCATCCCATCCCATCCCATACAATCCCAGGGACCGCATCCCATCCCAACCAATCCCATCCCACCCGATCCCATCCCATTCCATCCCATCCCACCCGATCCCATCCCATCCCATCCCATCCCATCCCATCCCATCCCAGGGACACCATCCCAGGGATCCCATCCCATCCCATCCCATCCCATCCCATCCCATCCCATCACATCCCATCCAAGCGATCTCATCCCAGGGATTCCATCCCATCCCAGGTATCCCATCCCAACCAATCCTAACCCAGGGATCCCATCCGATCCAATCCCAGGGATCCCATCCCATCCCAACCCATCCCATCCCATCCCACCCCATCACATTCCATCCCATCCCATGGATCCCATCCCATCCCAGGGATCCCATCCCATCCCATCCCATACCATCCCAGGGACCGCATCCCATCCCAACCAATCCCATCCCACCCGATCCCATCCCATTCCATCCCATCCCACCCGATCCCATCCCATCCCATCCCATCCCATCCCATCCCAGGGACACCATCCCAGGGATCCCATCCCATCCCATCCCATCCCATCCCATCCCATCCCATCACATCCCATCCCAGCGATCTCATCCCAGGGATTCCATCCCATCCCAGGTATCCCATCCCAACCAATCCTAACCCAGGGATCCCATCCGATCCCATCCCTGTGATCCCATCCCATCCCACCCATTCCCATCCCCGGAATCCCATCCCATCACATCCCACGGATCCCATAACATCCCAGGGATCCCATCCCATCCCATCCCATCCCATCCCATCCCAGGGATCCCATCCCAGGGATTCCATCCCATCCCAGGGATCCCATCCCATACGAGGGATCACATTCCAGGGATCCCATCCCAGGGATCCCATCCCATCCCAAGTAACCCATCCCATGGATCCCACCCCAGGGATCCCAACCCTTCCCAGGGATCCCATCCCAGGGATCCCGTCCCATCCCAGCTATCCCATCCCAGGGATTCCATCCCATCCCAGGGATCCCATTTCATCTGTTCCCATCCCAGGGATCCCATCCCATCCCATCCCAGGGATCCCATCCCATCCCAACCCATACCATCCCAGGGACCGCATCCCATCCCAACCAATCCCATCCCACCCGATCCCATCCCATTCCATCCCATCCCACCCGATCCCATCCCATCCCATCCCATCCCATCCCATCCCATCCCAGGGACACCATCCCAGGGATCCCATCCCATCCCATCCCATCCCATCCCATCACATCCCATCCCAGCGATCTCATCCCAGGGATTCCATCCCATCCCAGGTATCCCATCCCAACCAATCCTAACCCAGGGATCCCATCCGATCCAATCCCAGGGATCCCATCCCATCCCATCCCATCTCACCCCATCCCATCCCAGGGATCACATCCCATCCCACGGATCCCATCCCATCCCATCCCAGGCATCCCATCCGATCCCATCCAAGGGATCCCATCCCATCCAATCCCATCCCAGGGATCCCATCCCATCCCATCCCATCCCAGGGATCCCATCCCATGGAACCCATCCCAACCCAGGGATCCCATCCCATTCCAACCCATCCAATCCCATCCCAGGGATCCCATCCCAGAGATTCCATCCCATCCCAGGGATGCCATCCCAGGGATTCGATCCCAACCCAGGGATCCCATCCTATCCCAGGGATCCCATCCCAGGGATTCCATCCCATCCCAGGGATCCCATCCCATCCCAGGGATCACATTCCCGGGATCCCATCCCAGGGATCCCATCCCATCCCATCCTATCCCATCCCATCCCATCCCATCCCAGGGATCCCATACCAGGGATCCCATCCCATCCCCGGGTCCCCATCCCAGGGATTCCATCCCATCCCAACCCATCCCATCCCATGGATACCATCCGATCCCAGAGATCCCATCCCAGGGATCCCATCCCAGGGATCCCATCCCATCCCAACCCATCCCATCCCATCCTACCCCATCCCATCCCATCCTATCCTATCCCATCCCATCCCATCCCATCCCATCCCATCCCATCCCATCCCATCCCATCCCATCGTAGGGATCCCATACCAGGTATCCCATCCCAGGGATCCCATTCCGTACCATCCCAGGGATCCCATTCCATCCCATCCCATCCCATCCCATCCCATCGATCCCATCCCATCCCAAACCATTGTAGCCAATCCCATCCCATCCCACCCCATCCCATCCAATCCCATCCCACCCCATCCCATCCCATCCCATCCCATCCCATCCCATCCCATCCCATCCCATCCCATCCCATCCCATCTCAGGGACACCATCCCAGGGATACCATACCATCCCAACCCATCCCATCCCATCCGATCCCATCCCAGGGATCCCATCCCATCCCATCCCATCTCACCCCATCCCATCCCAGGGATCACATCCCATCCCACGGATCCCATCCCATCCCATCCCAGGCATCCCATCCGATCCCATCCAAGGGATCCCATCCCATCCAATCCCATCCCAGGGATCCCATCCCATCCCAACCCAGGGATCCCATCCCATTCCAACCCATCCAATCCCATCCCAGGGATGCCATCCCAGGGATTCGATCCCAACCCAGGGATCCCATCCTATCCCAGGGATCCCATCCCAGGGATTCCATCCCATCCCAGGGATCCCATCCCATCCCAGGGATCACATTCCCGGGATCCCATCCCAGGGATCCCATCCCAGGGATCCCATCCCATCCCCGGGATCCCATTCCAGGGATTCCATCCCATCCCAGGGATCCCAACCCATACGAGGGATCACAATCCAGGGATCCCATCCCTGGAATCCCATCTCATCCCATCCCAGGGATCCAATCCCATCCCATCTCATCCCAGGGATCCCATCCCATCGCAGGGATCCCATCCCATCCCATCCCGTCCCATCCTACCCCATCCCATCCCATCCCAGGGATCCCATACCAGGTATCCCATCCCATCCCAGGGATCCCATTCCGTACCATCCCAGGGATCCCATTCCATCCCATCCCATCCCATCCCATCGCAGGGATCCCATCCCATTCCATCCCGTCCCATCCCATCCCATCCCACCCCATGCCATCCCATCCCATTCCATCCCATCCCATCCCATCCCATCCCATCCCATCCCATCCCATCCCATCCCATCCCATCCCATCCCATCCCATCCCAGGGATTTCATCCCAGGGATTCCATCCCATCCCAGGTATCCCATCCCAACCAATCCCAACCCAGGGATCCCATCCCATCCCATTTCATCCCATCCCATCCCAGGGATCCCATCCCATCCCAACCCATCCCATCCCATCCTACCCCATCCGATCCCATCCTATCCCATCCCATCCCATCCCGTCCCGTCCCATCACATCCCATCCCAGATATCCCATCCCAGGGATCCCATCCCATCCCAGGGATCCCATCCCATCCCAGGGATCCCATCCGATCCCATCCCATCCCATCCCATCCCAGGGATCCCATACCAGAGATCCCATCCCATCCCCGGGTCCCCATCCCAGGGATTCCATCCCATCCCAACCCATCCCATCCCATGGATACCATCCCATCCCAGAGATCCCATCCCAGGGATCCCATCCCATCCCAGGTATCCCATCCCAACCCATCCCATCCCATCCTACCCCATCCCATCCCATCCTATCCCATCCCATCCCATCCCCTCCCATCCCATCCTAGGGATCCCATACCAGGTATCCCATCCCATCCCAGGGATCCCATTCCGTACCATCCCAGGGATCCCATTTCATCCCATCCCATCCCATCGATCCCATCCCATCCCAACCCATTTTAGCCAATCCCATCCCACCCCATCCCATCCAATCCCATCCCATCCCATCCCACCCCATCCCATCCCATCCCAGCGATCTCATCCCAGGGATTCCATCCCATCCCAGGTATCCCATCCCAACCAGTCCCAACCCAGGGATCCCATCCCATCCCCTCTCATCCCATCCCATCCCAGGGATCCCATCCCATCCCACGTATCCCATCCCATCCCATCTCATCCCGCGGATCCCATGCCATGGCATCCCATCCCATCCCATCCCATCCCATCCCATCCCAGGGATCCCATCCCATCCATAGCCATCCGATCCCATCCCATCCCATCCCATCCCATCCCATCCCATCCCATCCCATCCCATTGTAGCCCATCCCATCCCTTCCCACCCCATCCCATCCCATCCCGTCCCATCACATCCCATCCCAGATATCCCATCCCAGGGATCCCATCCCATCCCAGGGATCCCATCCCATCCCATCCCAGGGATCCCATCCGATCTCATCCCATCCCATCCCATCCCATCTCATCCCATCCCATCCCATCCCAGGGATCCCATACCAGAGATCCCATCCCATCCCCGGGTCCCCATCCCAGGGATTCCATCCCATCCCAACCCATCCCATCCCAGGGATCCCATCCCATCCCAGGGATCCGATCCCATCCCAACCCATCCCATCCCATCCTACCCCATCCCATCCCATCCCATCCTATCCCATCCCATCCCATCCCATCCCATCCCATCCCATTGTAGCCCATCCCAACCCTTCCCACCCCATCCCATCCCATCCCGTCCCATCACATCCCATCCCAGATATCCCATCCCAGGGATCCCATCCCATCCCAGGGATCCCATCCCATGCCAGGGATCCCATCCGATCCCATCCCATCCCATCCCATCCCATCCCATCCCATCCCAGGGATCCCATACCAGAGATCCCATTCCCGGGTCCCCATCCCAGGGATTCCATCCCATCCCAACCCATCCCATCCAATGGTTACCATCCCATCCTAGAGATCCCATCCCAGGGATCCCATCCCATCCCAGGGAACCCATCCCATCCCAACCCATCCCATCCCATCCCATCCCATCCCATCCCATCCCATCCCATCCCATCCCATCCCATCCCATCCCATCCCAGGCATCCCATCCGATCCCATCCAAGGGATCCCATCCCAACCAATCCAATCCCAGGGATCCCATCCCATCCCATCCCATCTCACCCCATCCCATCCCAGGGATCACATCCCATCCCACGGATCCCATCCCATCCCATCCCAGGAATCCCATCCAATCCCATCCCAGGGATCCCATCCCTTCCCATCCCATCCCATCCCAGGGATCCCATCCCATGGAACCCATCCCAACCCAGGGATCCCATCCCATTCCAACCCATCCAATCCCATCCCAGGGATCCCATCCCAGAGCTTCCATCCCATCCCAGGGATGCCATCCCAGGGATTCGATCCCAACCCAGGGATCCCATCCTATCCCAGGGATCCCATCCCAGGGATTCCATCCCATCCCAGGGATCCCATCCCATCCCAGGGATCACATTCCCGGGATCCCATCCCAGGGATCCCATCCCATCCCAGGGATCCCATCCCATCCCATCCTATCCCATCCCATCCCATCCCATCCCATCCCATCCCAGGGATCCCATACCAGGGATCCCATCCCATCCCCGGGTCCCCATCCCAGGGATTCCATCCCATCCCAACCCATCCCATCCCATGGATACCATCCGATCCCAGAGATCCCATCCCAGGGATCCCATCCCAGGGATCCCATCCCATCCCAACCCATCCCATCCCATCCTACCCCATCCCATCCCATCCCATCCTACCCCATCCCATCCCATCCTATCCTATCCCATCCCATCCCATCCCATCCCATTCCATCGTAGGGATCCCATACCAGGTATCCCATCCCAGGGATCCCATTCCGTACCATCCCAGGGATCCCATTCCATCCCATCCCATCCCATCCCATCGATCCCATCCCATCCCAAACCATTGTAGCCAATCCCATCCCATCCCACCCCATCCCATCCAATCCCATCCCACCCCATCCCATCCCATCCCATCCCATCCCATCCCATCCCATCCCATCCCATCCCAGGGACACCATCCCAGGGATACCATACCATCCCAACCCATCCCATCCCATCCGATCCCATCCCAGGGATCCCATCCCATACCATCCCATCCCATCGCAGGGATCCCATCCCATCCCATTCCAATCCATCCCATCACATCCCATCCCAGCGATCTCATCCCAGGAATTCCATCCCATCCCTGTGATCCCATCCCATCCCACCCATTCCCATCCCCGGAATCCCATCCCATCACATCCCACGGATCCCATAACATCCCAGGGATCCCATCCCATCCCATCCCATCCCATCCCAGGGATCCCATCCCAGGGATTCCATCCCATCCCAGGGATCCCATCCCATACGAGGGATCACATTCCAGTGATCCCATCCCAGTAATCCCATCCCATCCCAAGTAACCCATCCCATGGATCCCACCCCAGGGATCCCAACCCTTCCCAGGGATCCCATCCCAGGGATCCCGTCCCATCCCAGCTATCCCATCCCAGGGATTCCATCCCATCCCAGGGATCCCATTTCATCTGTTCCCATCCCAGGGATCCCATCCCATCCCATCCCAGGGATCCCATCCCATCCCAACCCATCCCATCCCATCCCACCCCATCACATTCCATCCCATCCCATGGATCCCATCCCATCCCAGGGATCCCATCCCATCCCATCCCATACCATCCCAGGGACCGCATCCCATCCCAACCAATCCCATCCCACCCGATCCCATCCCATTCCATCCCATCCCACCCGATCCCATCCCATCCCATCCCATCCCATCCCAGGGACACCATCCCAGGGATCCCATCCCATCCCATCCCATCCCATCCCATCCCATCCCATCACATCCCATCACATCCCATCCCAGCGATCTCATCCCAGGGATTCCATCCCATCCCAGGTATCCCATCCCAACCAATCCTAACCCAGGGATCCCATCCGATCCAATCCCAGGGATCCCATCCCATCCCATCCCATCTCACCCCATCCCATCCCAGGGATCACATCCCATCCCACGGATCCCATCCCATCCCATCCCAGGCATCCCATCCGATCCCATCCAAGGGATCCCATCCCATCCAATCCCATCCCAGGGATCCCATCCCATCCCATCCCATCCCAGGGATCCCATCCCATGGAACCCATCCCAACCCAGGGATCCCATCCCATTCCAACCCATCCAATCCCATCCCAGGGATCCCATCCCAGAGATTCCATCCCATCCCAGGGATGCCATCCCAGGGATTCGATCCCAACCCAGGGATCCCATCCTATCCCAGGGATCCCATCCCAGGGATTCCATCCCATCCCAGGGATCCCATCCCATCCCAGGGATCACATTCCCGGGATCCCATCCCAGGGATCCCATCCCATCCCATCCTATCCCATCCCATCCCATCCCAGGGATCCCATACCAGGGATCCCATCCCATCCCCGGGTCCCCATCCCAGGGATTCCATCCCATCCCAACCCATCCCATCCCATGGATACCATCCGATCCCAGAGATCCCATCCCAGGGATCCCATCCCAGGGATCCCATCCCATCCCAACCCATCCCATCCCATCCTACCCCATCCCATCCCATCCTATCCTATCCCATCCCATCCCATCCCATCCCATCCCATCCCATCCCATCCCATCCCATCCCATCCCATCCCATCCCATCGTAGGGATCCCATACCAGGTATCCCATCCCAGGGATCCCATTCCGTACCATCCCAGGGATCCCATTCCATCCCATCCCATCCCATCCCATCGATCCCATCCCATCCCAAACCATTGTAGCCAATCCCATCCCATCCCACCCCATCCCATCCAATCCCATCCCACCCCATCCCATCCCATCCCATCCCATCCCATCCCATCCCATCCCAGGGACACCATCCCAGGGATACCATACCATCCCAACCCATCCCATCCCATCCGATCCCATCCCAGGGATCCCATCCCATCCCATCCCATCTCACCCCATCCCATCCCAGGGATCACATCCCATCCCACGGATCCCATCCCATCCCATCCCAGGCATCCCATCCGATCCCATCCAAGGGATCCCATCCCATCCAATCCCATCCCAGGGATCCCATCCCATCCCAACCCAGGGATCCCATCCCATTCCAACCCATCCAATCCCATCCCAGGGATGCCATCCCAGGGATTCGATCCCAACCCAGGGATCCCATCCTATCCCAGGGATCCCATCCCAGGGATTCCATCCCATCCCAGGGATCCCATCCCATCCCAGGGATCACATTCCCGGGATCCCATCCCAGGGATCCCATCCCAGGGATCCCATCCCATCCCCGGGATCCCATTCCAGGGATTCCATCCCATCCCAGGGATCCCAACCCATACGAGGGATCACAATCCAGGGATCCCATCCCTGGAATCCCATCTCATCCCATCCCAGGGATCCAATCCCATCCCATCTCATCCCAGGGATCCCATCCCATCGCAGGGATCCCATCCCATCCCATCCCGTCCCATCCTACCCCATCCCATCCCAGGGATCCCATACCAGGTATCCCATCCCATCCCAGGGATCCCATTCCGTACCATCCCAGGGATCCCATTCCATCCCATCCCATCCCATCCCATCGCAGGGATCCCATCCCATTCCATCCCGTCCCATCCCATCCCATCCCACCCCATGCCATCCCATCCCATTCCATCCCATCCCATCCCATCCCATCCCATCCCATCCCATCCCATCCCATCCCATCCCATCCCATCCCATCCCATCCCAGGGATTTCATCCCAGGGATTCCATCCCATCCCAGGTATCCCATCCCAACCAATCCCAACCCAGGGATCCCATCCCATCCCATTTCATCCCATCCCATCCCAGGGATCCCATCCCATCCCAGAGATCCCATCCCAGGGATCCCATCCCATCCCAGGTATCCCATCCCATCCCAACCCATCCCATCCCATCCTGCCCCATCCGATCCCATCCTATCCCATCCCATCCCATCCCGTCCCGTCCCATCACATCCCATCCCAGATATCCCATCCCAGGGATCCCATCCCATCCCAGGGATCCCATCCCATCCCAGGGATCCCATCCGATCCCATCCCATCCCATCCCATCCAATCCCATCCCATCCCATCCCATCCCATCCCATCCCATCCCATCCCATCCCATCCCATCCCATCCCAGGGATCCCATACCAGAGATCCCATCCCATCCCCGGGTCCCCATCCCAGGGATTCCATCCCATCCCAACCCATCCCATCCCATGGATACCATCCCATCCCAGAGATCCCATCCCAGGGATCCCATCCCATCCCAGGTATCCCATCCCAACCCATCCCATCCCATCCTACCCCATCCCATCCCATCCTATCCCATCCCATCCCATCCCCTCCCATCCCATCCTAGGGATCCCATACCAGGTATCCCATCCCATCCCAGGGATCCCATTCCGTACCATCCCAGGGATCCCATTTCATCCCATCCCATCCCATCGATCCCATCCCATCCCAACCCATTTTAGCCAATCCCATCCCACCCCATCCCATCCAATCCCATCCCATCCCATCCCACCCCATCCCATCCCATCCCAGCGATCTCATCCCAGGGATTCCATCCCATCCCAGGTATCCCATCCCAACCAGTCCCAACCCAGGGATCCCATCCCATCCCCTCTCATCCCATCCCATCCCAGGGATCCCATCCCATCCCACGTATCCCATCCCATCCCATCTCATCCCGCGGATCCCATGCCATGGCATCCCATCCCATCCCATCCCATCCCATCCCATCCCATCCCATCCCATCCCAGGGATCCCATCCCATCCATAGCCATCCGATCCCATCCCATCCCATCCCATCCCATCCCATCCCATCCCATCCCATCCCATCCCATCCCATTGTAGCCCATCCCATCCCTTCCCACCCCATCCCATCCCATCCCGTCCCATCACATCCCATCCCAGATATCCCATCCCAGGGATCCCATCCCATCCCAGGGATCCCATCCCATCCCATCCCAGGGATCCCATCCGATCTCATCCCATCCCATCCCATCTCATCCCATCCCATCCCATCCCAGGGATCCCATACCAGAGATCCCATCCCATCCCCGGGTCCCCATCCCAGGGATTCCATCCCATCCCAACCCATCCCATCCCAGGGATCCCATCCCATCCCAGGGATCCGATCCCATCCCAACCCATCCCATCCCATCCTACCCCATCCCATCCCATCCCATCCTATCCCATCCCATCCCATCCCATCCCATCCCATCCCATCCCAGGGATCCCATTCCGTACCATCCCAGGGATCCTATTTCATCCTATCCCATCCCATCCCATTGATCCCATCCCATCCCAACCCATTGTAGCCAATCCCATCCCATCCCACCCCATCCCATCCAATCCCATCCCATCCCATCCCATCCCATCCCATCCCATCACAGGGACACCATCCCAGGGATACCATACCATCCCATCCCATCGCAGGGATCCCATCCCATCCCATCCCATCCCAGCGATCTCATCCCAGGGATTCCATTCCATCCCAGGTATCCCATCCCAACCAATCCTAACCCAGGGATCCCATCCCATCCAATCCCAGGGATCCCATCCCATCCCATCCCATCTCACCCCATCCCATCGCAGGGATCACATCCCATCCCACGGATGCCATCCCATCCCATCCCAGGCATCCCATCCGATCCCATCCAAGGATCCCATCCCATCCCATCCCATCCCAGGGATCCCATCCCATCCCATCCCATCCCATCCCATCCCAGGGATCCCATCCCATCCCATCCCATCCCATCCCATCCCATCCCAGGGATCCCATCCCATGGAACCCATCCCAACGCAGGGATCCCATCCCATTCCAACCCATCCAATCCCATCCCAGGGATCCCATCCCAGAGATTCCATCCCATCCCAGGGATGGCATCCCAGGGATTCGATCCCAACCCAGGGATCCCATCCTATCCCAGGGATCCCATCCCATCCCATCCCATACAATCCCAGGGACCGCATCCCATCCCAACCAATCCCATCCCACCCGATCCCATCCCATTCCATCCCATCCCACCCGATCCCATCCCATCCCATCCCATCCCATCCCATCCCATCCCATCCCAGGGACACCATCCCAGGGATCCCATCCCATCCCATCCCATCCCATCCCATCCCATCCCATCCCATCCCATCACATCCCATCCAAGCGATCTCATCCCAGGGATTCCATCCCATCCCAGGTATCCCATCCCAACCAATCCTAACCCAGGGATCCCATCCGATCCAATCCCAGGGATCCCATCCCATCCCAACCCATCCCATCCCATCCCACCCCATCACATTCCATCCCATCCCATGGATCCCATCCCATCCCAGGGATCCCATCCCATCCCATCCCATACCATCCCAGGGACCGCATCCCATCCCAACCAATCCCATCCCACCCGATCCCATCCCATTCCATCCCATCCCACCCGATCCCATCCCATCCCATCCCATCCCATCCCATCCCAGGGACACCATCCCAGGGATCCCATCCCATCCCATCCCATCCCATCCCATCCCATCACATCCCATCCCAGCGATCTCATCCCAGGGATTCCATCCCATCCCAGGTATCCCATCCCAACCAATCCTAACCCAGGGATCCCATCCGATCCCATCCCTGTGATCCCATCCCATCCCACCCATTCCCATCCCCGGAATCCCATCCCATCACATCCCACGGATCCCATAACATCCCAGGGATCCCATCCCATCCCATCCCATCCCATCCCATCCCAGGGATCCCATCCCAGGGATTCCATCCCATCCCAGGGATCCCATCCCATACGAGGGATCACATTCCAGGGATCCCATCCCAGGGATCCCATCCCATCCCAAGTAACCCATCCCATGGATCCCACCCCAGGGATCCCAACCCTTCCCAGGGATCCCATCCCAGGGATCCCGTCCCATCCCAGCTATCCCATCCCAGGGATTCCATCCCATCCCAGGGATCCCATTTCATCTGTTCCCATCCCAGGGATCCCATCCCATCCCATCCCAGGGATCCCATCCCATCCCAACCCATACCATCCCAGGGACCGCATCCCATCCCAACCAATCCCATCCCACCCGATCCCATCCCATTCCATCCCATCCCACCCGATCCCATCCCATCCCATCCCATCCCATCCCATCCCATCCCATCCCATCCCATCCCAGGGACACCATCCCAGGGATCCCATCCCATCCCATCCCATCCCATCCCATCCCATCACATCCCATCCCAGCGATCTCATCCCAGGGATTCCATCCCATCCCAGGTATCCCATCCCAACCAATCCTAACCCAGGGATCCCATCCGATCCAATCCCAGGGATCCCATCCCATCCCATCCCATCTCACCCCATCCCATCCCAGGGATCACATCCCATCCCACGGATCCCATCCCATCCCATCCCAGGCATCCCATCCGATCCCATCCAAGGGATCCCATCCCATCCAATCCCATCCCAGGGATCCCATCCCATCCCATCCCATCCCAGGGATCCCATCCCATGGAACCCATCCCAACCCAGGGATCCCATCCCATTCCAACCCATCCAATCCCATCCCAGGGATCCCATCCCAGAGATTCCATCCCATCCCAGGGATGCCATCCCAGGGATTCGATCCCAACCCAGGGATCCCATCCTATCCCAGGGATCCCATCCCAGGGATTCCATCCCATCCCAGGGATCCCATCCCATCCCAGGGATCACATTCCCGGGATCCCATCCCAGGGATCCCATCCCATCCCATCCTATCCCATCCCATCCCATCCCATCCCAGGGATCCCATACCAGGGATCCCATCCCATCCCCGGGTCCCCATCCCAGGGATTCCATCCCATCCCAACCCATCCCATCCCATGGATACCATCCGATCCCAGAGATCCCATCCCAGGGATCCCATCCCAGGGATCCCATCCCATCCCAACCCATCCCATCCCATCCTACCCCATCCCATCCCATCCTATCCTATCCCATCCCATCCCATCCCATCCCATCCCATCCCATCCCATCCCATCCCATCCCATCGTAGGGATCCCATACCAGGTATCCCATCCCAGGGATCCCATTCCGTACCATCCCAGGGATCCCATTCCATCCCATCCCATCCCATCCCATCCCATCGATCCCATCCCATCCCAAACCATTGTAGCCAATCCCATCCCATCCCACCCCATCCCATCCAATCCCATCCCACCCCATCCCATCCCATCCCATCCCATCCCATCCCATCCCATCCCATCCCATCCCATCCCATCTAAGGGACACCATCCCAGGGATACCATACCATCCCAACCCATCCCATCCCATCCGATCCCATCCCAGGGATCCCATCCCAGCCCATCCCATCTCACCCCATCCCATCCCAGGGATCACATCCCATCCCACGGATCCCATCCCATCCCATCCCAGGCATCCCATCCGATCCCATCCAAGGGATCCCATCCCATCCAATCCCATCCCAGGGATCCCATCCCATCCCAACCCAGGGATCCCATCCCATTCCAACCCATCCAATCCCATCCCAGGGATGCCATCCCAGGGATTCGATCCCAACCCAGGGATCCCATCCTATCCCAGGGATCCCATCCCAGGGATTCCATCCCATCCCAGGGATCCCATCCCATCCCAGGGATCACATTCCCGGGATCCCATCCCAGGGATCCCATCCCAGGGATCCCATCCCATCCCCGGGATCCCATTCCAGGGATTCCATCCCATCCCAGGGATCCCAACCCATACGAGGGATCACAATCCAGGGATCCCATCCCTGGAATCCCATCTCATCCCATCCCAGGGATCCAATCCCATCCCATCTCATCCCAGGGATCCCATCCCATCGCAGGGATCCCATCCCATCCCATCCCGTCCCATCCTACCCCATCCCATCCCATCCCAGGGATCCCATACCAGGTATCCCATCCCATCCCAGGGATCCCATTCCGTACCATCCCAGGGATCCCATTCCATCCCATCCCATCCCATCCCATCGCAGGGATCCCATCCCATTCCATCCCGTCCCATCCCATCCCATCCCACCCCATGCCATCCCATCCCATTCCATCCCATCCCATCCCATCCCATCCCATCCCATCCCATCCCATCCCATCCCATCCCATCCCATCCCATCCCATCCCAGGGATTTCATCCCAGGGATTCCATCCCATCCCAGGTATCCCATCCCAACCAATCCCAACCCAGGGATCCCATCCCATCCCATTTCATCCCATCCCATCCCAGGGATCCCATCCCATCCCAGAGATCCCATCCCAGGGATCCCATCCCATCCCAGGTATCCCATCCCATCCCAACCCATCCCATCCCATCCTACCCCATCCGATCCCATCCTATCCCATCCCATCCCATCCCGTCCCGTCCCATCACATCCCATCCCAGATATCCCATCCCAGGGATCCCATCCCATCCCAGGGATCCCATCCCATCCCAGGGATCCCATCCGATCCCATCCCATCCCATCCCATCCCATCCCATCCCAGGGATCCCATACCAGAGATCCCATCCCATCCCCGGGTCCCCATCCCAGGGATTCCATCCCATCCCAACCCATCCCATCCCATGGATACCATCCCATCCCAGAGATCCCATCCCAGGGATCCCATCCCATCCCAGGTATCCCATCCCAACCCATCCCATCCCATCCTACCCCATCCCATCCCATCCTATCCCATCCCATCCCATCCCCTCCCATCCCATCCTAGGGATCCCATACCAGGTATCCCATCCCATCCCAGGGATCCCATTCCGTACCATCCCAGGGATCCCATTTCATCCCATCCCATCCCATCGATCCCATCCCATCCCAACCCATTTTAGCCAATCCCATCCCACCCCATCCCATCCAATCCCATCCCATCCCATCCCACCCCATCCCATCCCATCCCAGCGATCTCATCCCAGGGATTCCATCCCATCCCAGGTATCCCATCCCAACCAGTCCCAACCCAGGGATCCCATCCCATCCCCTCTCATCCCATCCCATCCCAGGGATCCCATCCCATCCCACGTATCCCATCCCATCCCATCTCATCCCGCGGATCCCATGCCATGGCATCCCATCCCATCCCATCCCATCCCATCCCATCCCAGGGATCCCATCCCATCCATAGCCATCCGATCCCATCCCATCCCATCCCATCCCATCCCATCCCATCCCATCCCATCCCATTGTAGCCCATCCCATCCCTTCCCACCCCATCCCATCCCATCCCGTCCCATCACATCCCATCCCAGATATCCCATCCCAGGGATCCCATCCCATCCCAGGGATCCCATCCCATCCCATCCCAGGGATCCCATCCGATCTCATCCCATCCCATCCCATCCCATCTCATCCCATCCCATCCCATCCCAGGGATCCCATACCAGAGATCCCATCCCATCCCCGGGTCCCCATCCCAGGGATTCCATCCCATCCCAACCCATCCCATCCCAGGGATCCCATCCCATCCCAGGGATCCGATCCCATCCCAACCCATCCCATCCCATCCTACCCCATCCCATCCCATCCCATCCTATCCCATCCCATCCCATCCCATCCCATCCCATCCCAGGGATCCCATTCCGTACCATCCCAGGGATCCTATTTCATCCTATCCCATCCCATCCCATTGATCCCATCCCATCCCAACCCATTGTAGCCAATCCCATCCCATCCCACCCCATCCCATCCAATCCCATCCCATCCCATCCCATCCCATCCCATCCCATCCCATCCCATCCCATCACAGGGACACCATCCCAGGGATACCATACCATCCCATCCCATCGCAGGGATCCCATCCCATCCCATCCCATCCCAGCGATCTCATCCCAGGGATTCCATTCCATCCCAGGTATCCCATCCCAACCAATCCTAACCCAGGGATCCCATCCCATCCAATCCCAGGGATCCCATCCCATCCCATCTCACCCCATCCCATCGCAGGGATCACATCCCATCCCACGGATGCCATCCCATCCCATCCCAGGCATCCCATCCGATCCCATCCAAGGATCCCATCCAATCCCATCCCATCCCAGGGATCCCATCCCATCCCATCCCATCCCATCCCATCCCAGGGATCCCATCCCATCCCATCCCATCCCATCCCATCCCATCCCAGGGATCCCATCCCATGGAACCCATCCCAACCCAGGGATCCCATCCCATTCCAACCCATCCAATCCCATCCCAGGGATCCCATCCCAGAGATTCCATCCCATCCCAGGGATGGCATCCCAGGGATTCGATCCCAACCCAGGGATCCCATCCTATCCCAGGGATCCCATCCCATCCCATCCCATACAATCCCAGGGACCGCATCCCATCCCAACCAATCCCATCCCACCCGATCCCATCCCATTCCATCCCATCCCACCCGATCCCATCCCATCCCATCCCATCCCATCCCATCCCAGGGACACCATCCCAGGGATCCCATCCCATCCCATCCCATCCCATCCCATCCCATCCCATCGTAGGGATCCCATACCAGGTATCCCATCCCAACCAATCCTAACCCAGGGATCCCATCCGATCCAATCCCAGGGATCCCATCCCATCCCAACCCATCCCATCCCATCCCACCCCATCACATTCCATCCCATCCCATGGATCCCATCCCATCCCAGGGATCCCATCCCATCCCATCCCATACCATCCCAGGGACCGCATCCCATCCCAACCAATCCCATCCCACCCGATCCCATCCCATTCCATCCCATCCCACCCGATCCCATCCCATCCCATCCCATCACATCCCATCCCAGCGATCTCATCCCAGGGATTCCATCCCATCCCAGGTATCCCATCCCAACCAATCCTAACCCAGGGATCCCATCCGATCCAATCCCAGGGATCCCATCCCATCCCATCCCATCCCATCTCACCCCATCCCATCCCAGGGATCACATCCCATCCCACGGATCCCATCCCATCCCATCCCAGGCATCCCATCCGATCCCATCCAAGGGATCCCATCCCATCCAATCCCATCCCAGGGATCCCATCCCATCCCATCCCAGGGATCCCATCCCATGGAACCCATCCCAACCCAGGGATCCCATCCCATTCCAACCCATCCAATCCCATCCCAGGGATCCCATCCCAGAGATTCCATCCCATCCCAGGGATGCCATCCCAGGGATTCGATCCCAACCCAGGGATCCCATCCTATCCCAGGGATCCCATCCCAGGGATTCCATCCCATCCCAGGGATCCCATCCCATCCCAGGGATCACATTCCCGGGATCCCATCCCAGGGATCCCATCCCATCCCATCCTATCCCATCCCATCCCATCCCAGGGATCCCATACCAGGGATCCCATCCCATCCCCGGGTCCCCATCCCAGGGATTCCATCCCATCCCAACCCATCCCATCCCATGGATACCATCCGATCCCAGAGATCCCATCCCAGGGATCCCATCCCAGGGATCCCATCCCATCCCAACCCATCCCATCCCATCCTACCCCATCCCATCCCATCCTATCCTATCCCATCCCATCCCATCCCATCCCATCCCATCCCATCCCATCCCATCGTAGGGATCCCATACCAGGTATCCCATCCCAGGGATCCCATTCCGTACCATCCCAGGGATCCCATTCCATCCCATCCCATCCCATCCCATCGATCCCATCCCATCCCAAACCATTGTAGCCAATCCCATCCCATCCCACCCCATCCCATCCAATCCCATCCCACCCCATCCCATCCCATCCCATCCCATCCCATCCCATCCCATCCCATCCCATCCCAGGGACACCATCCCAGGGATACCATACCATCCCAACCCATCCCATCCCATCCGATCCCATCCCAGGGATCCCATCCCATCCCATCCCATCTCACCCCATCCCATCCCAGGGATCACATCCCATCCCACGGATCCCATCCCATCCCATCCCAGGCATCCCATCCGATCCCATCCAAGGGATCCCATCCCATCCAATCCCATCCCAGGTATCCCATCCCATCCCAACCCAGGGATCCCATCCCATTCCAACCCATCCAATCCCATCCCAGGGATGCCATCCCAGGGATTCGATCCCAACCCAGGGATCCCATCCTATCCCAGGGATCCCATCCCAGGGATTCCATCCCATCCCAGGGATCCCATCCCATCCCAGGGATCACATTCCCGGGATCCCATCCCAGGGATCCCATCCCATCCCAGGGATCCCATCCCATCCCATCCTATCCCATCCCATCCCATCCCATCCCAGGGATCCCATACCAGGGATCCCATCCCATCCCCGGGTCCCCATCCCAGGGATTCCATCCCATCCCAACCCATCCCATCCCATGGATACCATCCGATCCCAGAGATCCCATCCCAGGGATCCCATCCCAGGGATCCCATCCCATCCCAACCCATCCCATCCCATCCTACCCCATCCCATCCCATCCCATCCTACCCCATCCCATCCCATCCTATCCTATCCCATCCCATCCCATCCCATCCCATCCCATCCCATCCCATCCCATCCCATCCCATCCCATCCCATCGTAGGGATCCCATACCAGGTATCCCATCCCAGGGATCCCATTCCGTACCATCCCAGGGATCCCATTCCATCCCATCCCATCCCATCCCATCGATCCCATCCCATCCCAAACCATTGTAGCCAATCCCATCCCATCCCACCCCATCCCATCCAATCCCATCCCACACCATCCCATCCCATCCCATCCCATCCCATCCCATCCCATCCCATCCCATCCCAGGGACACCATCCCAGGGATACCATACCATCCCAACCCATCCCATCCCATCCCATCCCATCCCATCCCATCCCAGGGACACCATCCCAGGGATACCATACCATCCCAACCCATCCCATCCCATCCGATCCCATCCCAGGGATCCCATCCCATACCATCCCATCCCATCGCAGGGATCCCATCCCATCCCATTCCATCCCATCCCATCACATCCCATCCCAGCGATCTCATCCCAGGAATTCCATCCCATCCCTGTGATCCCATCCCATCCCACCCATTCCCATCCCCGGTATCCCATCCCATCACATCCCACGGATCCCATAACATCCCAGGGATCCCATCCCATCCCATCCCATCCCAGGGATCCCATCCCAGGGATTCCATCCCATCCCAGGGATCCCATCCCATACGAGGGATCACATTCCAGGGATCCCATCCCAGGGATCCCATCCCATCCCAAGTAACCCATCCCATGGATCCCACCCCAGGGATCCCAACCCTTCCCAGGGATCCCATCCCAGGGATCCCGTCCCATCCCAGCTATCCCATCCCAGGGATTCCATCCCATCCCAGGGATCCCATTTCATCTGTTCCCATCCCAGGGATCCCATCCCATCCCATCCCAGGGATCCCATCCCATCCCAACCCATCCCATCCCATCCCACCCCATCACATTCCATGCCATCCCATGGATCCCATCCCATCCCAGGGATCCCATCCCATCCCATCCCATACCATCCCAGGGACCGCATCCCATCCCAACCAATCCCATCCCACCCGATCCCATCCCATTCCATCCCATCCCACCCGATCCCATCCCATCCCATCCCATCCCAGGGACACCATCCCAGGGATACCATACCATCCCATCCCATCGCAGGGATCCCATCCCATCCCATCCCATCCCATCCCATCCCATCCCATCACATCCCATCCCAGCGATCTCATCCCAGGGATTCCATCCCATCCCAGGTATCCCATCCCAACCAATCCTAACCCAGGGATCCCATCCGATCCAATCCCAGGGATCCCATCCCATCCCATCCCATCTCACCCCATCCCATCCCAGGGATCACATCCCATCCCACGGATCCCATCCCATCCCATCCCAGGCATCCCATCCGATCCCATCCAAGGGATCCCATCCCATCCAATCCCATCCCAGGGATCCCATCCCAGATATCCCATCCCAGGGATCCCATCCCATGGAACCCATCCCAACCCAGGGATCCCATCCCATTCCAACCCATCCAATCCCATCCCAGGGATCCCATCCCAGAGATTCCATCCCATCCCAGGGATGCCATCCCAGGGATTCGATCCCAACCCAGGGATCCCATCCTATCCCAAGGATCCCATCCTAGGGATTCCATCCCATCCCAGGGATCCCATCCCATCCCAGGGATCACATTCCCGGGATCCCATCGCAGGGATCCCATCCCATCCCAGGGATCCCATCCCATCCCATCCTATCCCATCCCATCCCATCCCATCCCAGGGATCCCATACCAGGGATCCCATCCCATCCCCGGGTCCCCATCCCAGGGATTCCATCCCATCCCAACCCATCCCATCCCATGGATACCATCCGATCCCAGAGATCCCATCCCAGGGATCCCATCCCAGGGATCCCATCCCATCCCAACCCATCCCATCCCATCCTACCCCATCCCATCCCATCCTATCCTATCCCATCCCATCCCATCCCATCCCATCCCATCCCATCCCATCCCATCCCATCCCATCCCATCCCATCCCATCCCATCCCATCGTAGGGATCCCATACCAGGTATCCCATCCCAGGGATCCCATTCCGTACCATCCCAGGGATCCCATTCCATCCCATCCCATCCCATCCCATCGATCCCATCCCATCCCAAACCATTGTAGCCAATCCCATCCCATCCCACCCCATCCCATCCAATCCCATCCCACGCCATCCCATCCCATCCCATCCCATCCCATCCCATCCCATCCCATCCCATCCCATCCCAGGGACACCATCCCAGGGATACCATACCATCCCAACCCATCCCATCCCATCCGATCCCATCCCAGGGATCCCATCCCATACCATCCCATCCCATCGCAGGGATCCCATCCCATCCCATTCCATCCCATCCCATCACATCCCATCCCAGCGATCTCATCCCAGGAATTCCATCCCATCCCTGTGATCCCATCCCATCCCACCCATTCCCATCCCCGGAATCCCATCCCATCACATCCCACGGATCCCATAACATCCCAGGGATCCCATCCCATCCCATCCCAGGGATCCCATCCCAGGGATTCCATCCCATCCCCGGGATCCCATCCCAGGGATTCCATCTCATCCCAGGGATCCAATCCCAGAGATCCTCTCCCATCCCATCCCATCCCATCCCATCCCAGGGATCCCATCCCATGGAAGCCATCCCAATCCAGGGATCCCATCCCATCCCATCCCATCCCATCTCATCCCATCCCATCCCAGGGATCCCATCCCATCCCATCCCATCCCATCCCATCCCATCCCATCCCATCCCATCCCAGGGATCCCATCTCATCCCAGGGATCCAATCCCAGAGATCCTCTCCCATCCCATCCCATCCCATCCCATCCCATCCCAGGGATCCCATCCCATGGAACCCATCCCAATCCAGGGATCCCATCCCATCCCATCCCATCCCATCTCATC
The DNA here is from genome assembly GCF_052056855.1 of Sturnus vulgaris. Taxonomy (NCBI): domain Eukaryota; kingdom Metazoa; phylum Chordata; class Aves; order Passeriformes; family Sturnidae; genus Sturnus; species Sturnus vulgaris. The sequence goes on along the minus strand of NC_142282.1, from coordinate 7,748,285 downwards.
CCATCCCATCCCAGGGATCCCATCCCATCCCCGGGATCCCATTCCAGGGATTCCATCCCATCCCAGGGATCCCAACCCATACGAGGGATCCCATCCCAGGGATCCCATCCCAGGGATCCCATCCCAGGGATCCCATCCCATCCCCGGGATCCCATTCCAGGGATTCCATCCCATCCCAGGGATCCCAACCCATACGAGGGATCACAATCCAGGGATCCCATCCCTGGAATCCCATCTCATCCCATCCCAGGGATCCAATCCCATCCCATCTCATCCCAGGGATCCCATCCCATCGCAGGGATCCCATCCCATCCCATCCCGTCCCATCCTACCCCATCCCATCCCATCCCAGGGATCCCATACCAGGTATCCCATCCCATCCCAGGGATCCCATTCCGTACCATCCCAGGGATCCCATTCCATCCCATCCCATCCCATCCCATCGCAGGGATCCCATCCCATTCCATCCCGTCCCATCCCATCCCATCCCATCCCACCCCATGCCATCCCATCCCATTCCATCCCATCCCATCCCATCCCATCCCATCCCATCCCATCCCATCCCATCCCAGGGATTTCATCCCAGGGATTCCATCCCATCCCAGGTATCCCATCCCAACCAATCCCAACCCAGGGATCCCATCCCATTTCATCCCATCCCATCCCAGGGATCCCATCCCATCCCAGAGATCCCATCCCAGGGATCCCATCCCATCCCAGGTATCCCATCCCATCCCAACCCATCCCATCCCATCCTACCCCATCCGATCCCATCCTATCCCATCCCATCCCATCCCGTCCCGTCCCATCACATCCCATCCCAGATATCCCATCCCAGGGATCCCATCCCATCCCAGGGATCCCATCCCATCCCAGGGATCCCATCCGATCCCATCCCATCCCATCCCATCCCATCCCATCCCATCCCATCCCATCCCATCCCATCCCAGGGATCCCATACCAGAGATCCCATCCCATCCCCGGGTCCCCATCCCAGGGATTCCATCCCATCCCAACCCATCCCATCCCATGGATACCATCCCATCCCAGAGATCCCATCCCAGGGATCCCATCCCATCCCAGGTATCCCATCCCAACCCATCCCATCCCATCCTACCCCATCCCATCCCATCCTATCCCATCCCATCCCATCCCCTCCCATCCCATCCTAGGGATCCCATACCAGGTATCCCATCCCATCCCAGGGATCCCATTCCGTACCATCCCAGGGATCCCATTTCATCCCATCCCATCCCATCGATCCCATCCCATCCCAACCCATTTTAGCCAATCCCATCCCACCCCATCCCATCCAATCCCATCCCATCCCATCCCATCCCATCCCATCCAATCCCACCCCATCCCAGGGACACCATCCCAGGGATACCATACCATCCCATCCCATCGCAGGGATCCCATCCCATCCCATCCCGTCCCATCCCATCCCACCCCATCCCATCCCATCCCAGCGATCTCATCCCAGGGATTCCATCCCATCCCAGGTATCCCATCCCAACCAGTCCCAACCCAGGGATCCCATCCCATCCCCTCTCATCCCATCCCATCCCAGGGATCCCATCCCATCCCACGTATCCCATCCCATCCCATCTCATCCCGCGGATCCCATGCCATGGCATCCCATCCCATCCCATCCCATCCCATCCCATCCCATCCCAGGGATCCCATCCCATCCATAGCCATCCGATCCCATCCCATCCCATCCCATCCCATCCCATCCCATCCCATCCCATCCCATCCCATTGTAGCCCATCCCATCCCTTCCCACCCCATCCCATCCCATCCCGTCCCATCACATCCCATCCCAGATATCCCATCCCAGGGATCCCATCCCATCCCAGGGATCCCATCCCATCCCATCCCAGGGATCCCATCCCATCCCAACCCATCCCATCCCATCCTACCCCATCCCATCCCATCCTATCCTATCCCATCCCATCCCATCCCATCCCATCCCATCCCATCCCATCCCATCCCATCCCATCGTAGGGATCCCATACCAGGTATCCCATCCCAGGGATCCCATTCCGTACCATCCCAGGGATCCCATTCCATCCCATCCCATCCCATCCCATCGATCCCATCCCATCCCAAACCATTGTAGCCAATCCCATCCCATCCCACCCCATCCCATCCAATCCCATCCCACCCCATCCCATCCCATCCCATCCCATCCCATCCCATCCCATCCCATCCCATCCCATCCCATCCCATCCCATCCCATCCCATCCCATCCCATCCCAGGGACACCATCCCAGGGATACCATACCATCCCAACCCATCCCATCCCATCCGATCCCATCCCAGGGATCCCATCCCATACCATCCCATCCCATCGCAGGGATCCCATCCCATCCCATTCCATCCCATCCCATCACATCCCATCCCAGCGATCTCATCCCAGGAATTCCATCCCATCCCTGTGATCCCATCCCATCCCACCCATTCCCATCCCCGGAATCCCATCCCATCACATCCCACGGATCCCATAACATCCCAGGGATCCCATCCCATCCCATCCCAGGGATCCCATCCCAGGGATTCCATCCCATCCCAGGGATCCCATCCCAGGGATTCCATCTCATCCCAGGGATCGAATCCCAGAGATCCTCTCCCATCCCATCCCATCCCATCCCATCCCAGGGATCCCATCCCATGGAAGCCATCCCAATCCACGGATCCCATCCCATCCCATCCCATCCCATCTCATCCCATCCCATCCCAGGGATCCCATCCCATCCCATCCCATCCCATCCCATCCCATCCCATCCCATCCCATCCCATCCCAGGGATCCCATCTCATCCCAGGGATCCAATCCCAGAGATCCTCTCCCATCCCATCCCATCCCATCCCATCCCATCCCATCCCATCCCAGGGATCCCATCCCATGGAACCCATCCCAATCCAGGGATCCCATCCCATCCCATCCCATCCCATCTCATCCCATCCCATCCCAGGGATCCCATCCTATCCCCGGGATCCCATTCCAGGGATTCCATCCCATCCCAGGGATCCCAACCCATACGAGGGATCCCATCCCAGGGATCCCATCCCAGGGATCCCATCCCAGGGATCCCATCCCATCCCCGGGATCCCATTCCAGGGATTCCATCCCATCCCAGGGATCCCAACCCATACGAGGGATCACAATCCAGGGATCCCATCCCTGGAATCCCATCTCATCCCATCCCAGGGATCCAATCCCATCCCATCTCATCCCAGGGATCCCATCCCATCGCAGGGATCCCATCCCATCCCGTCCCATCCTACCCCATCCCATCCCATCCCAGGGATCCCATACCAGGTATCCCATCCCATCCCAGGGATCCCATTCCGTACCATCCCAGGGATCCCATTCCATCCCATCCCATCCCATCCCATCGCAGGGATCCCATCCCATTCCATCCCGTCCCATCCCATCCCATCCCACCCCATGCCATCCCATCCCATTCCATTCCATCCCATCCCATCCCATCCCATCCCATCCCATCCCATCCCATCCCAGGGATTTCATCAAAGGGATTCCATCCCATCCCAGGTATCCCATCCCAACCAATCCCAACCCAGGGATCCCATCCCATTTCATCCCATCCCATCCCAGGGATCCCATCCCATCCCAGAGATCCCATCCCAGGGATCCCATCCCATCCCAGGTATCCCATCCCATCCCAACCCATCCCATCCCATCCTACCCCATCCGATCCCATCCTATCCCATCCCATCCCATCCCGTCCCGTCCCATCACATCCCATCCCAGATATCCCATCCCAGGGATCCCATCCCATCCCAGGGATCCCATCCCATCCCAGGGATCCCATCCGATCCCATCCCATCCCATCCAATCCCATCCCATCCCATCCCATCCCATCCCATCCCATCCCATCCCATCCCATCCCATCCCATCCCATCCCATCCCAGGGATCCCATACCAGAGATCCCATCCCATCCCCGGGTCCCCATCCCAGGGATTCCATCCCATCCCAACCCATCCCATCCCATGGATACCATCCCATCCCAGAGATCCCATCCCAGGGATCCCATCCCATCCCAGGGATCCCATCCCAACCCATCCCATCCCATCCTACCCCATCCCATCCCATCCTATCCCATCCCATCCCATCCCCTCCCATCCCATCCTAGGGATCCCATACCAGGTATCCCATCCCATCCCAGGGATCCCATTCCGTACCATCCCAGGGATCCCATTTCATCCCATCCCATCCCATCGATCCCATCCCATCCCAACCCATTGTAGCCAATCCCATCCCACCCCATCCCATCCAATCCCATCCCATCCCATCCCATCCCATCCCATCCCATCCCACCCAATCCCAGGGACACCATCCCAGGGATACCATACCATCCCATCCCATCGCAGGGATCCCATCCCATCCCATCCCGTCCCATCCCATCCCACCCCATCCCATCCCATCCCAGCGATCTCATCCCAGCGATTCCATCCCATCCCAGGTATCCCATCCCAACCAGTCCCAACCCAGGGATCCCATCCCATCCCCTCTCATCCCATCCCATCCCCTCTCATCCCATCCCATCCCGCGGATCCCATGCCATGGCATCCCATCCCATCCCATCCCATCCCATCCCATCCCATCCCATCCCAGGGATCCCATCCCATCCATAGCCATCCGATCCCATCCCATCCCATCCCATCCCATCCCATCCCAGGGATCCCATCCCATCCATAGCCATCAGATCCCATCCCATCCCATCCCATCCCATCCCATCCCATCCCAGGGATCCCATCCCATGGAACCCATCCCAACCCAGGGATCCCATCCCATTCCAACCCATCCAATCCCATCCCAGGGATCCCATCCCAGAGATTCCATCCCATCCCAGGGATGCCATCCCAGGGATTCGATCCCAACCCAGGGATCCCATCCTATCCCAGGGATCCCATCCCAGGGATTCCATCCCATCCCAGGGATCCCATCCCATCCCAGGGATCACATTCCCGGGATCCCATCCCAGGGATCCCATCCCATCCCAGGGATCCCATCCCATCCCATCCTATCCCATCCCATCCCATCCCATCCCAGGGATCCCATACCAGGGATCCCATCCCATCCCCGGGTCCCCATCCCAGGGATTCCATCCCATCCCAACCCATCCCATCCCATGGATACCATCCGATCCCAGAGATCCCATCCCAGGGATCCCATCCCAGGGATCCCATCCCATCGCAACCCATCCCATCCCATCCTACCCCATCCCATCCCATCCTATCCTATTCCATCCCATCCCATCCCATCCCATCCCATCCCATCCCATCCCATCCCATCCCATCCCATCCCATCCCATCCCATCGTAGGGATCCCATACCAGGTATCCCATCCCAGGGATCCCATTCCGTACCATCCCAGGGATCCCATTCCATCCCATCCCATCCCATCCCATCGATCCCATCCCATCCCAAACCATTGTAGCCAATCCCATCCCATCCCACCCCATCCCATCCAATCCCATCCCACCCCATCCCATCCCATCCCATCCCATCCCATCCCATCCCATCCCATCCCATCCCATCCCATCCCATCCCAGGGACACCATCCCAGGGATACCATACCATCCCAACCCATCCCATCCCATCCGATCCAATCCCAGGGATCCCATCCCATCCCATCCCATCTCACCCCATCCCATCCCAGGGATCACATCCCATCCCAGGGATCCCAACCCATACGAGGGATCACAATCCAGGGATCCCATCCCTGGAATCCCATCTCATCCCATCCCAGGGATCCAATCCCATCCCATCTCATCCCAGGGATCCCATCCCATCGCAGGGATCCCATCCCATCCCATCCCGTCCCATCCTACCCCATCCCATCCCATCCCAGGGATCCCATACCAGGTATCCCATCCCATCCCAGGGATCCCATTCCGTACCATCCCAGGGATCCCATTCCATCCCATCCCATCCCATCCCATCGCAGGGATCCCATCCCATTCCATCCCGTCCCATCCCATCCCATCCCATCCCACCCCATGCCATCCCATCCCATTCCATCCCATCCCATCCCATCCCATCCCATCCCATCCCATCCCATCCCATCCCATCCCATCCCAGGGATTTCATCCCAGGGATTCCATCCCATCCCAGGTATCCCATCCCAACCAATCCCAACCCAGGGATCCCATCCCATCCCATCCCATCCCATCCCATCCCATCCCATCCCATCCCATCCCATCCCATCCCATCCCAGGGATTTCATCCCAGGGATTCCATCCCATCCCAGGTATCCCATCCCAACCAATCCCAACCCAGGGATCCCATCCCATTTCATCCCATTCCATCCCAGGGATCCCATCCCATCCCAGAGATCCCATCCCAGGGATCCCATCCCATCCCAGGTATCCCATCCCATCCCAACCCATCCCATCCCATCCTACCCCATCCGATCCCATCCTATCCCATCCCATCCCATCCCGTCCCGTCCCATCACATCCCATCCCAGATATCCCATCCCAGGGATCCCATCCCATCCCAGGGATCCCATCCCATCCCAGGGATCCCATCCGATCCCATCCCATCCCATCCCATCCCATCCCATCCCATCCCATCCCATCCCATCCCAGGCATCCCATACCAGAGATCCCATCCCATCCCCGGGTCCCCATCCCAGGGATTCCATCCCATCCCAACCCATCCCATCCCATGGATACCATCCCATCCCAGAGATCCCATCCCAGGGATCCCATCCCATCCCAGGTATCCCATCCCAACCCATCCCATCCCATCCTACCCCATCCCATCCCATCCTATCCCATCCCATCCCATCCCCTCCCATCCCATCCTAGGGATCCCATACCAGGTATCCCATCCCATCCCAGGGATCCCATTCCGTACCATCCCAGGGATCCCATTTCATCCCATCCCATCCCATCGATCCCATCCCATCCCAACCCATTTTAGCCAATCCCATCCCACCCCATCCCATCCAATCCCATCCCATCCCATCCCATCCCATCCCATCCCATCCCATCCCACCCCATCCCAGGGACACCATCCCAGGGATACCATACCATCCCATCCCATCGCAGGGATCCCATCCCATCCCATCCCGTCCCATCCCATCCCACCCCATCCCATCCCATCCCAGCGATCTCATCCCAGGGATTCCATCCCATCCCAGGTATCCCATCCCAACCAGTCCCAACCCAGGGATCCCATCCCATCCCCTCTCATCCCATCCCATCCCAGGGATCCCATCCCATCCCACGTATCCCATCCCATCCCATCTCATCCCGCGGATCCCATGCCATGGCATCCCATCCCATCCCATCCCATCCCATCCCATCCCATCCCATCCCAGGGATCCCATCCCATCCATAGCCATCCGATCCCATCCCATCCCATCCCATCCCATCCCATCCCATCCCATCCCATCCCATTGTAGCCCATCCCATCCCTTCCCACCCCATCCCATCCCATCCCGTCCCATCACATCCCATCCCAGATATCCCATCCCAGGGATCCCATCCCATCCCAGGGATCCCATCCCATCCCATCCCAGGGATCCCATCCCATCCCAACCCATCCCATCCCATCCTACCCCATCCCATCCCATCCTATCCTATCCCATCCCATCCCATCCCATCCCATCCCATCCCATCCCATCCCATCCCATCCCATCCCATCCCATCCCATCCCATCGTAGGGATCCCATACCAGGTATCCCATCCCAGGGATCCCATTCCGTACCATCCCAGGGATCCCATTCCATCCCATCCCATCCCATCCCATCGATCCCATCCCATCCCAAACCATTGTAGCCAATCCCATCCCATCCCACCCCATCCCATCCAATCCCATCCCACCCCATCCCATCCCATCCCATCCCATCCCATCCCATCCCATCCCATCCCATCCCATCCCATCCCATCCCAGGGACACCATCCCAGGGATACCATACCATCCCAACCCATCCCATCCCATCCGATCCCATCCCAGGGATCCCATCCCATACCATCCCATCCCATCGCAGGGATCCCATCCCATCCCATCCCATCCCATCACATCCCATCCCAGCGATCTCATCCCAGGAATTCCATCCCATCCCTGTGATCCCATCCCATCCCACCCATTCCCATCCCCGGAATCCCATCCCATCACATCCCACGGATCCCATAACATCCCAGGGATCCCATCCCATCCCATCCCAGGGATCCCATCCCAGGGATTCCATCCCATCCCAGGGATCCCATCCCAGGGATTCCATCTCATCCCAGGGATCGAATCCCAGAGATCCTCTCCCATCCCATCCCATCCCATCCCAGGGATCCCATCCCATGGAAGCCATCCCAATCCACGGATCCCATCCCATCCCATCCCATCCCATCTCATCCCATCCCATCCCAGGGATCCCATCCCATCCCATCCCATCCCATCCCATCCCATCCCATCCCATCCCATCCCAGGGATCCCATCTCATCCCAGGGATCCAATCCCAGAGATCCTCTCCCATCCCATCCCATCCCATCCCATCCCATCCCAGGGATCCCATCCCATGGAACCCATCCCAATCCAGGGATCCCATCCCATCCCATCCCATCCCATCTCATCCCATCCCATCCCAGGGATCCCATCCCATCCCCGGGATCCCATTCCAGGGATTCCATCCCATCCCAGGGATCCCAACCCATACGAGGGATCCCATCCCAGGGATCCCATAGCAGGGATCCCATCCCAGGGATCCCATCCCATCCCCGGGATCCCATTCCAGGGATTCCATCCCATCCCAGGGATCCCAACCCATACGAGGGATCACAATCCAGGGATCCCATCCCTGGAATCCCATCTCATCCCATCCCAGGGATCCAATCCCATCCCATCTCATCCCAGGGATCCCATCCCATCGCAGGGATCCCATCCCATCCCATCCCGTCCCATCCTACCCCATCCCATCCCATCCCAGGGATCCCATACCAGGTATCCCATCCCATCCCAGGGATCCCATTCCGTACCATCCCAGGGATCCCATTCCATCCCATCCCATCCCATCCCATCGCAGGGATCCCATCCCATTCCATCCCGTCCCATCCCATCCCATCCCACCCCATGCCATCCCATCCCATTCCATCCCATCCCATCCCATCCCATCCCATCCCATCCCATCCCATCCCAGGGATTTCATCCCAGGGATTCCATCCCATCCCAGGTATCCCATCCCAACCAAACCCAACCCAGGGATCCCATCCCATTTCATCCCATCCCATCCCAGGGATCCCATCCCATCCCAGAGATCCCATCCCAGGGATCCCATCCCATCCCAGGTATCCCATCCCATCCCAACCCATCCCATCCCATCCTACCCCATCCGATCCCATCCTATCCCATCCCATCCCATCCCGTCCCGTCCCATCACATCCCATCCCAGATATCCCATCCCAGGGATCCCATCCCATCCCAGGGATCCCATCCCATCCCAGGGATCCCATCCGATCCCATCCCATCCCATCCAATCCCATCCCATCCCATCCCATCCCATCCCATCCCATCCCATCCCATCCCATCCCATCCCATCCCAGGGATCCCATACCAGAGATCCCATCCCATCCCCGGGTCCCCATCCCAGGGATTCCATCCCATCCCAACCCATCCCATCCCATGGATACCATCCCATCCCAGAGATCCCATCCCAGGGATCCCATCCCATCCCAGGGATCCCATCCCAACCCATCCCATCCCATCCTACCCCATCCCATCCCATCCTATCCCATCCCATCCCATCCCCTCCCATCCCATCCTAGGGATCCCATACCAGGTATCCCATCCCATCCCAGGGATCCCATTCCGTACCATCCCAGGGATCCCATTTCATCCCATCCCATCCCATCGATCCCATCCCATCCCAACCCATTTTAGCCAATCCCATCCCACCCCATCCCATCCAATCCCATCCCATCCCATCCCATCCCATCCCATCCCATCCCATCCCACCCAATCCCAGGGACACCATCCCAGGGATACCATACCATCCCATCCCATCGCAGGGATCCCATCCCATCCCATCCCGTCCCATCCCATCCCACCCCATCCCATCCCATCCCAGCGATCTCATCCCAGCGATTCCATCCCATCCCAGGTATCCCATCCCAACCAGTCCCAACCCAGGGATCCCATCCCATCCCCTCTCATCCCATCCCATCCCAGGGATCCCATCCCATCCCACGTATCCCATCCCATCCCATCTCATCCCGCGGATCCCATGCCATGGCATCCCATCCCATCCCATCCCATCCCATCCCATCCCATCCCATCCCATCCCATCCCATCCCAGGGATCCCATCCCATCCATAGCCATCCGATCCCATCCCATCCCATCCCATCCCATCCCATCCCATCCCAGGGATCCCATCCCATGGAACCCATCCCAACCCAGGGATCCCATCCCATTCCAACCCATCCAATCCCATCCCAGGGATCCCATCCCAGAGATTCCATCCCATCCCAGGGATGCCATCCCAGGGATTCGATCCCAACCCAGGGATCCCATCCTATCCCAGGGATCCCATCCCAGGGATTCCATCCCATCCCAGGGATCCCATCCCATCCCAGGGATCACATTCCCGGGATCCCATCCCAGGGATCCCATCCCATCCCAGGGATCCCATCCCATCCCATCCTATCCCATCCCATCCCATCCCATCCCAGGGATCCCATACCAGGGATCCCATCCCATCCCCGGGTCCCCATCCCAGGGATTCCATCCCATCCCAACCCATCCCATCCCATGGATACCATCCGATCCCAGAGATCCCATCCCAGGGATCCCATCCCAGGGATCCCATCCCATCCCAACCCATCCCATCCCATCCTACCCCATCCCATCCCATCCTATCCTATCCCATCCCATCCCATCCCATCCCATCCCATCCCATCCCATCCCATCCCATCCCATCCCATCCCATCCCATCGTAGGGATCCCATACCAGGTATCCCATCCCAGGGATCCCATTCCGTACCATCCCAGGGATCCCATTCCATCCCATCCCATCCCATCCCATCGATCCCATCCCATCCCAAACCATTGTAGCCAATCCCATCCCATCCCACCCCATCCCATCCAATCCCATCCCACCCCATCCCATCCCATCCCATCCCATCCCATCCCATCCCATCCCATCCCATCCCATCCCATCCCATCCCAGGGACACCATCCCAGGGATACCATACCATCCCAACCCATCCCATCCCATCCGATCCAATCCCAGGGATCCCATCCCATCCCATCCCATCTCACCCCATCCCATCCCAGGGATCACATCCCATCCCACGGATCCCATCCCATCCCATCCCAGGCATCCCATCCGATCCCATCCAAGGGATCCCATCCCATCCAAACCCATCCCAGGGATCCCATCCCATCCCGTCCCGTCCCATCACATCCCATCCCAGATATCCCATCCCAGGGATCCCATCCCATCCCAGGGATCCCATCCCATCCCAGGGATCCCATCCCATCCCAGGGATCCCATCCCATCCCAACCCATCCCATCCCATCCCATCCCATCCCATCCAATCCCATCCCATCCCATCCCATCCCATCCCATCCCATCCCATCCCATCCCATCCCATCCCATCCCATCCCATCCCAGGGATCCCATACCAGAGATCCCATCCCATCCCCGGGTCCCCATCCCAGGGATTCCATCCCATCCCAACCCATCCCATCCCATGGATACCATCCCATCCCAGAGATCCCATCCCAGGGATCCCATCCCATCCCAGGGATCCCATCCCAACCCATCCCATCCCATCCTACCCCATCCCATCCCATCCTATCCCATCCCATCCCATCCCCTCCCATCCCATCCTAGGGATCCCATACCAGGTATCCCATCCCATCCCAGGGATCCCATTCCGTACCATCCCAGGGATCCCATTTCATCCCATCCCATCCCATCGATCCCATCCCATCCCAACCCATTTTAGCCAATCCCATCCCACCCCATCCCATCCAATCCCATCCCATCCCATCCCATCCCATCCCATCCCATCCCATCCCATCCCACCCAATCCCAGGGACACCATCCCAGGGATACCATACCATCCCATCCCATCGCAGGGATCCCATCCCATCCCATCCCGTCCCATCCCATCCCACCCCATCCCATCCCATCCCAGCGATCTCATCCCAGCGATTCCATCCCATCCCAGGTATCCCATCCCAACCAGTCCCAACCCAGGGATCCCATCCCATCCCCTCTCATCCCATCCCATCCCAGGGATCCCATCCCATCCCACGTATCCCATCCCATCCCATCTCATCCCGCGGATCCCATGCCATGGCATCCCATCCCATCCCATCCCATCCCATCCCATCCCATCCCATCCCATCCCATCCCATCCCATCCCAGGGATCCCATCCCATCCATAGCCATCCGATCCCATCCCATCCCATCCCATCCCATCCCATCCCATCCCAGGGATCCCATCCCATGGAACCCATCCCAACCCAGGGATCCCATCCCATTCCAACCCATCCAATCCCATCCCAGGGATCCCATCCCAGAGATTCCATCCCATCCCAGGGATGCCATCCCAGGGATTCGATCCCAACCCAGGGATCCCATCCTATCCCAGGGATCCCATCCCAGGGATTCCATCCCATCCCAGGGATCCCATCCCATCCCAGGGATCACATTCCCGGGATCCCATCCCAGGGATCCCATCCCATCCCAGGGATCCCATCCCATCCCATCCTATCCCATCCCATCCCATCCCAGGGATCCCATCCCATGGAACCCATCCCAATCCAGGGATCCCATCCCATCCCATCCCATCCCATCTCATCCCATCCCATCCCAGGGATCCCATCCCATCCCCGGGATCCCATTCCAGGGATTCCATCCCATCCCAGGGATCCCAACCCATACGAGGGATCCCATCCCAGGGATCCCATAGCAGGGATCCCATCACAGGGATCCCATCCCATCCCCGGGATCCCATTCCAGGGATTCCATCCCATCCCAGGGATCCCAACCCATACGAGGGATCACAATCCAGGGATCCCATCCCTGGAATCCCATCTCATCCCATCCCAGGGATCCAATCCCATCCCATCTCATCCCAGGGATCCCATCCCATCGCAGGGATCCCATCCCATCCCATCCCGTCCCATCCTACCCCATCCCATCCCATCCCAGGGATCCCATACCAGGTATCCCATCCCATCCCAGGGATCCCATTCCGTACCATCCCAGGGATCCCATTCCATCCCATCCCATCCCATCCCATCGCAGGGATCCCATCCCATTCCATCCCGTCCCATCCCATCCCATCCCACCCCATGCCATCCCATCCCATTCCATCCCATCCCATCCCATCCCATCCCATCCCATCCCATCCCATCCCAGGGATTTCATCCCAGGGATTCCATCCCATCCCAGGTATCCCATCCCAACCAAACCCAACCCAGGGATCCCATCCCATTTCATCCCATCCCATCCCAGGGATCCCATCCCATCCCAGAGATCCCATCCCAGGGATCCCATCCCATCCCAGGTATCCCATCCCATCCCAACCCATCCCATCCCATCCTACCCCATCCGATCCCATCCTATCCCATCCCATCCCATCCCGTCCCGTCCCATCACATCCCATCCCAGATATCCCATCCCAGGGATCCCATCCCATCCCAGGGATCCCATCCCATCCCAGGGATCCCATCCGATCCCATCCCATCCCATCCAATCCCATCCCATCCCATCCCATCCCATCCCATCCCATCCCATCCCATCCCATCCCATCCCATCCCAGGGATCCCATACCAGAGATCCCATCCCATCCCCGGGTCCCCATCCCAGGGATTCCATCCCATCCCAACCCATCCCATCCCATGGATACCATCCCATCCCAGAGATCCCATCCCAGGGATCCCATCCCATCCCAGGGATCCCATCCCAACCCATCCCATCCCATCCTACCCCATCCCATCCCATCCTATCCCATCCCATCCCATCCCCTCCCATCCCATCCTAGGGATCCCATACCAGGTATCCCATCCCATCCCAGGGATCCCATTCCGTACCATCCCAGGGATCCCATTTCATCCCATCCCATCCCATCGATCCCATCCCATCCCAACCCATTTTAGCCAATCCCATCCCACCCCATCCCATCCAATCCCATCCCATCCCATCCCATCCCATCCCATCCCATCCCATCCCACCCAATCCCAGGGACACCATCCCAGGGATACCATACCATCCCATCCCATCGCAGGGATCCCATCCCATCCCATCCCGTCCCATCCCATCCCACCCCATCCCATCCCATCCCAGCGATCTCATCCCAGCGATTCCATCCCATCCCAGGTATCCCATCCCAACCAGTCCCAACCCAGGGATCCCATCCCATCCCCTCTCATCCCATCCCATCCCAGGGATCCCATCCCATCCCACGTATCCCATCCCATCCCATCTCATCCCGCGGATCCCATGCCATGGCATCCCATCCCATCCCATCCCATCCCATCCCATCCCATCCCATCCCATCCCATCCCAGGGATCCCATCCCATCCATAGCCATCCGATCCCATCCCATCCCATCCCATCCCATCCCATCCCATCCCAGGGATCCCATCCCATGGAACCCATCCCAACCCAGGGATCCCATCCCATTCCAACCCATCCAATCCCATCCCAGGGATCCCATCCCAGAGATTCCATCCCATCCCAGGGATGCCATCCCAGGGATTCGATCCCAACCCAGGGATCCCATCCTATCCCAGGGATCCCATCCCAGGGATTCCATCCCATCCCAGGGATCCCATCCCATCCCAGGGATCACATTCCCGGGATCCCATCCCAGGGATCCCATCCCATCCCAGGGATCCCATCCCATCCCATCCTATCCCATCCCATCCCATCCCATCCCAGGGATCCCATACCAGGGATCCCATCCCATCCCCGGGTCCCCATCCCAGGGATTCCATCCCATCCCAACCCATCCCATCCCATGGATACCATCCGATCCCAGAGATCCCATCCCAGGGATCCCATCCCAGGGATCCCATCCCATCCCAACCCATCCCATCCCATCCTACCCCATCCCATCCCATCCTATCCTATCCCATCCCATCCCATCCCATCCCATCCCATCCCATCCCATCCCATCCCATCCCATCCCATCCCATCCCATCGTAGGGATCCCATACCAGGTATCCCATCCCAGGGATCCCATTCCGTACCATCCCAGGGATCCCATTCCATCCCATCCCATCCCATCCCATCGATCCCATCCCATCCCAAACCATTGTAGCCAATCCCATCCCATCCCACCCCATCCCATCCAATCCCATCCCACCCCATCCCATCCCATCCCATCCCATCCCATCCCATCCCATCCCATCCCATCCCATCCCATCCCATCCCAGGGACACCATCCCAGGGATACCATACCATCCCAACCCATCCCATCCCATCCGATCCAATCCCAGGGATCCCATCCCATCCCATCCCATCTCACCCCATCCCATCCCAGGGATCACATCCCATCCCACGGATCCCATCCCATCCCATCCCAGGCATCCCATCCGATCCCATCCAAGGGATCCCATCCCATCCAAACCCATCCCAGGGATCCCATCCCATCCCGTCCCGTCCCATCACATCCCATCCCAGATATCCCATCCCAGGGATCCCATCCCATCCCAGGGATCCCATCCCATCCCAGGGATCCCATCCGATCCCATCCCATCCCATCCAATCCCATCCCATCCCATCCCATCCCATCCCATCCCATCCCATCCCATCCCATCCCATCCCATCCCATCCCATCCCATCCCAGGGATCCCATACCAGAGATCCCATCCCATCCCCGGGTCCCCATCCCAGGGATTCCATCCCATCCCAACCCATCCCATCCCATGGATACCATCCCATCCCAGAGATCCCATCCCAGGGATCCCATCCCATCCCAGGGATCCCATCCCAACCCATCCCATCCCATCCTACCCCATCCCATCCCATCCTATCCCATCCCATCCCATCCCCTCCCATCCCATCCTAGGGATCCCATACCAGGTATCCCATCCCATCCCAGGGATCCCATTCCGTACCATCCCAGGGATCCCATTTCATCCCATCCCATCCCATCGATCCCATCCCATCCCAACCCATTTTAGCCAATCCCATCCCACCCCATCCCATCCAATCCCATCCCATCCCATCCCATCCCATCCCATCCCATCCCATCCCACCCAATCCCAGGGACACCATCCCAGGGATACCATACCATCCCATCCCATCGCAGGGATCCCATCCCATCCCATCCCGTCCCATCCCATCCCACCCCATCCCATCCCATCCCAGCGATCTCATCCCAGCGATTCCATCCCATCCCAGGTATCCCATCCCAACCAGTCCCAACCCAGGGATCCCATCCCATCCCCTCTCATCCCATCCCATCCCAGGGATCCCATCCCATCCCACGTATCCCATCCCATCCCATCTCATCCCGCGGATCCCATGCCATGGCATCCCATCCCATCCCATCCCATCCCATCCCATCCCATCCCATCCCATCCCATCCCATCCCATCCCAGGGATCCCATCCCATCCATAGCCATCCGATCCCATCCCATCCCATCCCATCCCATCCCATCCCATCCCAGGGATCCCATCCCATGGAACCCATCCCAACCCAGGGATCCCATCCCATTCCAACCCATCCAATCCCATCCCAGGGATCCCATCCCAGAGATTCCATCCCATCCCAGGGATGCCATCCCAGGGATTCGATCCCAACCCAGGGATCCCATCCTATCCCAGGGATCCCATCCCAGGGATTCCATCCCATCCCAGGGATCCCATCCCATCCCAGGGATCACATTCCCGGGATCCCATCCCAGGGATCCCATCCCATCCCAGGGATCCCATCCCATCCCATCCTATCCCATCCCATCCCATCCCAGGGATCCCATACCAGGGATCCCATCCCATCCCCGGGTCCCCATCCCAGGGATTCCATCCCATCCCAACCCATCCCATCCCATGGATACCATCCGATCCCAGAGATCCCATCCCAGGGATCCCATCCCAGGGATCCCATCCCATCCCAACCCATCCCATCCCATCCTACCCCATCCCATCCCATCCTATCCTATCCCATCCCATCCCATCCCATCCCATCCCATCCCATCCCATCCCATCCCATCCCATCCCATCCCATCCCATCCCATCCCATCGTAGGGATCCCATACCAGGTATCCCATCCCAGGGATCCCATTCCGTACCATCCCAGGGATCCCATTCCATCCCATCCCATCCCATCCCATCGATCCCATCCCATCCCAAACCATTGTAGCCAATCCCATCCCATCCCACCCCATCCCATCCAATCCCATCCCACCCCATCCCATCCCATCCCATCCCATCCCATCCCATCCCATCCCATCCCATCCCATCCCAGGGACACCATCCCAGGGATACCATACCATCCCAACCCATCCCATCCCATCCGATCCAATCCCAGGGATCCCATCCCATCCCATCCCATCTCACCCCATCCCATCCCAGGGATCACATCCCATCCCACGGATCCCATCCCATCCCATCCCAGACATCCCATCCGATCCCATCCAAGGGATCCCATCCCATCCAAACCCATCCCAGGGATCCCATCCCATCCCATCCCAGGGATCCCATCCCATGGAACCCATCCCAACCCAGGGATCCCATCCCATTCCAACCCATCCAATCCCATCCCAGGGATGCCATCCCAGGGATTCGATCCCAACCCAGGGATCCCATCCTATCCCAGGGATCCCATCCAAGGGATTCCATCCCATCCCAGGGAGCCCATCCGATCCCATCCCAGGGATCCCATCCCATCCCAACCAATCCCATCCCACCCCATCCCATCCCATCCCATCCCATCCCATGCCATCCCAGGGATCCCATCCCATCCCAGGTATCCCATCCCATCCCTTTCTATCCCATCCCATCCCTTCCCATCCCATCCCATCCCAGGGATCCCATCCCATCCCATCCCAGGGATCCCATCCCATCCCAGGGATCCCATCCCATCCCATCCCAGGGATCCCATCCGATCCCATCCCATCCAATCCGATCCCATCTCATCCCATCCCATCCCATCCCATCCCATCCCATCTCATCCCGCGGATCCCATGCCATGGCATCCCATCCCATTCCATCCCAGGGATCCCGTCCCATCCAAACCCATCCCATCCCATCCCATCACATCCCATCCCATTGTAGCCCATCCCATCCCTTCCCACCCCATCCCATCCCATCCCGTCCCATCACATCCCATCCCAGATATCCCATCCCAGGGATCCCATCCCATCCCAGGGATCACATCCCTTCCCATCCCAGGGATCCCATCCCATCCCATCCCATCCCATCCCATCCCATCCCATCCCATCCCATCCCATCTCATCCCGCGGATCCCATGCCATGGCATCCCATCCCATCCCATCCCTGGGATCCCGTCCCATCCGAACCCATCCCATCCCATCCCATCCCATCCCATCACATCCCATTCCATCCCATCCCATCCCATCCCATCCCATTGTAGCCCATCCCATCCCTTCCCACCCCATCCCATCCCGTCCCATCACATCCCATCCCAGATATCCCATCCCAGGGATCCCATCCCATGCCAGGGATCCCATCCCATTCCAGGGATCCCATCCCATCCCAACGCATCCCATCCCATCCTACCCCATCCCATCCTATCCCATCCCATCCCCTCCCATCCCTTCCTAGGGATCCCATACCAGGTATCCCATCCCATCCCATCCCAGGGATCCCATTCCGTACCATCCCAGGGATCCCATTTCATCCCATCCCATCCCATCCCATCGATCCCATCCCATCCCAACCCATTGTAGCCAATCCCATCCCATCCCACCCCATCCCATCCAATCCCATCCCATCCCATCCCATCGCAGGGATCCCATCCCATCCCGTCCCATCCCATCCCACCCCATCCCATCCCATCCCATCCCATCCCATCCCATCCCATCCCATCCCATCCCAGCGATCTCGTCCCAGGGATTCCATCCCATCCCAGGTATCCCATCCCAACCAGTCCCAACCCAGGGATCCCATCCCACCCCATCCCACCCCATCCCATCCCATCCCAGGGATCCCAACCCATCCCACGTATCCCATCCCATCCCATCCCATCTCATCCCGCGGATCCCATGCCATGGCATCCCATCCCATCCCATCCCATCCCAGGGATCCCATCGCATCCAAACCCATCCCATCCCATCCCATCCCATCCCATCCCATCCCATCCCATCCCATCCCATCCCATCCCATCCCATCGTAGGGATCCCATACCAGGTATCCCATCCCAGGGATCCCATTCCGTACCATCCCAGGGATCCCATTCCATCCCATCCCATCCCATCCCATCGATCCCATCCCATCCCAAACCATTGTAGCCAATCCCATCCCATCCCACCCCATCCCATCCAATCCCATCCCACCCCATCCCATCCCATCCCATCCCATCCCAGGGACACCATCCCAGGGATACCATACCATCCCAACCCATCCCATCCCATCCGATCCAATCCCAGGGATCCCATCCCATCCCATCCCATCTCACCCCATCCCATCCCAGGGATCACATCCCATCCCACGGATCCCATCCCATCCCATCCCAGGCATCCCATCCGATCCCATCCAAGGGATCCCATCCCATCCAATCCCATCCCAGGGATCCCATCCCATCCCATCCCAGGGATCCCATCCCATGGAACCCATCCCAACCCAGGGATCCCATCCCATTCCAACCCATCCAATCCCATCCCAGGGATGCCATCCCAGGGATTCGATCCCAACCCAGGGATCCCATCCTATCCCAGGGATCCCATCCCAGGGATTCCATCCCATCCCAGGGAGCCCATCCGATCCCATCCCAGGGATCCCATCCCATCCCAACCAATCCCATCCCACCCCATCCCATCCCATCCCATCCCATCCCATCCCATCCCATGCCATTCCAGGGATCCCATCCCATCCCAGGTATCCCATCCCATCCCTTTCTATCCCATCCCATCCCTTCCCATCCCATCCCATCCCAGGGATCCCATCCCATCCCATCCCAGGGATCCCATCCCATCACAGGGATCCCATCCCATCCCATCCCAGGGATCCCATCCGATCCCATCCCATCCAATCCGATCCCATCCCATCCCATCCCATCCCATCCCATCCCATCCCATCCCATCCCATCCCATCTCATCCCGCGGATCCCATGCCATGGCATCCCATCCCATCCCATCCCAGGGATCCCGTCCCATCCAAACCCATCCCATCACATCCCATCCCATTGTAGCCCATCCCATCCCTTCCCACCCCATCCCATCCCATCCCGTCCCATCACATCCCATCCCAGGGATCCCATCCCATCCCAGGGATCACATCCCTTCCCATCCCAGGGATCCCATCCCATCCCATCCCATCCCATCCCATCCCATCTCATCCCGCGGATCCCATGCCATGGCATCCCATCCCATCCCATCCCTGGGATCCCGTCCCATCTGAACCCATCCCATCCCATCCCATCCCATCCCATCACATCCCATCCCATCCCATCCCATCCCATCCCATCCCATCCCATTGTAGCCCATCCCATCCCTTCCCACCCCATCCCATCCCGTCCCATCACATCCCATCCCAGATATCCCATCCCAGGGATCCCATCCCATGCCAGGGATCCCATCCCATTCCAGGGATCCCATCCCATCCCAACGCATCCCATCCCATCCTACCCCATCCCATCCTATCCCACCCCATCCCCTCCCATCCCTTCCTAGGGATCCCATACCAGGTATCCCATCCCATCCCATCCCAGGGATCCCATTCCGTACCATCCCAGGGATCCCATTTCATCCCATCCCATCCCATCCCATCGATCCCATCCCATCCCAACCCATTGTAGCCAATCCCATCCCATCCCACCCCATCCCATCCAATCCCATCCCATCCCATCCCATCGCAGGGATCCCATCCCATCCCGTCCCATCCCATCCCACCCCATCCCATCCCATCCCATCCCATCCCATCCCATCCCATCCCATCCCATCCCATCCCAGCGATCTCGTCCCAGGGATTCCATCCCATCCCAGGTATCCCATCCCAACCAGTCCCAACCCAGGGATCCCATCCCACCCCACCCCACCCCATCCCATCCCATCCCAGCGATCCCAACCCATCCCACGTATCCCATCCCATCCCATCCCATCTCATCCCGCGGATCCCATGCCATGGCATCCCATCCCATCCCATCCCATCCCAGGGATCCCATCGCATCCAAACCCATCCCATCCCATCCCATCCCATCCCATCCCATCCCTTTGTAGCCCATCCCAACCCTTCCCACCCCATCCCATCCCATCCCGTCCCATCACATCCCATCCCAGATATCCCATCCCAGGGATCCCATCCCATCCCAGGGATCCCATCCCATCCCATCCCAGGGATCCCATCCGATCCCGTCCCATCCCATCCAATCCCATCCCATCCCATCCCATCCCATCCCATCCCATCCCATCCCATCCCAGGGATCCCATCCCCGGGTCCCCATCCCAGGGATTCCATCCCATCCCATCCCATCCCATCCCATCCCATCCCATTGTAGCCCATCCCAACCCTTCCCACCCCATCCCATCCCATCCCGTCCCATCACATCCCATCCCAGAGATCCCAGCCCAGGGATCCCATCCCATCCCAGGGATCCCATCCCATACGAGGGATCACATTCCAGGGATCCCACCCCAGGGATCCCAAACCTTCCCAGGGATCCCATCCCAGGGATCCCATCCCATCCCAGCTATCCCATCCCAGGGATTCCATCCCATCCCAGGGATCCCATTTCATCTGTTCCCATCCCAGGGATCCCATCCCATCCCATCCCAGGGATCCCATCCCATCCCAACCCAACCCATCCCATCCCACCCCATCACATTCCATCCCATCCCATGGATCCCATCCCATCCCAGGGATCCCATCCCATCCCATACCATCCCAGGGACCGCATCCAATCCCAACCAATCCCATCCCACCCGATCCCATCCCATTCCATCCCATCCCATCCGATCCCATCCCATGGCATCCCAGGGATCCCAACCCATACGAGGGATCACAATCCAGGGATCCCATCCCAGGGATCCCATCCCATCCCCGGGATCCCATTCCAGCGATTCCATCCCATCCCAGGGATCCCAACCCATACGAGGGATCACAATCCAGGGATCCCATCCCTGGGATCCCATCTCAACCCATCCCAGGGATCCAATCCCATCCCATGTCATCCCAGGGATCCCATCCCATCGCAGGGATCCCATCCCATCCCGTCCCATCCCATCCTACCCCATCCCATCCCATCCAATCCCAGGGATCCCATCCCATCCCATCCCATCTCACCCCATCCCATCCCAGGGATCACATCCCATCCCACGGATGCCATCCCATCCCATCCCAGGCATCCCATCCGATCCCATCCCATCCCAGGGATCCCATCCCATCCCATCCCATCCCATCCCATCCCATCCCAGGCATCCCATCCCATCCCAGGGATCCCATCCCATCCCATCCCATCCCATCCCAGGGATCCCATCCCATGGAACCCATCCCAACCCAGGGATCCCATCCCATTCCAACCCATCCAATCCCATCCCAGGGATCCCATCCCAGAGATTCCATCCCATCCCAGGGATGGCATCCCAGGGATTCGATCCCAACCCAGGGATCCCATCCTATCCCAGGGATCCCATCCCAGGGATTCCATCCCATCCCAGGGATCCCATCCCATCCCAGGGATCACATTCCAGGGATCCCATCCCAGGGATCCCATCCCATCCCCGGGTCCCCATCCCAGGGATTCCATCCCATCCCAACCCATCCCATCCCATGGATACCATCCGATCCCAGAGATCCCATCCCAGGGATCCCATCCCATCCCAGGGATCCCATCCCATCCCAACCCATCCCATCCCATCCTGCCCCATCCCATCCCATCCTATCCCATCGCATCCCATCCCATCCCATCCCATCCTAGGGATCCCATACCAGGTATACCATCCCATCCCAGGGATCCCATTCCGTACCATCCCAGGGATCCCATTCCATCCCATCCCATCCCATGGATCCCATCCCATCCCAACCCATTGTAGCCAATCCCATCCCATCCCACCCCATCCCATCCAATCCCATCCCATCCCATCCCATCGCAGGGATCCCATCCCATCCCGTCCCATCCCATCCCACCCCATCCCATCCCATCCCATCCCATCACATCCCATCCCATCCCATCCCATCCCATCCCATCCCATCCCATCCCATCTCATCCCGCGGATCCCATGCCATGGCATCCCATCCAAAACCATCCCATCCAAACCCATCCCATCCCATCCCATCCCATCCCATCCCAAACCCATCCCATCCCATCCCATCCCATCCCATCCCATCCCATCCCATTGTAGCCCATCCCAACCCTTCCCACCCCATCCCATCCCATCCCGTCCCATCACATCCCATCCCAGATATCCCATCCCAGGTATCCCATCCCATCCCAGGGATCCCATTCCGTACCATCCCAGGGATCCCATTCCATCTCATCCCATCCCATCCCATCGCAGGGATCCCATCCCATTCCATCCCGTCCCATCCCATCCCATCCCACCCCATGCCATCCCATCCCATTCCATCCCATCCCATCCCATCCCATCCCATCCCATCCCATCCCATCCCATCCCATCCCATCCCATCCCACGGATTTCATCCCAGGGATTCCATCCCATCCCAGGTATCCCATCCCAACCAATCCCAACCCAGGGATCCCATCCCATCCCATCTCATCCCATCCCATCCCAGGGATCCCATCCCATCCCAGGGATCCCATCCCATCCCAGGGATCCGATCCCATCCCAACCCATCCCATCCCATCCTACCCCATCCCATCCCATCCTATCCCATCCCATCCCATCCCATCCCATCCCATCCCATCCCATCCCAGGGATCCCATTCCGTACCATCCCAGGGATCCTATTTCATCCTATCCCTTCCCATCCCATTGATCCCATCCCATCCCAACCCATTGTAGCCAATCCCATCCCATCCCACCCCATCCCATCCAATCCCATCCCATCCCATCCCATCCCATCCCATCCCATCCCATCCCATCCCATCCCATCCCATCCCAGGGACACCATCCCAGGGATACCATCCCATCCCATCCCAGCGATCTCATCCCAGGGATTCCATCCCATCCCAGGTATCCCATCCCATCCCATCCCATCCAATCCCAGGGATCCCATCCCATCCCATCCCAGGCATCCCATCCGATCCCATCCAAGGATCCCATCCCATCCCATCCCATCCCATCCCAGGGATCCCATCCCATGGAACCCATCCCAACCCAGGGATCCCATCCCATGGAACCCATCCCAACCCAGGGATCCCATCCCATTCCAACCCATCCAATCCCATCCCAGGGATCCCATCCCAGAGATTCCACCCCATCCCAGGGATGCCATCCCAGGGATTTGATCCCAACCCAGGGATCCCATCCTATCCCAGGGATTCCATCCCATCCCAGGTATCCCATCCCAACCAATCCCAACCCAGGGATCCCATCCCATCCCATCTCATCCCATCCCATCCCAGGGATCCCATCCCATCCCAGGGATCCCATCCCATCCCAGGGATCCGATCCCATCCCAACCCATCCCATCCCATCCTACCCCATCCCATCCCATCCTATCCCATCCCATCCCATCCCATCCCATCCCATCCCATCCCATCCCATCCCATCCCATCCCATCCCATCCCAGGGATCCCATTCCGTACCATCCCAGGGATCCTATTTCATCCTATCCCATCCCATCCCATTGATCCCATCCCATCCCAACCCATTGTAGCCAATCCCATCCCATCCCACCCCATCCCATCCAATCCCATCCCATCCCATCCCATCCCATCCCATCCCATCCCATCCCATCCCATCCCATCCCATCCCAGGGACACCATCCCAGGGATACCATCCCATCCCATCCCAGCGATCTCATCCCAGGGATTCCATCCCATCCCAGGTATCCCATCCCATCCCATCCCATCCAATCCCAGGGATCCCATCCCATCCCATCCCAGGCATCCCATCCGATCCCATCCAAGGATCCCATCCCATCCCATCCCATCCCATCCCAGGGATCCCATCCCATGGAACCCATCCCAACCCAGGGATCCCATCCCATGGAACCCATCCCAACCCAGGGATCCCATCCCATTCCAACCCATCCAATCCCATCCCAGGGATCCCATCCCAGAGATTCCACCCCATCCCAGGGATGC
Organism: Sturnus vulgaris; assembly: GCF_052056855.1. Classification (NCBI taxonomy): domain Eukaryota; kingdom Metazoa; phylum Chordata; class Aves; order Passeriformes; family Sturnidae; genus Sturnus; species Sturnus vulgaris. Next base: position 7,722,907 of record NC_142282.1, on the reverse strand, counting down.
CATCCCAGGGATTTGATCGCAACCCAGGGATCCCATCCTATCCCAGGGATTCCATCCCATCCCATCCCATCCCAGGGATCACATTCCAGGGATCCCATCCCATCCCAGGGATCCCATCCCATCCCATCCCATCCCATCCCATCCCATCCCAAGGATCCCATACCAGGGATCCCATCCCATCCCCGGGTCCCCATCCCAGGGATTCCATCCCATCCCAACCCATCCCATCCCATGGATACCATCCGATCCCAGACATCCCATCCCAGGGATCCCATCCCAGGGATCCCATCCCATCCCAACGCATCCCATCCCATCCTACCCCATCCCATCCCATCCTATCCTATCCTATCCCATCCCATCCCATCCCATCCCATCCCATCCCATCCCATCCCATCGTAGGGATCCCATACCAGGTATCCCATCCCAGGGATCCCATTCCGTGCCATCCCAGGGATCCCATTCCATCCCATCCCATCCCATCCCATCGATCCCATCCCATCCCATCCCATCCCATCCCATCCCATCTCATCCCGCGGATCCCATGCCATGGCATCCCATCCCATCCCATCCCAGGGATCCCGTCCCATCCAAACCCAGCCCATCCCATCCCATCCCATCCCATCCCATTGTAGCCCATCCCAACCCTTCCCACCCCATCCCATCCCATCCCGTCCCATCACATCCCATCCCAGATATCCCATCCCAGGTATCCCATCCCATCCCAGGGATCCCATTCCGTACCATCCCAGGGATCCCATTCCATCTCATCCCATCCCATCCCATCGCAGGGATCCCATCCCATTCCATCCCGTCCCATCCCATCCCATCCCACCCCATGCCATCCCATCCCATTCCATCCCATCCCATCCCATCCCATCCCATCCCATCCCATCCCATCCCATCCCATCCCATCCCACGGATTTCATCCCAGGGATTCCATCCCATCCCAGGTATCCCATCCCAACCAATCCCAACCCAGGGATCCCATCCCATCCCATCTCATCCCATCCCATCCCAGGGATCCCATCCCATCCCAGGGATCCCATCCCATCCCAGGGATCCGATCCCATCCCAACCCATCCCATCCCATCCTACCCCATCCCATCCCATCCTATCCCATCCCATCCCATCCCATCCCATCCCATCCCATCCCATCCCAGGGATCCCATTCCGTACCATCCCAGGGATCCTATTTCATCCTATCCCTTCCCATCCCATTGATCCCATCCCATCCCAACCCATTGTAGCCAATCCCATCCCATCCCACCCCATCCCATCCAATCCCATCCCATCCCATCCCATCCCATCCCATCCCATCCCATCCCATCCCATCCCAGGGACACCATCCCAGGGATACCATCCCATCCCATCCCAGCGATCTCATCCCAGGGATTCCATCCCATCCCAGGTATCCCATCCCATCCCATCCCATCCAATCCCAGGGATCCCATCCCATCCCATCGCAGGCATCCCATCCAAGGATCCCATCCCATCCCATCCCATCCCATCCCAGGGATCCCATGCCATGGAACCCATCCCAACCCAGGGATCCCATCCCATGGAACCCATCCCAACCCAGGGATCCCATCCCATTCCAACCCATCCAATCCCATCCCAGGGATCCCATCCCAGAGATTCCACCCCATCCCAGGGATGCCATCCCAGGGATTTGATCCCAACCCAGGGATCCCATCCTATCCCAGGGATTCCATCCCATCCCAGGTATCCCATCCCAACCAATCCCAACCCAGGGATCCCATCCCATCCCATCTCATCCCATCCCATCCCAGGGATCCCATCCCATCCCAGGGATCCCATCCCATCCCAGGGATCCGATCCCATCCCAACCCATCCCATCCCATCCTACCCCATCCCATCCCATCCTATCCCATCCCATCCCATCCCATCCCATCCCATCCCATCCCATCCCATCCCATCCCATCCCATCCCAGGGATCCCATTCCGTACCATCCCAGGGATCCTATTTCATCCTATCCCATCCCATCCCATTGATCCCATCCCATCCCAACCCATTGTAGCCAATCCCATCCCATCCCACCCCATCCCATCCAATCCCATCCCATCCCATCCCATCCCATCCCATCCCATCCCAGGGACACCATCCCAGGGATACCATCCCATCCCATCCCAGCGATCTCATCCCAGGGATTCCATCCCATCCCAGGTATCCCATCCCATCCCATCCCATCCAATCCCAGGGATCCCATCCCATCCCATCCCAGGCATCCCATCCGATCCCATCCAAGGATCCCATCCCATCCCATCCCATCCCATCCCAGGGATCCCATCCCATGGAACCCATCCCAACCCAGGGATCCCATCCCATGGAACCCATCCCAACCCAGGGATCCCATCCCATTCCAACCCATCCAATCCCATCCCAGGGATCCCATCCCAGAGATTCCACCCCATCCCAGGGATGCCATCCCAGGGATTTGATCCCAACCCAGGGATCCCATCCTATCCCAGGGATTCCATCCCATCCCATCCCATCCCAGGGATCACATTCCAGGGATCCCATCCCATCCCAGGGATCCCATCCCATCCCATCCCATCCCATCCCATCCCATCCCAAGGATCCCATACCAGGGATCCCATCCCATCCCCGGGTCCCCATCCCAGGGATTCCATCCCATCCCAACCCATCCCATCCCATGGATACCATCCGATCCCAGACATCCCATCCCAGGGATCCCATCCCAGGGATCCCATCCCATCCCAACGCATCCCATCCCATCCTACCCCATCCCATCCCATCCTATCCTATCCTATCCCATCCCATCCCATCCCATCCCATCCCATCCCATCCCATCCCATCCCATCGTAGGGATCCCATACCAGGTATCCCATCCCAGGGATCCCATTCCGTGCCATCCCAGGGATCCCATTCCATCCCATCCCATCCCATCCCATCGATCCCATCCCATCCCAAACCATTGTAGCCAATCCCATCCCATCCCACCCCATCCCATCCAATCCCATCCCACCCCATCCCATCCCATCCCATCCCATCCCATCCCATCCCATCCCATCCCATCCCATCCCAGGGACACCATCCCAGGGATACCATACCATCCCAACCCATCCCATCCCATCCGATCCCATCCCAGGGATCCCATCCCATACCATCCCATCCCATCGCAGGGATCCCATCCCATCCCATTCCATCCCATCCCATCCCATCCCACGGATTTCATCCCAGGGATTCCATCCCACCCCAGGTATCCCATCCCAACCAATCCCAACCCAGGGATCCCATCCCATCCCATCCCATCTCATCCCATCCCATCCCAGGGATCCGATCCCATCCCAACCCATCCCATCCCATCCTACCCCATCCCATCCCATCCTATCCCATCCCATCCCATCCCATCCCATCCCATCCCATCCCATCCCATCCCATCCCAGCGATCCCATTCCGTACCATCCCAGGGATCCTATTTCATCCTATCCCATCCCATCCCATTGATCCCATCCCATCCCAACCCATTGTAGCCAATACCATCCCATCCCACCCCATCCCATCCAATCCCATCCCATCCCATCCCATCCCAGCGATCTCATCCCAGGGATTCCATCCCATCCCAGGTATCCCATCCCATCCCATCCCATCCCATCCAATCCCAGGGATCCCATCCCATCCAATCCCAGGGATCCCATCCCATCCCATCCCATCTCACCCCATCCCATCCCAGGGATCACATCCCATCCCACGTATGCCATCCCATCCCATCCCAGGCATCCCATCCGATCCCATCCAAGGATCCCATCCCATCCCATCCCATCCCATCCCAGGCATCCCATCCCATCCCATCCCATCCCAGGGATCCCATCCCATCCCATCCCATCCCATCCCAGGGATCCCATCCCAGGGATCCCATCCCAGAGATTCCATCCCATCCCAGGGATGGCATCCCAGGGATTCGATCCCAACCCAGGGATCCCATCCTATCCCAGGGATCCCATCCCAGGGATTCCATCCCATCCCAGGGATCCCATCCCATCCCAGGGATCACATTCCAGGGATCCCATCCCAGGGATCCCATCCCATCCCCGGGTCCCCATCCCAGGGATTCCATCCCATCCCAACCGATCCCATCCCATGGATACCATCCGATCCCAGAGATCCCATCCCAGGGATCCCATCCCATCCCAGGGATCCCATCCCATCCCAACCCATCCCATCCCATCCTGCCCCATCCCATCCCAACCTATCCCATCGCATCCCATCCCATTCCATCCCATCCTAGGGATCCCATACCAGGTATACCATCCCATCCCAGGGATCCCATTCCGTACCATCCCAGGGATCCCATTCCATCCCATCCCATCCCATGGATCCCATCCCATCCCAACCCATTGTAGCCAATCCAATCCCATCCCACTCCATCCCATCCCATCCAATCCCATCCCATCCCATCCCATCGCAGGGATCCCATCCCATCCCGTCCCATCCCATCCCATCCCACCCCATCCCATCCCATCCCATCCCATCCCATCCCATCCCATCCCATCCCATCCCATCCCAGCGATCGCATCCCAGGGATTCCATCCCATCCCAGGTATCCCATCCCAACCAGTCCCAACCCAGGGATCCCATCCCACCCCATCCCATCCCATTCCACCCCATCCCATCCCATCCCATCCCATCCCACATATCCCATCCCAGGGATCCCATCCCATGCCAGGGATCCCATCCCATCCCATTCCAGGGATCCCATCCCATCCCAGTGAACACATCCCATCTCAGGGATCCCATCCCATCCCAGGGATCCCATCCCATCCCATCCCAGGGATCCCATCCGATCCCATCCCATCCAATCCGATCCCATCCCATCCCATCCCATCCCATCCCATCCCATCCCATCCCATCCCATCTCATCCCGCGGATCCCATGCCATGGCATCCCATCCCATCCCATCCCAGGGATCCCATCCCATCCCAGGGATCCCATCCCATCCCATCCCAGGGATCCCATCCGATCCCATCCCATCCAATCCGATCCCATCCCATCCCATCCCATCCCATCCCATCCCATCTCATCCCGCGGATCCCATGCCATGGCATCCCATCCCATCCCATCCCAGGGATCCCGTCCCATCCAAACCCATCCCATCCCATCCCATCACATCCCATCCCATTGTAGCCCATCCCATCCCTTCCCACCCCATCCCATCCCGTCCCATCACATCCCATCCCAGATATCCCATCCCAGGGATCCCATCCCATCCCAGGGATCACATCCCTTCCCATCCCAGGGATCCCATCCGATCCCATCCCATCCAAGCCCATCCCATCCCATCCGATCCCATCCCATCCCATCCCATCCCATCCCATCCCATCCCATCCCATCCCATCTCATCCCGCGGATCCCATGCCATGGCATCCCATCCCATCCCATCCCAGGGATCCCGTCCCATCCAAACCCATCCCATCCCATCCCATCCCATCCCATCCCATCCCATCACATACCATCCCATCCCATCCCATCCCATCCCATCCCATCCCATCCCATCCCATTGTAGCCCATCCCAACCCTTCCCACCCCATCCCATCCCGTCCCATCACATCCCATCCTAGATATCCCATTCCAGGGATCCCATCCCATCCCAGGGATCCCATCCCATCCAATCCCATCCCATCCCATCCCATCCCATCCCATCCCATCCCATCCCATCCCATCCCATCCCAGGGATCCCATACCAGGGATCCCATCCCATCCCCGGGTCCCCATCCCAGGGATTCCATCCCATCCCAACCCATCCCATCCCATGGATACCATCCGATCCCAGAGATCCCATCCCAGGGATCCCATCCCAGGGATCCGATCCCATCCCAACCCATCCCATCCCATCCTATCCTATCCCATCCCATCCCAGGGACACCATCCCAGGGATACCATACCATCCCAACCCATCCCATACCATCGATCCCATCCCATCCCAAACCATTGTAGCCAATCCCATCCCATCCCACCCCATCCCATCCAATCCCATCCCACCCCATCCCATCCCATCCCATCCCATCCCATCCCATCCCAGGGACACCATCCCAGGGATACCATACCATCCCAACCCATCCCATACCATCCCATCCCATCGCAGGGATCCCATCCCATCCCATTCCATCCCATCCCATCACATCCCATCCCAGCGATCTCATCCCAGGAATTCCATCCCATCCCATTGTAGCCCATCCCATCCCTTCCCACCCCATCCCATCCCATCCCGTCCCATCACATCCCATCCCAGATATCCCATCCCAGGGATCCCATCCCATCCCATCCCATCCAATCCCATCCCATCCCATCCCATCCCATCCCATCCCATCCCATCCCATCCCATCCCATTCCAGGGATCCAATCCCATCCCAGTGAACACATCCCATCTCAGGGATCCCATCCCATCCCAGGGATCCCATCCCATCCCATCCCAGGGAGCCCATCCGATCCCATCCCAGGGATCCCATCCCATCCCAACCAATCCCATCCCATCCCACCCCATCCCTTCCCATCCCATCCCATCCCATCCCATCCCATCCCATCCCATCCCATCCCATCCCAGGGATCCCATCCCAGGGATCTTATTTCATCCCAGGGGTCCCATCCCATCCCATCCCATACCATCCCATCCCATCCCATCCCATCCCATCCCATCCCATCCCATCCCATCCCAGGGATCCCATCACAGGGACCCCATCCCTGGGATCCCATCCCATCCCATCCCATCCCATCCCATCTCATCCCGCGGATCCCATGCCATGGCATCCCATCCCATCCCATCCCAGGGATCCCATCCCATCCCAGGGATCCCATCCCATCCCATCCCAGGGATCCCATCCGATCCCATCCCATCCAATCCGATCCCATCCCATCCGATCCCATCCCATCCCATCCCATCCCATCCCATCTCATCCCGCGGATCCCATGCCATGGCATCCCATCCCATCCCATCCCAGGGATCCCGTCCCATCCAAACCCATCCCATCCCATCCCATCACATCCCATCCCATTGTAGCCCATCCCATCCCTTCCCACCCCATCCCATCCCGTCCCATCACATCCCATCCCAGATATCCCATCCCAGGGATCCCATCCCATCCCAGGGATCACATCCCTTCCCATCCCAGGGATCCCATCCGATCCCATCCCATCCAAGCCCATCCCATCCCATCCGATCCCATCCCATCCCATCCCATCCCATCCCATCCCATCCCATCCCATCCCATCTCATCCCACGGATCCCATGCCATGGCATCCCATCCCATCCCATCCCAGGGATCCCGTCCCATCCAAACCCATCCCATCCCATCCCATCCCATCCCATCCCATCACATACCATCCCTTCCCACCCCATCCCATCCCGTCCCATCACATCCCATCCCAGATATCCCATTCCAGGGATCCCATCCCATCCCAGGGATCACATTCCCGGGATCCCATCCCAGGGATCCCATCCCATCCCAGGGATCCCATCCCATCCCATCCCATCCCATCCCAGGGATCCCATACCAGGGATCCCATCCCATCCCCGGGTCCCCATCCCAGGGATTCCATCCCATCCCAACCCATCCCATCCCATGGATACCATCCGATCCCAGAGATCCCATCCCAGGGATCCCATCCCAGGGATCCCATCCCATCCCAACCCATCCCATCCCATCCTACCCCATCCCATCCCATCCTATCCTATCCCATCCCATCCCATCCCATCCCATCCCATCCCATCCCATCCCATCCCATCCCATCCCATCCCATCGTAGGGATCCCATAACAGGTATCCCATCCCAGGGATCCCATTCCGTACCATCCCAGGGATCCCATTCCGTACCATCCCAGGGATCCCATTCCATCCCATCCCATCCCATCCCATCGATCCCATCCCATCCCAAACCATTGTAGCCAATCCCATCCCATCCCACCCCATCCCATCCAATCCCATCCCACCCCATCCCATACCATCCCATCCCATCCCATCCCATCCCATCCCATCCCAGGGACACCATCCCAGGGATACCATACCATCCCAACCCATCCAATCCCATCCGATCCCATCCCAGGGATCCCATCCCATACCATCCCATCCCATCGCAGGGATCCCATCCCATCCCATTCCATCCCATCCCATCACATCCCATCCCAGCGATCTCATCCCAGGAATTCCATCCCATCCCATTGTAGCCCATCCCATCCCTTCCCACCCCATCCCATCCCATCCCGTCCCATCACATCCCATCCCAGATATCCCATCCCAGGGATCCCATCCCATCCCATCCCATCCAATCCCATCCCATCCCATCCGATCCCATCCCATCCCATCCCATCCCATCCCATCCCATCCCATCCCATCCCATCCCATCCCATCCCATTCCAGGGATCCAATCCCATCCCAGTGAACACATCCCATCTCAGGGATCCCATCCCATCCCAGGGATCCCATCCCATCCCATCCCAGGGAGCCCATCCGATCCCATCCCAGGGATCCCATCCCATCCCAACCAATCCCATCCCATCCCACCCCATCCCATCCCATCCCATCCCAACCCATCCCATCCCTTCCCATCCCATCCCATCCCATCCCATCCCATCCCATCCCATCCCAGGGATCCCATCCCAGGGATCTTATTTCATCCCAGGGATCCCATCCCATCCCTTTCCATCCCATCCCATCCCATCCCTTCCCATCCCATCCCATCCCATCCCATCCCATCCCATCCCATCCCATCCCATCCCATCCCATCCCAGGGATCCCATCACAGGGACCCCATCCCTGGGATCCCATCCCATCCCATCCCATCCCATCCCATCTCATCCCGCGGATCCCATGCCATGGCATCCCATCCCATCCCATCCCAGGGATCCCGTCCCATCCAAACCCATCCCATTCCACCCCATCCCATCCCATCCCATCCCATCCCATCCCATCCCATCCCATCCCATCCCATCCCATCCCATCCCACATATCCCATCCCAGGGGTCCCATCCCATGCCAGGGATCCCATCCCATCCCATTCCAGGGATCCCATCCCATCCCAGTGAACACATCCCATCTCAGGGATCCCATCCCATCCCAGGGATCCCATCCCATCCCATCCCATCCAATCCGATCCCATCCCATCCCATCCCATCCCATCCCATCCCATCCCATCCCATCTCATCCCGCGGATCCCATGCCATGGCATCCCATCCCATCCCATCCCAGGGATCCCATCCCATCCCAGGGATCCCATCCCATCCCATCCCAGGGATCCCATCCGATCCCATCCCATCCAATCCGATCCCATCCCATCCCATCCCATCCCATCCCATCCCATCCCATCCCATCTCATCCCGCGGATCCCATGCCATGGCATCCCATCCCATCCCATCCCAGGGATCCCGTCCCATCCAAACCCATCCCATCCCATCCCATCCCATCACATCCCATCCCATTGTAGCCCATCCCATCCCTTCCCACCCCATCCCATCCCGTCCCATCACATCCCATCCCAGATATCCCATCCCAGGGATCCCATCCCATCCCAGGGATCACATCCCTTCCCATCCCAGGGATCCCATCCGATCCCATCCCATCCAAGCCCATCTCATCCCATCCAATCCCATCCCATCCCATCCCATCCCATCCCATCCCATCCCATCCCATCCCATCTCATCCCGCGGATCCCATGCCATGGCATCCCATCCCATCCCATCCCAGGGATCCCGTCCCATCCAAACCCATCCCATCCCATCCCATCCCATCCCATCCCATCACATACCATCCCATCCCATCCCATCCCATCCCATCCCATCCCATCCCATCCCATCCCATCCCATCCCATCCCATCCCATCCCATCCCATCCCATTGTAGCCCATCCCATCCCTTCCCACCCCATCCCATCCCGTCCCATCACATCCCATCCCAGATATCCCATTCCAGGGATCCCATCCCATCCCAGGGATCCCATCCCATCCAATCCCATCCCATCCCATCCCATCCCATCCCAGGGATCCCATACCAGAGATCCCATCCCATCCACGGGTCCCCATCCCAGGGATCCCATCCTATCCCAGGGATCCCATCCCAGGGATTCCATCCCATCCCAGGGATCCCATCCCATCCCAGGGATCACATCCCCGGGATCCCATCCCAGGGATCCCATCCCATCCCAGGGATCCCATCCCATCCCATCCCATCCCAGGGATCCCATACCAGGGATCCCATCCCATCCCCGGGTCCCCATCCCAGGGATTCCATCCCATCCCAACCCATCCCATCCCATGGATACCATCCGATCCCAGAGATCCCATCCCAGGGATCCCATCCCAGGGATCCCATCCCATCCCAACCCATTCCATCCCATCCTACCCCATCCCATCCCATCCTATCCTATCCCATCCCATCCCATCCCATCCCATCCCATCCCATCCCATCCCATCCCATCCCATCCCATCCCATCCCATCCCATCCCATCCCATCGTAGGGATCCCATACCAGGTATCCCATCCCAGGGATCCCATTCCGTACCATCCCAGGGATCCCATTCCATCCCATCCCATCCCATCCCATCGATCCCATCCCATCCCAAACCATTGTAGCCAATCCCATCCCATCCCACCCCATCCCATCCCATCCCATCCCATCCCATCCCATCCCAACCCATCCCATACCATCCCATCCCATCGCAGGGATCCCATCCCATCCCATTCCATCCCATCCCATCACATCCCATCCCAGCGATCTCATCCCAGGAATTCCATCCCATCCCATTGTAGCCCATCCCATCCCTTCCCACCCCATCCCATCCCATCCCGTCCCATCACATCCCATCCCAGATATCCCATCCCAGGGATCCCATCCCATCCCATCCCATCCCATCCCATCCCATCCCATCCCATCCCATCCCATTCCAGGGATCCAATCCCATCCCAGTGAACACATCCCATCTCAGGGATCCCATCCCATCCCAGGGATCCCATCCCATCCCATCCCAGGGAGCCCATCCGATCCCATCCCAGGGATCCCATCCCATCCCAACCAATCCCATCCCATCCCACCCCATCCCATCCCATCCCATCCCATCCCATCCCATCCCATCCCATCCCATCCCATCCCATCCCATCCCATCCCATCCCATCCCATCCCATCCCTTCCCATCCCATCCCATCCCATCCCATCCCATCCCAGGGATCCCATCCCAGGGATCTTATTTCATCCCAGGGATCCCATCCCATCCCTTTCCATCCCATCCCATCCCTTCCCATCCCATCCCATCCCATCCCATCCCAGGGATCCCATCCCAGGGATCTTATTTCATCCCAGGGATCCCATCCCATCCCTTTCCATCCCATCCCATCCCTTCCCATCCCATCCCATCCCATCCCATCCCATCCCATCCCATCCCATCCCATCCCATCCCAGGGATCCCATCACAGGGACCCCATCCCTGGGATCCCATCCCATCCCATCCCATCCCATCTCATCCCGCGGATCCCATGCCATGGCATCCCATCCCATCCCATCCCAGGGATCCCGTCCCATCCAAACCCATCCCATTCCACCCCATCCCATCCCATCCCATCCCATCCCATCCCATCCCATCCCACATATCCCATCCCAGGGATCCCATCCCATGCCAGGGATCCCATCCCATCCCATTCCAGGGATCCCATCCCATCCCAGTGAACACATCCCATCTCAGGGATCCCATCCCATCCCAGGGATCCCATCCCATCCCATCCCAGGGAGCCCATCCGATCCCATCCCAGGGATCCCATCCCATCCCAACCAATCCCATCCCACCCCATCCCATCCCATCCCATCCCATCCCATGCCATCCCAGGAGATCCCATCCCATCCCAGGGATCCCATTGCATCCCTTTCTATCCCATCCCATCCCTTCCCATCCCATCCCATCCCAGGGATCCCATCCCATCCCATCCCAGGGATCCCATCCCATCCCAGGGATCCCATCCCATCCCATCCCAGGGATCCCATCCGATCCCATCCCATCCAATCCGATCCCATCCCATCCCATCCCATCCCATCCCATCCCATCCCATCCCATCCCATCCCATCTCATCCCGCGGATCCCATGCCATGGCATCCCATCCCATCCCATCCCAGGGATCCCGTCCCATCCAAACCCATCCCATCCCATCACATCCCATCCCATTGTAGCCCATCCCATCCCTTCCCACCCCATCCCATCCCGTCCCATCACATCCCATCCCAGATATCCCATTCCAGGGATCCCATCCCATCCCAGGGATCCCATCCCATGCAATCCCATCCCATCCCATCCCATCCCATCCCATCCCAGGGATCCCATACCAGAGATCCCATCCCATCCACGGGTCCCCATCCCAGGGATCCCATCCTATCCCAGGGATCCCATCCCATCCCAACACATCCCATCCCATCCTACCCCATCCCATCCCATCCTATCCCATCCCATCCCATCCCCTCCCATCCCTTCCTAGGGATCCCATACCAGGTATCCCATCCCATCCCATCCCAGGGATCCCATTCCGTACAATCCCAGGGATCCCATTTCATCCCATCCCATCCCATCGATCCCATCCCATCCCAACCCATTGTAGCCAATCCCATCCCATCCCACCCCATCCCATCCAATCCCATCCCATCCCATCCCATCCCATCGCAGGGATCCCATCCCATCCCGTCCCATCCCATCCCATCCCACCCCATCCCATCCCATCCCATCCCATCCCATCCCATCCCATCCCATCCCATCCCATCCCAGCGATCTCGTCCCAGGGATTCCATCCCATCCCAGGTATCCCATCCCAACCAGTCCCAACCCAGGGATCCCATCCCACCCCATCCCATCCCATCCCATCCCATACCATCTCATCCCATCCCATCCCAGGGATCCCAACCCATCCCACATACCCCATCCCATCCCATCCCATCCCATCTCATCCCGCGGATCCCATGCCATGGCATCCCATCCCATCCCATCCCATCCCATCCCATCCCATCCCAGGGATCCCATCCCATCCAAACCCATCCCATCCCATCCCATCCCATCCCATTGTAGCCCATCCCAACCCTTCCCACCCCATCCCAGTTATCCCATCCCAGGGATCCCATCCCATCCCAGGGATCCCATCCCATACGAGGGATCACATTCCAGGGATCCCAACCCAGGGATCCCATCCCATCCCAAGTAACCCATCCCATGGATCCCACCCCAGGGATCCCAAACCGTCCCAGGGATCCCATTTCATCTGGTCCCATCCCAGGGATCCCATCCCATCCCATCCCAGGGATCCCATCCCATCCCAGGGATCCCATCCCATCCCATACCATCCCAGGGACCGCATCCCATCCCAACCAATCCCATCCCACCCGATCCCATCCCATTCCATCCCATCCCATCCGATCCCATCCCATGGCATCCCAGGGATCCCAACCCATACGAGGGATCACAATCCAGGGATCCCATCCCAGGGATCCCATCCCATCCCCGGGATCCCATTCCACAGATTCCATCCCATCCCAGGGATCCCAACCCATACGAGGGATCACAATCCAGGGATCCCATCCCTGGGATCCCATCTCATCCCATCCCAGGGATCCAATCCCATCCCATGTCATCCCAGGGATCCCATCCCATCGCAGGGATCCCATCCCATCCCGTCCCATCCCATCCTACCCCATCCCATCCCATCCCATCCCATCCCAGGGATCCCATACCAGGTATCCCATCCCATCCCAGGGATCCCATTCCGTACCATCCCAGGGATCCCATTCCATCTCATCCCATCCCATCCCATCGCAGGGATCCCATCCCATTCCATCCCGTCCCATCCCATCCCATCCCACCCCATGCCATCCCATCCCATTCCATCCCATCCCATCCCATCCCATCCCATCCCATCCCATCCCATCCCATCCCACGGATTTCATCCCAGGGATTCCATCCCATCCCAGGTATCCCATCCCAAACAATCCCAACCCAGGGATCCCATCCCATCCCATCCCATCTCATCCCATCCCATCCCAGGGATCCCATCCCTCCCAGGGATCCCATCCCATCCCAGGGATCCGATCCCATCCCATCCCATCCCATCCCATCTCATCCCGCGGATCCCATGCCATGGCATCCCATCCCATCCCATCCCAGGGATCCCGTCCCATCCAAACCCATCCCATTCCACCCCATCCCATCCCATCCCATCCCACATATCCCATCCCAGGGATCCCATCCCATGCCAGGGATCCCATCCCATCCCATTCCAGGGATCCCATCCCATCCCAGTGAACACATCCCATCTCAGGGATCCCATCCCATCCCAGGGATCCCATCCCATCCCATCCCAGGGAGCCCATCCGATCCCATCCCAGGGATCCCATCCCATCCCAACCAATCCCATCCCACCCCATCCCATCCCATCCCATCCCATGCCATCCCAGGGATCCCATCCCATCCCAGGGATCCCATCCCATCCCAGGGATCCCATCCCATCCCTTTCTATCCCATCCCATCCCTTCCCATCCCATCCCATCCCAGGGATCCCATCCCATCCCATCCCAGGGATCCCATCCGATCCCATCCAATCCGATCCCATCCCATCCCATCCCATCCCATCCCATCCCATCCCATCCCATCCCATCCCATCTCATCCCGCGGATCCCATGCCATGGCATCCCATCCCATCCCATCCCATGGATCCCGTCCCATCCAAACCCATCCCATCCCATCCCATCACATCCCATCCCATTGTAGCCCATCCCATCCCTTCCCACCCCATCCCATCCCATCCCGTCCCATCACATCCCATCCCAGATATCCCATCCCAGGGATCCCATCCCATCCCAGGGATCACATCCCTTCCCATCCCAGGGATCCCATCCGATCCCATCCCATCCAATCCCATCCCATCCCATCTGATCCCATCCCATCCCATCCCATCCCATCCCATCCCATCCCATCCCATCCCATCCCATCCCATCCCATTCCAGGGATCCAATCCCATCCCAGTGAACACATCCCATCTCAGGGATCCCATCCCATCCCAGGGATCCCATCCCATCCCATCCCATCCCAGGGAGCCCATCCGATCCCATCCCAGGGATCCCATCCCATCCCAACCAATCCCATCCCATCCCACCCCATCCCATCCCATCCCATCCCATCCCATCCCATCCCATCCCATCCCTTCCCATCCCATCCCATCCCAGGGATCCCATCCCAGGGATCTTATTTCATCCCAGGGATCCCATCCCATCCCTTTCCATCCCATCCCATCCCTTCCCATCCCATCCCATCCCATCCCATCCCATCCCATCCCATCCCATCCCATCCCAGGGATCCCATCACAGGGACCCCATCCCTGGGATCCCATCCCATCCCATCCCATCCCATCTCATCCCGCGGATCCCATGCCATGGCATCCCATCCCATCCCATCCCAGGGATCCCGTCCCATCCAAACCCATCCCATTCCACCCCATCCCATCCCATCCCATCCCACATATCCCATCCCAGGGATCCCATCCCATGCCAGGGATCCCATCCCATCCCATTCCAGGGATCCCATCCCATCCCAGTGAACACATCCCATCTCAGGGATCCCATCCCATCCCAGGGATCCCATCCCATCCCATCCCAGGGAGCCCATCCGATCCCATCCCAGGGATCCCATCCCATCCCAACCAATCCCATCCCACCCCATCCCATCCCATCCCATCCCATCCCATCCCATCCCATGCCATCCCGGGGATCCCATCCCATCCCAGGGATCCCATCCCATCCCTTTCTATCCCATCCCATCCCTTCCCATCCCATCCCATCCCAGGGATCCCATCCCATCCCATCCCAGGGATCCCATCCCATCCCAGGGATCCCATCCCATCCCATCCCAGGGATCCCATCCGATCCCATCCCATCCAATCCGATCCCATCCCATCCCATCCCATCCCATCCCATCTCATCCCGCGGATCCCATGCCATGGCATCCCATCCCATCCCAGGGATCCCGTCCCATCCAAACCCATCCCATCCCATCACATCCCATCCCATTGTAGCCCATCCCATCCCTTCCCACCCCATCCCATCCCATCCCGTCCCATCACATCCCATCCCAGATATCCCATCCCAGGGATCCCATCCCATCCCTGGGATCACATCCCTTCCCATCCCAGGGATCCCATCCGATCCCATCCCATCCAAGCCCATCCCATCCCATCCCCTCCCATCCCATCCCATCCCATCCCATCCCATCCCATCTCATGCCATCCCATCTCATCCCGCGGATCCCATGCCATGGCATTCCATCCCATCCCATCCCAGGGATCCCGTCCCATCCAAACCCATCCCATCCCATCCCATCCCATCACATACCATCCCATCCCATCCCATCCCATCCCATTGTAGCCCATCCCATCCCTTCCCACCCCATCCCATCCCGTCCCATCACATCCCATCCCAGATATCCCATTCCAGGGATCCCATCCCATCCCATCCCAGGGATCCCATCCCATACAATCCCATCCAATCCCATCCCATCCCATCCCATCCCATCCCATCCCATCCCAGGGATCCCATACCAGAGATCCCATCCCATCCACGGGTCCCCATCCCAGGGATCCCATCCCATCCCAGGGATCACATCCCTTCCCATCCCAGGGATCCCATCCGATCCCATCCCATCCCATCCCATCCCATCCCATCCCATCCCATCCCATCCCATTCCAGGGATCCAATCCCATCCCAGTGAACACATCCCATCTCAGGGATCCCATCCCATCCCAGGGAGCCCATCCGATCCCATCCCAGGGATCCCATCCCATCCCAACCAATCCCATCCCATCCCACCCCATCCCATCCCATCCCATCCCTTCCCATCCCATCCCATCCCATCCCATCCCATCCCATCCCAGGGATCCCATCCCAGGGATCTTATTTCATCCCAGGGATCCCATCCCATCCCTTTCCATCCCATCCCATCCCTTCCCATCCCATCCCATCCCATCCCATCCCATCCCATCCCATCCCATCCCATCCCATCCCATCCCATCCCATCCCATCCCAGGGATCCCATCACAGGGACCCCATCCCTGGGATCCCATCCCATCCCATCCCAGGGATCCCGTCCCATCCAAACCCATCCCATTCCACCCCATCCCATCCCATCCCATCCCATCCCATCCCATCCCACATATCCCATCCCAGGGATCCCATCCCATGCCAGGGATCCCATCCCATCCCATTCCAGGGATCCCATCCCATCCCAGTGAACACATCCCATCTCAGGGATCCCATCCCATCCCAGGGATCCCATCCCATCCCATCCCAGGGAGCCCATCCGATCCCATCCCAGGGATCCCATCCCATCCCAACCAATCCCATCCCACCCCATCCCATCCCATCCCATCCCATCCCATGCCATCCCAGGCATCCCATCCCATCCCAGGGATCCCATCCCATCCCTTTCTATCCCATCCCATCCCTTCCCATCCCATCCCATCCCAGGGATCCCATCCCATCCCATCCCAGGGATCCCATTCCATCCCAGGGATCCCATCCCATCCCATCCCAGGGATCCCATCCGATCCCATCCCATCCAATCCGATCCCATCCCATCCCATCCCATCCCATCCCATCCCATCCCATCCCATCCCATCTCATCCCGCGGATCCCATGCCATGGCATCCCATCCCATCCCATCCCATGGATCCCGTCCCATCCAAACCCATCCCATCCCATCCCATCACATCCCATCCCATTGTAGCCCATCCCATCCCTTCCCACCCCATCCCATCCCATCCCGTCCCATCACATCCCATCCCAGATATCCCATCCCAGGGATCCCATCCCATCCCAGGGATCACATCCCTTCCCATCCCAGGGATCCCATCCGATCCCATCCCATCCAATCCCATCCCAGGGATCCCATACCAGAGATCCCATCCCATCCACGGGTCCCCATCCCAGGGATCCCATCCCATCCCAGGGATCACATCCCTTCCCATCCCAGGGATCCCATCCGATCCCATCCCATCCAATCCCATCCCATCCCATCCGATCCCATCCCATCCCATCCCATCCCATCCCATCCCATCCCATCCCATCCCATCCCATCCCATCCCATTCCAGGGATCCAATCCCATCCCAGTGAACACATCCCATCTCAGGGATCCCATCCCATCCCAGGGATCCCATCCCATCCCATCCCAGGGAGCCCATCCGATCCCATCCCAGGGATCCCATCCCATCCCAACCAATCCCATCCCATCCCACCCCATCCCATCCCATTGTAGCCCATCCCATCCCTTCCCACCCCATCCCATCCCGTCCCATCACATCCCATCCCAGATATCCCATCCCAGGGATCCCATCCCATACAATCCCATCCAATCCCATCCCATCCCATCCCATCCCATCCCATCCCATCCCATCCCATCCCATCCCATCCCATCCCAGGGATCCCATACCAGAGATCCCATCCCATCCACGGGTCCCCATCCCAGGGATCCCATCCCATCCCAGGGATCACATCCCTTCCCATCCCAGGGATCCCATCCGATCCCATCCCATCCAATCCCATCCAATCCCATCCCATCCGATCCCATCCCATCCCATCCCATCCCATCCCATCCCATCCCATCCCATCCCATTCCAGGGATCCAATCCCATCCCAGTGAACACATCCCATCTCAGGGATCCCATCCCATCCCAGGGATCCCATCCCATCCCATCCCAGGGAGCCCATCCGATCCCATCCCAGGGATCCCATCCCATCCCAACCAATCCCATCCCATCCCACCCCATCCCATCCCATCCCATCCCTTCCCATCCCATCCCATCCCATCCCATCCCAGGGATCCCATCCCAGGGATCTTATTTCATCCCAGGGATCCCATCCCATCCCTTTCCATCCCATCCCATCCCTTCCCATCCCATCCCATCCCATCCCATTCCATCCCATCCCATCCCATCCCATCCCATCCCATCCCATCCCAGGGATCCCATCACAGGGACCCCATCCCTGGGATCCCATCCCATCCCATCCCAGGGATCCCGTCCCATCCAAACCCATCCCATTCCACCCCATCCCATCCCATCCCATCCCATCCCATCCCATCCCATCCCATCCCATCCCATCCCATCCCATCCCACATATCCCATCCCAGGGATCCCATCCCATGCCAGGGATCCCATCCCATCCCATTCCAGGGATCCCATCCCATCCCAGTGAACACATCCCATCTCAGGGATCCCATCCCATCCCAGGGATCCCATCCCATCCCATCCCAGGGAGCCCATCCGATCCCATCCCAGGGATCCCATCCCATCCCAACCAATCCCATCCCACCCCATCCCATCCCATCCCATCCCATCCCATGCCATCCCAGGGATCCCATCCCATCCCATCCCAGGGATCCCATCCCATCCCAGGGATCCCATCCCATCCCATCCCAGGGATCCCATCCGATCCCATCCCATCCAATCCGATCCCATCCCATCCCATCCCATCCCATCCCATCCCATCCCATCTCATCCCGCGGATCCCATGCCATGGCATCCCATCCCATCCCATCCCATGGATCCCGTCCCATCCAAACCCATCCCATCCCATCCGATCCCATCCCATCCAATCCCATCCCATCCCATCCGATCCCATCCCATCCCATCCCATCCCATCCCATCCCATCCCATCCCATCCCATCCCATCCCATTCCAGGGATCCAATCCCATCCCAGTGAACACATCCCATCTCAGGGATCCCATCCCATCCCAGGGATCCCATCCCATCCCATCCCAGGGAGCCCATCCGATCCCATCCCAGGGATCCCATCCCATCCCAACCAATCCCATCCCATCCCACCCCATCCCATCCCATCCCATCCCTTCCCATCCCATCCCATCCCATCCCAGGGATCCCATCCCAGGGATCTTATTTCATCCCAGGGATCCCATCCCATCCCTTTCCATCCCATCCCATCCCTTCCCATCCCATCCCATCCCATCCCATCCCATCCCATCCCATCCCATCCCATCCCATCCCAGGGATCCCATCACAGGGACCCCATCCCTGGCATCCCATCCCATCCCATCCCAGGGATCCCGTCCCATCCAAACCCATCCCATTCCACCCCATCCCATCCCATCCCATCCCATCCCATCCCATCCCATCCCATCCCATCCCATCCCACATATCCCATCCCAGGGATCCCATCCCATGCCAGGGATCCCATCCCATCCCATTCCAGGGATCCCATCCCATCCCAGTGAACACATCCCATCTCAGGGATCCCATCCCATCCCTTTCTATCCCATCCCATCCCTTCCCATCCCATCCCATCCCAGGGATCCCATCCCATCCCATCCCAGGGATCCCATCCCATCCCAGGGATCCCATCCCATCCCATCCCAGGGATCCCATCCGATCCCATCCCATCCAATCCGATCCCATCCCATCCCATCCCATCCCATCCCATCCCATCCCATCCCATCTCATCCCGCGGATCCCATGCCATGGCATCCCATCCCATCCCATCCCATGGATCCCGTCCCATCCAAACCCATCCCCTCCCATCCCATCACATCCCATCCCATTGTAGCCCATCCCTTCCCACCCCATCCCATCCCATCCCGTCCCATCACATCCCATCCCAGATATCCCATCCCAGGGATCCCATCCCATCCCAGGGATCACATCCCTTCCCATCCCAGGGATCCCATCCGATCCCATCCCATCCAATCCCATCCCAGGGATCCCATACCAGAGATCCCATCCCATCCACGGGTCCCCATCCCAGGGATCCCATCCCATTCCAGGGATCACATCCCTTCCCATCCCAGGGATCCCATCCGATCCCATCCCATCCAATCCCATCCCATCCCATCCGATCCCATCCCATCCCATCCCATCCCATCCCATCCCATCCCATCCCATTCCAGGGATCCAATCCCATCCCAGTGAACACATCCCATCTCAGGGATCCCATCCCATCCCAGGGATCCCATCCCATCCCATCCCAGGGAGCCCATCCGATCCCATCCCAGGGATCCCATCCCATCCCAACCAATCCCATCCCATCCCACCCCATCCCATCCCATCCCATTGTAGCCCATCCCTTCCCACCCCATCCCATCCCGTCCCATCACATCCCATCCCAGATATCCCATTCCAGGGATCCCATCCCATCCCATCCCAGGGATCCCATCCCATACAATCCCATCCAATCCCATCCCATCCCATCCCATCCCATCCCATCCCATCCCATCCCATCCCATCCCATCCCATCCCAGGGATCCCATACCAGAGATCCCATCCCATCCACGGGTCCCCATCCCAGGGATCCCATCCCATCCCAGGGATCACATCCCTTCCCATCCCAGGGATCCCATCCGATCCCATCCCATCCAATCCCATCCCATCCCATCCGATCCCATCCCATCCCATCCCATCCCATCCCATCCCATCCCATCCCATCCCATCCCATTCCAGGGATCCAATCCCATCCCAGTGAACACATCCCATCTCAGGGATCCCATCCCATCCCAGGGATCCCATCCCATCCCATCCCAGGGAGCCCATCCGATCCCATCCCAGGGATCCCATCCCATCCCAACCAATCCCATCCCATCCCACCCCATCCCATCCCATCCCATCCCTTCCCATCCCATCCCATCCCAGGGATCCCATCCCAGGGATCTTATTTCATCCCAGGGATCCCATCCCATCCCTTTCCATCCCATCCCATCCCTTCCCATCCCATCCCATCCCATCCCATCCCATCCCATCCCATCCCATCCCATCCCAGGGATCCCATCACAGGGACCCCATCCCTGGGATCCCATCCCATCCCATCCCAGGGATCCCGTCCCATCCAAACCCATCCCATTCCACCCCATCCCATCCCATCCCATCCCATCCCATCCCACATATCCCATCCCAGGGATCCCATCCCATGCCAGGGATCCCATCCCATCCCATTCCAGGGATCCCATCCCATCCCAGTGAACACATCCCATCTCAGGGATCCCTTCCCATCCCAGGGATCCCATCCCATCCCATCCCAGGGAGCCCATCCGATCCCATCCCAGGGATCCCATCCCATCCCAACCAATCCCATCCCACCCCATCCCATCCCATCCCATCCTATCCCATCCCATCCCATGCCATCCCAGGGATCCCATCCCATCCCAGGTATCCCATCCCATCCCTTTCTATCCCATCCCATCCCATCCCTTCCCATCCCATCCCATCCCAGGGATCCCATCCCATCCCATCCCAGGGATCCCATCCCATCCCAGGGATCCCATCCCATCCCATCCCAGGGATCCCATCCGATCCCATCCCATCCAATCCGATCCCATCCCATCCCATCCCATCCCATCCCATCCCATCCCATCCCATCCCATCCCATCCCAGGGATCCCATACCAGAGATCCCATCCCATCCACGGGTCCCCATCCCAGGGATCCCATCCCATCCCAGGGATCACATCCCTTCCCATCCCAGGGATCCCATCCGATCCCATCCCATCCAATCCCATCCCATCCCATCCGATCCCATCCCATCCCATCCCATCCCATCCCATCCCATCCCATCCCATCCCATCCCATCCCATCCCATCCCATCCCATTCCAGGGATCCAATCCCATCCCAGTGAACACATCCCATCTCAGGGATCCCATCCCATCCCAGGGATCCCATCCCATCCCAGGGAGCCCATCCGATCCCATCCCAGGGATCCCATCCCATCCCAACCAATCCCATCCCATCCCACCCCATCCCATCCCATCCCATCCCATCCCATCCCATCCCATCCCATCCCATCCCATCCCTTCCCATCCCATCCCATCCCATCCCAGGGATCCCATCCCAGGGATCTTATTTCATCCCAGGGATCCCATCCCATCCCTTTCCATCCCATCCCATCCCTTCCCATCCCATCCCATCCCATCCCATCCCATCCCATCCCATCCCATCCCAGGGATCCCATCACAGGGACCCCATCCCTGGGATCCCATCCCATCCCATCCCATCCCATCTCATCCCGCGGATCCCATGCCATGGCATCCCATCCCATCCCATCCCAGGGATCCCGTCCCATCCAAACCCATCCCATTCCACCCCATCCCATCCCATCCCATCCCATCCCACATATCCCATCCCAGGGATCCCATCCCATGCCAGGGATCCCATCCCATCCCATTCCAGGGATCCCATCCCATCCCATTGAACACATCCCATCTCAGGGATCCCATCCCATCCCAGGGATCCCATCCCATCCCATCCCAGGGAGCCCATCCAATCCCATCCCAGGGATCCCATCCCATCCCAACCAATCCCATCCCACCCCATCCCATCCCATCCCATCCCATCCCATGCCATCCCAGGGATCCCATCCCATCCCAGGTATCCCATCCCATCCCGTTCTATCCCATCCCATCCCTTCCCATCCCATCCCATCCCAGGGATCCCATCCCATCCCAGGGATCACATCCCTTCCCATCCCAGGGATCCCATCCGATCCCATCCCATCCAATCCCATCCCATCCCATCCGATCCCATCCCATCCCATCCCATCCCATCCCATCCCATCCCATCCCATCCCATCCCATCCCATTCCAGGGATCCAATCCCATCCCAGTGAACACATCCCATCTCAGGGATCCCATCCCATCCCAGGGATCCCATCCCATCCCATCCCAGGGAGCCCATCCGATCCCATCCCAGGGATCCCATCCCATCCCATCCCATCCGATCCCATCCCATCCCATCCCATCCCATCCCATCCCATCCCATCCCATCCCATCCCATCCCATCCCATCCCATTCCAGGGATCCAATCCCATCCCAGTGAACACATCCCATCTCAGGGATCCCATCCCATCCCAGGGATCCCATCCCATCCCATCCCAGGGAGCCCATCCGATCCCATCCCAGGGATCCCATCCCATCCCAACCAATCCCATCCCATCCCATCCCATCCCTTCCCATCCCATCCCATCCCATCCCATCCCATCCCATCCCATCCCAGGGATCCCATCACAGGGACCCCATCCCTGGGATCCCATCCCATCCCATCCCAGGGATCCCGTCCCATCCAAACCCATCGCATTCCACCCCATCCCATCCCATCCCATCCCATCCCATCCCACATATCCCATCCCAGGGATCCCATCCCATGCCAGGGATCCCATCCCATCCCATTCCAGGGATCCCATCCCATCCCAGTGAACACATCCCATCTCAGGGATCCCATCCCATCCCAGGGATCCCATCCCATCCCATCCCAGGGAGCCCATCCGATCCCATCCCAGGGATCCCATCCCATCCCAACCAATCCCATCCCACCCCATCCCATCCCATCCCATCCTATCCCATCCCATCCCATGCCATCCCAGGGATCCCATCCCATCCCAGGTATCCCATCCCATCCCTTTCTATCCCATCCCATCCCATCCCTTCCCATCCCATCCCATCCCAGGGATCCCATCCCATCCCATCCCAGGGATCCCATCCCATCCCAGGGATCCCATCCCATCCCATCCCAGGGATCCCATCCGATCCCATCCCATCCAATCCGATCCCATCCCATCCCATCCCATCCCATCCCATCCCATCCCATCCCATCCCATCCCATCCCATCCCATCTCATCCCGCGGATCCCATGCCATGGCATCCCATCCCATCCCATCCCAGGGATCCCGTCCCATCCAAACCCATCCCATCCCATCCCATCCCATGCCATCACATACCATCCCATCCCATCCCATCCCGTCCCATCCCATCCCATCCCATTGTAGCCCATCCCATCCCTTCCCACCCCATCCCATCCCGTCCCATCACATCCCATCCCAGATATCCCATCCCAGGGATCCCATCCCATGCCAGGGATCCCATCCCATCCCATTCCAGGGATCCCATCCCATCCCAACGCATCCCATCCCATCCTACCCCATCCCATCCCATCCTATCCCATCCCATCCCCTCCCATCCCTTCCTAGGGATCCCATACCAGGTATCCCATCCCATCCCATCCCAGGGATCCCATTCCGTACCATCCCAGGGATCCCATTTCATCCCATCCCATCCCATCGATCCCATCCCATCCCAACCCATTGTAGCCAATCCCATCCCACCCCATCCCATCCCATCCCATCCCATCCCATCCCATCCCATCCCATCCCAGCGATCTCGTCCCAGGGATTCCATCCCATCCCAGGTATCCCATCCCAACCAGTCCCAACCCAGGGATCCCATCCCACCCCATCCCATCCCATCCCATCCCATCTCATCCCATCCCATCCCAGGGATCCCATCCCATCCCACGTATCCCATCCCATCCCATCCCATCTCATCCCGCGGATCCCATGCCATGGCATCCCATCCCATCCCATCCCATCCCATCCCATCCCAGGGATCCCATCCCATCCAAACCCATCCCATCCCATCCCATCCCATCCCATCCCATCCCATTGTAGCCCATCCCAACCCTTCCCACCCCATCCCATCCCATCCCGACCCATCACATCCCATCCCAGATATCCCATCCCAGGGATCCCATCCCATCCCAGGGATCCCATCCCATCCCATCCCAGGGATCCCATCCGATCCCGTCCCATCCCATCCAATCCCATCCCATCCCATCCCATCCCATCCCATCCCATCCCATCCCAGGGATCCCATACCAGAGATCCCATCCCATCCCCGGGTCCCCATCCCAGGGATCCCATCCCATCCCAACCAATCCCATCCCATCCCACCCCATCCCATCCCATCCCATCCCATCCCATCCCTTCCCATCCCATCCCATCCCAGGGATCCCATCCCAGGGATCTTATTTCATCCCAGGGATCCCATCCCATCCCTTTCCATCCCATCCCATCCCTTCCCATCCCATCCCATCCCATCCCATCCCATCCCATCCCAGGGATCCCATCACAGGGACCCCATCCCTGGGATCCCATCCCATCCCATCCCATCCCATCTCATCCCGCGGATCCCATGCCATGGCATCCCATCCCATCCCATCCCAGGGATCCCGTCCCATCCAAATCCATCCCATTCCACCCCATCCCATCCCATCCCATCCCATCCCACATATCCCATCCCAGGGATCCCATCCCATGCCAGGGATCCCATCCCATCCCATTCCAGGGATCCCATCCCATCCCATTGAACACATCCCATCTCAGGGATCCCATCCCATCCCAGGGATCCCATCCCATCCCATCCCAGGGAGCCCATCCGATCCCATCCCAGGGATCCCATCCCATCCCAACCAATCCCATCCCACCCCATCCCATCCCATCCCATCCCATCCCATCCCATGCCATCCCAGGGATCCCATCCCATCCCAGGTATCCC
Source organism: Sturnus vulgaris (assembly GCF_052056855.1). Taxonomy (NCBI): domain Eukaryota; kingdom Metazoa; phylum Chordata; class Aves; order Passeriformes; family Sturnidae; genus Sturnus; species Sturnus vulgaris. The sequence continues at coordinate 7,696,549 of NC_142282.1, read as the reverse complement.
ATCCCATCCCGTTCTATCCCATCCCATCCCTTCCCATCCCATCCCATCCCAGGGATCCCATCCCATCCCAGGGATCACATCCCTTCCCATCCCAGGGATCCCATCCGATCCCATCCCATCCAATCCCATCCCATCCCATCCGATCCCATCCCATCCCATCCCATCCCATCCCATCCCATTCCAGGGATCCAATCCCATCCCAGTGAACACATCCCATCTCAGGGATCCCATCCCATCCCAGGGATCCCATCCCATCCCATCCCAGGGAGCCCATCCGATCCCATCCCAGGGATCCCATCCCATCCCAACCAATCCCATCCCATCCCACCCCATCCCATCCCATCCCATCCCTTCCCATCCCATCCCATCCCAGGGATCCCATCCCAGGGATCTTATTTCATCCCAGGGATCCCATCCCATCCCTTTCCATCCCATCCCATCCCTTCCCATCCCATCCCATCCCATCCCATCCCATCCCATCCCATCCCATCCCATCCCATCCCAGGGATCCCATCACAGGGACCCCATCCCTGGGATCCCATCCCATCCCATCCCAGGGATCCCGTCCCATCCAAACCCATCCCATTCCACCCCATCCCATCCCATCCCATCCCATCCCATCCCATCCCACATATCCCATCCCAGGGATCCCATCCCATGCCAGGGATCCCATCCCATCCCATTCCAGGGATCCCATCCCATCCCAGTGAACACATCCCATCTCAGGGATCCCATCCCATCCCAGGGATCCCATCCCATCCCAGGGAGCCCATCCGATCCCATCCCAGGGATCCCATCCCATCCCAACCAATCCCATCCCACCCCATCCCATCCCATCCCATCCTATCCCATCCCATCCCATGCCATCCCAGGGATCCCATCCCATCCCAGGTATCCCATCCCATCCCTTTCTATCCCATCCCATCCCATCCCATCCCTTCCCATCCCATCCCATCCCAGGGATCCCATCCCATCCCATCCCAGGGATCCCATCCCATCCCAGGGATCCCATCCCATCCCATCCCAGGGATCCCATCCGATCCCATCCCATCCAATCCGATCCCATCCCATCCCATCCCATCCCATCCCATCCCATCCCATCCCATCCCATCCCATCCCATCTCATCCCGCGGATCCCATGCCATGGCATCCCATCCCATCCCATCCCAGGGATCCCGTCCCATCCAAACCCATCCCATCCCATCCCATCCCATGCCATCACATACCATCCCATCCCATCCCATCCCATCCCATCCCATCCCATTGTAGCCCATCCCATCCCTTCCCACCCCATCCCATCCCGTCCCATCACATCCCATCCCAGATATCCCATCCCAGGGATCCCATCCCATGCCAGGGATCCCATCCCATCCCATTCCAGGGATCCCATCCCATCCCAACGCATCCCATCCCATCCTACCCCATCCCATCCCATCCTATCCCATCCCATCCCCTCCCATCCCTTCCTAGGGATCCCATACCAGGTATCCCATCCCATCCCATCCCAGGGATCCCATTCCGTACCATCCCAGGGATCCCATTTCATCCCATCCCATCCCATCGATCCCATCCCATCCCAACCCATTGTAGCCAATCCCATCCCACCCCATCCCATCCCATCCCATCCCATCCCATCCCATCCCATCCCATCCCATCCCATCCCAGCGATCTCGTCCCAGGGATTCCATCCCATCCCAGGTATCCCATCCCAACCAGTCCCAACCCAGGGATCCCATCCCACCCCATCCCATCCCATCCCATCCCATCTCATCCCATCCCATCCCAGGGATCCCATCCCATCCCACGTATCCCATCCCATCCCATCCCATCTCATCCCGCGGATCCCATGCCATGGCATCCCATCCCATCCCATCCCATCCCATCCCATCCCATCCCAGGGATCCCATCCCATCCAAACCCATCCCATCCCATCCCATCCCATCCCATCCCATCCCATCCCATTGTAGCCCATCCCATCCCATCCCATCCCATCCCATCCCATCCCATCCCATCCCATCCCAGCGATCTCGTCCCAGGGATTCCATCCCATCCCAGGTATCCCATCCCAACCAGTCCCAACCCAGGGATCCCATCCCACCCCATCCCATCCCATCCCATCCCATCTCATCCCATCCCATCCCAGGGATCCCATCCCATCCCACGTATCCCATCCCATCCCATCCCATCTCATCCCGCGGATCCCATGCCATGGCATCCCATCCCATCCCATCCCATCCCATCCCATCCCAGGGATCCCATCCCATCCAAACCCATCCCATCCCATCCCATCCCATCCCATCCCATCCCATCCCATTGTAGCCCATCCCAACCCTTCCCACCCCATCCCATCCCATCCCGTCCCATCACATCCCATCCCAGATATCCCATCCCAGGGATCCCATCCCATCCCAGGGATCCCATCCCATCCCATCCCAGGGATCCCATCCGATCCCGTCCCATCCCATCCAATCCCATCCCATCCCATCCCATCCCATCCCATCCCATCCCATCCCATCCCATACCAGGGATCCCATACCAGAGATCCCATCCCATCCCCGGGTCCCCATCCCAGGGATTCCATCCCATCCCAACCCATCCCATCCCATGGATACCATCCCATCCCAGAGATCCCATCCCAGGGATCCCATCCCATCCCAGGGATCCCATCCCATACGAGGGATCACATTCCAGGGATCCCCCCCCAGGGATCCCAAACCTTCCCAGGGATCCCATCCCAGGGATCCCATCCCATCCCAGCTATCCCATCCCAGGGATTCCATCCCATCCCAGGGATCCCATTTCATCTGTTCCCATCCCAGGGATCCCATCCCATCCCATCCCAGGGATCCCATCCCATCCCAACCCATCCCATCCCATCCCACCCCATCACATTCCATCCCATCCCATGGATCCCATCCCATCCCAGGGATCCCATCCCATCCCATACCATCCCAGGGACCGCATCCCATCCCAACCAATCCCATCCCACCCGATCCCATCCCATTCCATCCCATCCCATCCGATCCCATCCCATGGCATCCCAGGGATCCCAACCCATACGAGGGATCACAATCCAGGGATCCCATCCCAGGGATCCCATCCCATCCCCGGGATCCCATTCCAGGGATTCCATCCCATCCCAGGGATCCCAACCCATACGAGGGATCACAATCCAGGGATCCCATCCCTGGGATCCCATCTCATCCCATCCCAGGGATCCAATCCCATCCCATGTCATCCCAGGGATCCCATCCCATCGCAGGGATCCCATCCCATCCCGTCCCATCCCATCCTACCCCATCCCATCCCATCCCATCCCAGGGATCCCATACCAGGTATCCCATCCCATCCCAGGGATCCCATTCCGTACCATCCCAGGGATCCCATTCCATCTCATCCCATCCCATCCCATCCCATCGCAGGGATCCCATCCCATTCCATCCCGTCCCATCCCATCCCATCCCATCCCACCCCATGCCATCCCATCCCATTCCATCCCATCCCATCCCATCCCATCCCATCCCATCCCATCCCATCCCATCCCATCCCACGGATTTCATCCCAGAGATTCCATCCCATCCCAGGTATCCCATCCCAACCAATCCCAACCCAGGGATCCCATCCCATCCCATCCCATCCCATCCCATCCCATCCCATCCCACGGATTTCATCCCAGGGATTCCATCCCATCCCAGGTATCCCATCCCAACCAATCCCAACCCAGGGATCCCATCCCATCCCATCCCATCTCATCCCATCCCATCCCAGGGATCCCATCCCATCCCAGGGATCCCATCCCATCCCAGGGATCCGATCCCATCCCAACCCATCCCATCCCATCCTACCCCATCCCATCCCATCCTATCCCATCCCATCCCATCCCATCCCATCCCATCCCATCCCATCCCAGGGATCCCATACCAGAGATCCCATCCCATCCACGGGTCCCCATCCCAGGGATCCCATCCCTTCCCATCCCAGGGATCCCATCCGATCCCATCCCATCCAATCCCATCCCATCCCATCCGATCCCATCCCATCCCATCCCATCCCATCCCATCCCATCCCATCCCATCCCATCCCATCCCATCCCATTCCAGGGATCCAATCCCATCCCCGTGAACACATCCCATCTCAGGGATCCCATCCCATCCCAGGGATCCCATCCCATCCCAGGGAGCCCATCCGATCCCATCCCAGGGATCCCATCCCATCCCAACCAATCCCATCCCATCCCACCCCATCCCATCCCATCCCATCCCATCCCATCCCATCCCATCCCTTCCCATCCCATCCCATCCCATCCCAGGGATCCCATCCCAGGGATCTTATTTCATCCCAGGGATCCCATCCCATCCCTTTCCATCCCATCCCATCCCTTCCCATCCCATCCCATCCCATCCCATCCCATCCCATCCCATCCCATCCCATCCCATCCCAGGGATCCCATCACAGGGACCCCATCCCTGGGATCCCATCCCATCCCATCCCATCCCATCTCATCCCGCGGATCCCATGCCATGGCATCCCATCCCATCCCATCCCAGGGATCCCGTCCCATCCAAACCCATCCCATTCCACCCCATCCCATCCCATCCCATCCCATCCCACATATCCCATCCCAGGGATCCCATCCCATGCCAGGGATCCCATCCCATCCCATTCCAGGGATCCCATCCCATCCCATTGAACACATCCCATCTCAGGGATCCCATCCCATCCCAGGGATCCCATCCCATCCCATCCCAGGGAGCCCATCCGATCCCATCCCAGGGATCCCATCCCATCCCAACCAATCCCATCCCACCCCATCCCATCCCATCCCATCCCATCCCATGCCATCCCAGGGATCCCATCCCATCCCAGGTATCCCATCCCATCCCGTTCTATCCCATCCCATCCCTTCCCATCCCATCCCATCCCAGGGATCCCATCCCATCCCATCCCAGGGATCCCATCCCATCCCAGGGATCCCATCCCATCCCATCCCAGGGATCCCATCCGATCCCATCCCATCCAATCCGATCCCATCCCATCCCATCCCATCCCATCCCATCCCATCCCATCTCATCCAGCGGATCCCATGCCATGGCATCCCATCCCATCCCATCCCAGGGATCCCGTCCCATCCAAACCCACCCCATCCCATCCCATCACATCCCATCCCATTGTAGCCCATCCCATCCCTTCCCACCCCATCCCATCCCATCCCGTCCCATCACATCCCATCCCAGATATCCCATCCCGGGGATCCCATCCCATCCCAGGGATCACATCCCTTCCCATCCCAGGGATCCCATCCGATCCCATCCCATCCAAGCCCATCCCATCCCATCCGATCCCATCCCATCCCATCCCATCCCATCCCATCCCATCCCATCCCATCCCATCACATCCCATCCCAGATATCCCATCCCAGGGATCCCATCCCATGCCAGGGATCCCATCCCATCCCATTCCAGGGATCCCATCCCATCCCAACGCATCCCATCCCATCCTACCCCATCCCATCCCATCCTATCCCATCCCATCCCCTCCCATCCCTTCCTAGGGATCCCATACCAGGTATCCCATCCCATCCCATCCCAGGGATCCCATTCCGTACCATCCCAGGGATCCCATTTCATCCCATCCCATCCCATCGATCCCATCCCATCCCAACCCATTGTAGCCAATCCCATCCCATCCCCCCCCATCCCATCCAATCCCATCCCATCCCATCCCATCGCAGGGATCCCATCCCATCCCGTCCCATCCCATCCCATCCCACCCCATCCCATCCCATCCCATCCCATCCCATCCCATCCCATCCCATCCCATCCCAGCGATCTCGTCCCAGGGATTCCATCCCATCCCAGGTATCCCATCCCAACCAGTCCCAACCCAGGGATCCCATCCCACCCCATCCCACCCCATCCCATCCCATCCCATCCCATCTCATCCCATCCCATCCCAGGGATCCCAACCCATCCCACGTATCCCATCCCATCCCATCCCATCTCATCCCGCGGATCCCATGCCATGGCATCCCATCCCATCCCATCCCATCCCATCCCATCCCATCCCATCCCATCCCATCCCATCCCATCCCATCCCAGGGATCCCATCCCATCCAAACCCATCCCATCCCATCCCATCCCATCCCATCCCATCCCATCCCATTGTAGCCCATCCCAACCCTTCCCACCCCATCCCATCCCATCCCGTCCCATCACATCCCATCCCAGATATCCCATCCCAGGGATCCCATCCCATCCCAGGGATCCCATCCCATCCCATCCCAGGGATCCCATCCGATCCCGTCCCATCCCATCCCATCCCATCCCATCCCATCCCATCCCATCCCAGGGATCCCATACCAGAGATCCCATCCCCGGGTCCCCATCCCAGGGATTCCATCCCATCCCATCCCATCCCATCCCATTGTAGCCCATCCCAACCCTTCCCACCCCATCCCATCCCATCCCGTCCCATCACATCCCATCCCAGAGATCCCATCCCAGGGATCCCATCCCATCCCAGGGATCCCATCCCATACGAGGGATCACATTCCAGGGATCCCACCCCAGGGATCCCAAACCTTCCCAGGGATCCCATCCCAGGGATCCCATCCCATCCCAGCTATCCCATCCCAGGGATTCCATCCCATCCCAGGGATCCCATTTCATCTGTTCCCATCCCAGGGATCCCATCCCATCCCATCCCAGGGATCCCATCCCATCCCAACCCATCCCATCCCATCCCACCCCATCACATTCCATCCCATCCCATGGATCCCATCCCATCCCAGGGATCCCATCCCATCCCATACCATCCCAGGGACCGCATCCCATCCCAACCAATCCCATCCCACCCGATCCCATCCCATTCCATCCCATCCCATCCGATCCCATCCCATGGCATCCCAGGGATCCCAACCCATACGAGGGATCACAATCCAGGGATCCCATCCCAGGGATCCCATCCCATCCCCGGGATCCCATTCCAGGGATTCCATCCCATCCCAGGGATCCCAACCCATACGAGGGATCACAATCCAGGGATCGCATCCCTGGGATCCCATCTCATCCCATCCCAGGGATCCAATCCCATCCCATGTCATCCCAGGGATCCCAACCCATCGCAGGGATCCCATCCCATCCCGTCCCATCCCATCCTACCCCATCCCATCCCATCCCATCCCAGGGATCCCATACCAGGTATCCCATCCCATCCCAGGGATCCCATTCCGTACCATCCCGGGGATCCCATTCCATCTCATCCCATCCCATCCCATCGCAGGGATCCCATCCCATTCCATCCCGTCCCATCCCATCCCATCCCACCCCATGCCATCCCATCCCATTCCATCCCATCCCATCCCATCCCATCCCATCCCATCCCATCCCATCCCATCCCATCCCATCCCATCCCACGGATTTGATCCCAGGGATTCCATCCCATCCCAGGTATCCCATCCCAACCAATCCCAACCCAGGGATCCCATCCCATCCCTTCCCATCCCATCTCATCCCATCCCATCCCATCCCAGGGATCCCATCCCATCCCAGGGATCCCATCCCATCCCAGGGAGCCCATCCGATCCCATCCCAGGGATCCCATCCCATCCCATCCTACCCCATCCAATCCCATCCTATCCCATCCCATCCCATCCCATCCCATCCCATCCCATCCCATCCCATCCCATCCCATCCCATCCTAGGGATCCCATTCCGTACCATCCCAGGGATCCTATTTCATCCTATCCCATCCCATCCCATTGATCCCATCCCATCCCAACCCATTGTAGCCAATCCCATCCCATCCCACCCCATCCCATCCAATCCCATCCCATCCCATCCCAGGGACACCATCCCAGGGATACCATACCATCCCATCCCATCGCAGGGATCCCATACCATCCCATCCCATCCCAGCGATCTCATCCCAGGGATTCCATCCCATCCCAGGTATCCCATCCCATCCCATCCCATCCAATCCCAGGGATCCCATCCCATCCAATCCCAGGGATCCCATCCCATCCCATCCCATCTCACCCCATCCCATCCCAGGGATCACATCCCATCCCACGGATGCCATCCCATCCCATCCCAGGCATCCCATCCGATCCCATCCAAGGATCCCATCCCATCCCATCCCATCCCAGGGATCCCATCCCATCCCATCCCAGGGATCCCATCCCATCCCATCCCATCCCAGGGATCCCATCCCATGGAACCCATCCCAACCCAGGGATCCCATCCCATTCCAACCCATCCAATCCCATCCCAGGGATCCCATCCCAGAGATTCCATCCCATCCCAGGGATGGCATCCCAGGGATTCGATCCCAACCCAGGGATCCCATCCTATCCCAGGGATCCCATCCCAGGGATTCCATCCCATCCCAGGGATCCCATCCCATCCCAGGGATCACATTCCAGGGATCCCATCCCAGGGATCCCATCCCATCCCCGGGTCCCCATCCCAGGGATTCCATCCCATCCCAAACCATCCCTTCCCATGGATACCATCCGATCCCAGAGATCCCATCCCAGGGATCCCATCCCATCCCAGGGATCCCATCCCATCCCAACCCATCCCATCCCATCCTGCCCCATCCCATCCCATCCTATCCCATCCCATCCCATCCCATCCTAGGGATCCCATACCAGGTATACCATCCCATCCCAGGGATCCCATTCCGTACCATCCCAGGGATCCCATTCCATCCCATCCCATCCCATCCCATCCCATGGATCCCATCCCATCCCAACCCATTGTAGCCAATCCAATCCCATCCCACTCCATCCCATCCCATCCAATCCCATCCCATCCCATCCCATCCCATCGCAGGGATCCCATCCCATCCCGTCCCATCCCATCCCATCCCACCCCATCCCATCCCATCCCATCCCATCCCATCCCATCCCATCCCATCCCATCCCATCCCATCCCAGCGATCTCATCCCAGGGATTCCATCCCATCCCAGGTATCCCATCCCAACCAGTCCCAACCCAGGGATCCCATCCCACCCCATCCCATCCCATCCCAACACATCTCATCCCATCCCATCCCAGGGATCCCAACCCATCCCACGTATCCCATCCCATCCCATCTCATCCCGCGGATCCCATGCCATGGCATCCCATCCAAAACCATCCCATCCAAACCCATCCCATCCCATCCCATCCCATCCCATCCCATCCCAAACCCATCCCATCCCATCCCATCCCATCCCATCCCATCCCATCCCACCCCATCCCATCCCATCCCGTCCCATCACATCCCATCCCAGATATCCCATCCCAGGGATCCCATCCCATCCCAGGGATCCCATCCCATCCCAGGGATCCCATCCGATCCCATCCCATCCCATCCAATCCCATCCCATCCCATCCCATCCCATCCCATCCCATCCCATCCCATCCCATCCCATCCCATCCCATCCCATCCCAGGGATCCCATACCAGAGATCCCATTCCCGGGTCCCCATCCCAGGGATTCCATCCCATCCCAACCCATCCCATCCAATGGTTACCATCCCATCCTAGAGAACCCATCCCAGGGATCCCATCCCATCCCAGGGAACCCATCCCATCCCAACCCATCCCATCCCATCCCATCCCATCCCATCCCATCCCATCCCATCCCATCCCATCCCATCCCATCCCATCCCAGGCATCCCATCCGATCCCATCCAAGGGATCCCATCCCAACCAATCCAATCCCAGGGATCCCATCCCATCCCATCCCATCTCACCCCATCCCATCCCAGGGATCACATCCCATCCCACGGATCCCATCCCATCCCATCCCAGGCATCCCATCCAATCCCATCCCAGGGATCCCATCCCATCCCATCCCATCCCAGGGATCCCATCCCATGGAACCCATCCCAACCCAGGGATCCCATCCCATTCCAACCCATCCAATCCCATCCCAGGGATCCCATCCCAGAGCTTCCATCCCATCCCAGGGATGCCATCCCAGGGATTCGATCCCAACCCAGGGATCCCATCCTATCCCAGGGATCCCATCCCAGGGATTCCATCCCATCCCAGGGATCCCATCCCATCCCAGGGATCACATTCCCGGGATCCCATCCCAGGGATCCCATCCCATCCCAGGGATCCCATCCCATCCTATCCCATCCCATCCCATCCCATCCCAGGGATCCCATACCAGGGATCCCATCCCATCCCCGGGTCCCCATCCCAGGGATTCCATCCCATCCCAACCCATCCCATCCCATGGATACCATCCGATCCCAGAGATCCCATCCCAGGGATCCCATCCCAGGGATCCCATCCCATCCCAACCCATCCCATCCCATCCTACCCCATCCCATCCCATCCCATCCTACCCCATCCCATCCCATCCTATCCTATCCCATCCCATCCCATCCCATCCCATCCCATCGTAGGGATCCCATACCAGGTATCCCATCCCAGGGATCCCATTCCGTACCATCCCAGGGATCCCATTCCATCCCATCCCATCCCATCCCATCCCATCGATCCCATCCCATCCCAAACCATTGTAGCCAATCCCATCCCATCCCACCCCATCCCATCCAATCCCATCCCACCCCATCCCATCCCATCCCATCCCATCCCATCCCAGGGACACCATCCCAGGGATACCATACCATCCCAACCCATCCCATCCCATCCGATCCCATCCCAGGGATCCCATCCCATACCATCCCATCCCATCGCAGGGATCCCATCCCATCCCATTCCAATCCATCCCATCACATCCCATCCCAGCGATCTCATCCCAGGAATTCCATCCCATCCCTGTGATCCCATCCCATCCCACCCATTCCCATCCCCGGAATCCCATCCCATCACATCCCACGGATCCCATAACATCCCAGGGATCCCATCCCATCCCATCCCATCCCAGGGATCCCATCCCAGGGATTCCATCCCATCCCAGGGATCCCATCCCATACGAGGGATCACATTCCAGGGATCCCATCCCAGGGATCCCATCCCATCCCAAGTAACCCATCCCATGGATCCCACCCCAGGGATCCCAACCCTTCCCAGGGATCCCATCCCAGGGATCCCGTCCCATCCCAGCTATCCCATCCCAGGGATTCCATCCCATCCCAGGGATCCCATTTCATCTGTTCCCATCCCAGGGATCCCATCCCATCCCAACCCATCCCATCCCATCCCACCCCATCACATTCCATCCCATCCCAGGGATCCCATCCCATCCCAGGGATCCCATCCCATCCCATCCCATACCATCCCAGGGACCGCATCCCATCCCAACCAATCCCATCCCACCCGATCCCATCCCATTCCATCCCATCCCACCCGATCCCATCCCATCCCATCCCATCCCATCCCATCCCATCCCAGGGACACCATCCCAGGGATCCCATCCCATCCCATCCCATCCCATCCCATCCCATCCCATCCCATCCCATCACATCCCATCCCAGCGATCTCATCCCAGGGATTCCATCCCATCCCAGGTATCCCATCCCAACCAATCCTAACCCAGGGATCCCATCCGATCCAATCCCAGGGATCCCATCCCATCCCATCCCATCTCACCCCATCCCATCCCAGGGATCACATCCCATCCCACGGATCCCATCCCATCCCATCCCAGGCATCCCATCCGATCCCATCCAAGGGATCCCATCCCATCCAATCCCATCCCAGGGATCCCATCCCATCCCATCCCATCCCAGGGATCCCATCCCATGGAACCCATCCCAACCCAGGGATCCCATCCCATTCCAACCCATCCAATCCCATCCCAGGGATCCCATCCCAGAGATTCCATCCCATCCCAGGGATGCCATCCCAGGGATTCGATCCCAACCCAGGGATCCCATCCTATCCCAGGGATCCCATCCCAGGGATTCCATCCCATCCCAGGGATCCCATCCCATCCCAGGGATCACATTCCCGGGATCCCATCCCAGGGATCCCATCCCATCCCATCCTATCCCATCCCATCCCATCCCATCCCATCCCATCCCAGGGATCCCATACCAGGGATCCCATCCCATCCCCGGGTCCCCATCCCAGGGATTCCATCCCATCCCAACCCATCCCATCCCATGGATACCATCCGATCCCAGAGATCCCATCCCAGGGATCCCATCCCAGGGATCCCATCCCATCCCAACCCATCCCATCCCATCCTACCCCATCCCATCCCATCCTATCCTATCCCATCCCATCCCATCCCATCCCATCCCATCCCATCGTAGGGATCCCATACCAGGTATCCCATCCCAGGGATCCCATTCCGTACCATCCCAGGGATCCCATTCCATCCCATCCCATCCCATCCCATCGATCCCATCCCATCCCAAACCATTGTAGCCAATCCCATCCCATCCCACCCCATCCCATCCAATCCCATCCCACCCCATCCCATCCCATCCCATCCCATCCCATCCCATCCCATCCCAGGGACACCATCCCAGGGATACCATACCATCCCAACCCATCCCATCCCATCCGATCCAATCCCAGGGATCCCATCCCATCCCATCCCATCTCACCCCATCCCATCCCAGGGATCACATCCCATCCCACGGATCCCATCCCATCCCATCCCAGGCATCCCATCCGATCCCATCCAAGGGATCCCATCCCATCCAATCCCATCCCAGGGATCCCATCCCATCCCATCCCAGGGATCCCATCCCATGGAACCCATCCCAACCCAGGGATCCCATCCCATTCCAACCCATCCAATCCCATCCCAGGGATGCCATCCCAGGGATTCGATCCCAACCCAGGGATCCCATCCTATCCCAGGGATCCCATCCCAGGGATTCCATCCCATCCCAGGGATCCCATCACATCCCAGGGATCACATTCCCGGGATCCCATCCCAGGGATCCCATCCCATCCCAGGGATCCCATCCCATCCCATCCTATCCCATCCCATCCCATCCCATCCCAGGGATCCCATACCAGGGATCCCATCCCATCCCCGGGTCCCCATCCCAGGGATTCCATCCCATCCCAACCCATCCCATCCCATGGATACCATCCGATCCCAGAGATCCCATCCCAGGGATCCCATCCCATCCCATCCCATCCCATCTCATCCCATCCCATCCCAGGGATCCCATCCCATCCCAGGGATCCCATCCCATCCCAGGGAGCCCATCCGATCCCATCCCAGGGATCCCATCCCATCCCATCCTACCCCATCCCATCCCATCCTATCCCATCCCATCCCATCCCATCCCATCCCATCCCATCCCATCCCATCCCATCCCAGGGATCCCATTCCGTACCATCCCAGGGATCCTATTTCATCCTATCCCATCCCATCCCATTGATCCCATCCCATCCCAACCCATTGTAGCCAATCCCATCCCATCCCACCCCATCCCATCCAATCCCATCCCATCCCATCCCAGGGACACCATCCCAGGGATACCATACCATCCCATCCCATCGCAGGGATCCCATACCATCCCATCCCATCCCAGCGATCTCATCCCAGGGATTCCATCCCATCCCAGGTATCCCATCCCATCCCATCCCATCCAATCCCAGGGATCCCATCCCATCCAATCCCAGGGATCCCATCCCATCCCATCCCATCTCACCCCATCCCATCCCAGGGATCACATCCCATCCCACGGATGCCATCCCATCCCATCCCAGGCATCCCATCCGATCCCATCCAAGGATCCCATCCCATCCCATCCCATCCCAGGGATCCCATCCCATCCCATCCCAGGGATCCCATCCCATCCCATCCCATCCCAGGGATCCCATCCCATGGAACCCATCCCAACCCAGGGATCCCATCCCATTCCAACCCATCCAATCCCATCCCAGGGATCCCATCCCAGAGATTCCATCCCATCCCAGGGATGGCATCCCAGGGATTCGATCCCAACCCAGGGATCCCATCCTATCCCAGGGATCCCATCCCAGGGATTCCATCCCATCCCAGGGATCCCATCCCATCCCAGGGATCACATTCCAGGGATCCCATCCCAGGGATCCCATCCCATCCCCGGGTCCCCATCCCAGGGATTCCATCCCATCCCAAACCATCCCTTCCCATGGATACCATCCGATCCCAGAGATCCCATCCCAGGGATCCCATCCCATCCCAGGGATCCCATCCCATCCCAACCCATCCCATCCCATCCTGCCCCATCCCATCCCATCCTATCCCATCCCATCCCATCCCATCCTAGGGATCCCATACCAGGTATACCATCCCATCCCAGGGATCCCATTCCGTACCATCCCAGGGATCCCATTCCATCCCATCCCATCCCATGGATCCCATCCCATCCCAACCCATTGTAGCCAATCCAATCCCATCCCACTCCATCCCATCCCATCCAATCCCATCCCATCCCATCCCATCCCATCCCATCGCAGGGATCCCATCCCATCCCGTCCCATCCCATCCCATCCCATCCCATCCCATCCCATCCCATCCCATCCCAGCGATCTCATCCCAGGGATTCCATCCCATCCCAGGTATCCCATCCCAACCAGTCCCAACCCAGGGATCCCATCCCACCCCATCCCATCCCATCCCAACACATCTCATCCCATCCCATCCCAGGGATCCCAACCCATCCCACGTATCCCATCCCATCCCATCTCATCCCGCGGATCCCATGCCATGGCATCCCTTCCAAAACCATCCCATCCAAACCCATCCCATCCCATCCCATCCCATCCCATCCCAAACCCATCCCATCCCATCCCATCCCATCCCATCCCATCCCATCCCATCCCATCCCATTGTAGCCCATCCCAACCCTTCCCACCCCATCCCATCCCATCCCGTCCCATCACATCCCATCCCAGATATCCCATCCCAGGGATCCCATCCCATCCCAGGGATCCCATCCCATCCCAGGGATCCCATCCGATCCCATCCCATCCCATCCAATCCCATCCCATCCCATCCCATCCCATCCCATCCCATCCCATCCCATCCCATCCCATCCCATCCCATCCCATCCCAGGGATCCCATACCAGAGATCGCATTCCCGGGTCCCCATCCCAGGGATTCCATCCCATCCCAACCCATCCCATCCAATGGTTACCATCCCATCCTAGAGAACCCATCCCAGGGATCCCATCCCATCCCAGGGAACCCATCCCATCCCAACCCATCCCATCCCATCCCATCCCATCCCATCCCATCCCATCCCATCCCATCCCATCCCAGGCATCCCATCCGATCCCATCCAAGGGATCCCATCCCAACCAATCCAATCCCAGGGATCCCATCCCATCCCATCCCATCTCACCCCATCCCATCCCAGGGATCACATCCCATCCCACGGATCCCATCCCATCCCATCCCAGGCATCCCATCCAATCCCATCCCAGGGATCCCATCCCATCCCATCCCATCCCAGGGATCCCATCCCATGGAACCCATCCCAACCCAGGGATCCCATCCCATTCCAACCCATCCAATCCCATCCCAGGGATCCCATCCCAGAGCTTCCATCCCATCCCAGGGATGCCATCCCAGGGATTCGATCCCAACCCAGGGATCCCATCCTATCCCAGGGATCCCATCCCAGGGATTCCATCCCATCCCAGGGATCCCATCCCATCCCAGGGATCACATTCCCGGGATCCCATCCCAGGGATCCCATCCCATCCCAGGGATCCCATCCCATCCCATCCTATCCCATCCCATCCCATCCCATCCCAGGGATCCCATACCAGGGATCCCATCCCATCCCCGGGTCCCCATCCCAGGGATTCCATCCCATCCCAACCCATCCCATCCCATGGATACCATCCGATCCCAGAGATCCCATCCCAGGGATCCCATCCCAGGGATCCCATCCCATCCCAACCCATCCCATCCCATCCTACCCCATCCCATCCCATCCTACCCCATCCCATCCCATCCTATCCTATCCCATCCCATCCCATCCCATCCCATCCCATCGTAGGGATCCCATACCAGGTATCCCATCCCAGGGATCCCATTCCGTACCATCCCAGGGATCCCATTCCATCCCATCCCATCCCATCCCATCGATCCCATCCCATCCCAAACCATTGTAGCCAATCCCATCCCATCCCATCCCATCCCAGGGATCCCATCCCATCCCATCCCAGGGATCCCATCCCATCCCATCCCATCCCAGGGATCCCATCCCATGGAACCCATCCCAACCCAGGGATCCCATCCCATTCCAACCCATCCAATCCCATCCCAGGGATCCCATCCCAGAGATTCCATCCCATCCCAGGGATGGCATCCCAGGGATTCGATCCCAACCCAGGGATCCCATCCTATCCCAGGGATCCCATCCCAGGGATTCCATCCCATCCCAGGGATCCCATCCCATCCCAGGGATCACATTCCAGGGATCCCATCCCAGGGATCCCATCCCATCCCCGGGTCCCCATCCCAGGGATTCCATCCCATCCCAAACCATCCCTTCCCATGGATACCATCCGATCCCAGAGATCCCATCCCAGGGATCCCATCCCATCCCAGGGATCCCATCCCATCCCAACCCATCCCATCCCATCCTGCCCCATCCCATCCTATCCCATCCCATCCCATCCCATCCTAGGGATCCCATACCAGGTATACCATCCCATCCCAGGGATCCCATTCCGTACCATCCCAGGGATCCCATTCCATCCCATCCCATCCCATGGATCCCATCCCATCCCAACCCATTGTAGCCAATCCAATCCCATCCCACTCCATCCCATCCCATCCAATCCCATCCCATCCCATCCCATCCCATCCCATCGCAGGGATCCCATCCCATCCCGTCCCATCCCATCCCATCCCACCCCATCCCATCCCATCCCATCCCATCCCATCCCATCCCATCCCATCCCATCCCATCCCATCCCATCCCATCCCAGCGATCTCATCCCAGGGATTCCATCCCATCCCAGGTATCCCATCCCAACCAGTCCCAACCCAGGGATCCCATCCCACCCCATCCCATCCCATCCCAACACATCTCATCCCATCCCATCCCAGGGATCCCAACCCATCCCACGTATCCCATCCCATCCCATCTCATCCCGCGGATCCCATGCCATGGCATCCCATCCAAAACCATCCCATCCAAACCCATCCCATCCCATCCCATCCCATCCCATCCCAAACCCATCCCATCCCATCCCATCCCATCCCATCCCATCCCATCCCATCCCATCCCATTGTAGCCCATCCCAACCCTTCCCACCCCATCCCATCCCATCCCGTCCCATCACATCCCATCCCAGATATCCCATCCCAGGGATCCCATCCCATCCCAGGGATCCCATCCCATCCCAGGGATCCCATCCGATCCCATCCCATCCCATCCAATCCCATCCCATCCCATCCCATCCCATCCCATCCCATCCCATCCCAGGGATCCCATACCAGAGATCGCATTCCCGGGTCCCCATCCCAGGGATTCCATCCCATCCCAACCCATCCCATCCAATGGTTACCATCCCATCCTAGAGAACCCATCCCAGGGATCCCATCCCATCCCAGGGAACCCATCCCATCCCAACCCATCCCATCCCATCCCATCCCATCCCATCCCATCCCATCCCATCCCATCCCATCCCATCCCAGGCATCCCATCCGATCCCATCCAAGGGATCCCATCCCAACCAATCCAATCCCAGGGATCCCATCCCATCCCATCCCATCTCACCCCATCCCATCCCAGGGATCACATCCCATCCCACGGATCCCATCCCATCCCATCCCATCCCAGGCATCCCATCCAATCCCATCCCAGGGATCCCATCCCATCCCATCCCATCCCAGGGATCCCATCCCATGGAACCCATCCCAACCCAGGGATCCCATCCCATTCCAACCCATCCAATCCCATCCCAGGGATCCCATCCCAGAGCTTCCATCCCATCCCAGGGATGCCATCCCAGGGATTCGATCCCAACCCAGGGATCCCATCCTATCCCAGGGATCCCATCCCAGGGATTCCATCCCATCCCAGGGATCCCATCCCATCCCAGGGATCACATTCCCGGGATCCCATCCCAGGGATCCCATCCCATCCCAGGGATCCCATCCCATCCCATCCTATCCCATCCCATCCCATCCCATCCCAGGGATCCCATACCAGGGATCCCATCCCATCCCCGGGTCCCCATCCCAGGGATTCCATCCCATCCCAACCCATCCCATCCCATGGATACCATCCGATCCCAGAGATCCCATCCCAGGGATCCCATCCCAGGGATCCCATCCCATCCCAACCCATCCCATCCCATCCTACCCCATCCCATCCCATCCCATCCTACCCCATCCCATCCCATCCTATCCTATCCCATCCCATCCCATCCCATCCCATCCCATCGTAGGGATCCCATACCAGGTATCCCATCCCAGGGATCCCATTCCGTACCATCCCAGGGATCCCATTCCATCCCATCCCATCCCATCCCATCGATCCCATCCCATCCCAAACCATTGTAGCCAATCCCATCCCATCCCACCCCATCCCATCCAATCCCATCCCACCCCATCCCATCCCATCCCATCCCATCCCATCCCATCCCATCCCATCCCAGGGACACCATCCCAGGGATACCATACCATCCCAACCCATCCCATCCCATCCGATCCCATCCCAGGGATCCCATCCCATCCCATCCGATCCCATCCCAGGGATCCCATCCCATCCCATCCCATCCCATCCCAGGGATCCCATCCCAGGGATTCCATCCCATCCCAGGGATCCCATCCCATACGAGGGATCACATTCCAGGGATCCCATCCCAGGGATCCCATCCCATCCCAAGTAACCCATCCCATGGATCCCACCCCAGGGATCCCAACCCTTCCCAGGGATCCCATCCCAGGGATCCCGTCCCATCCCAGCTATCCCATCCCAGGGATTCCATCCCATCCCAGGGATCCCATTTCATCTGTTCCCATCCCAGGGATCCCATCCCATCCCATCCCATCCCAGGGATCCCATCCCATCCCAACCCATCCCATCCCATCCCACCCCATCACATTCCATCCCATCCCATGGATCCCATCCCATCCCAGGGATCCCATCCCATCCCATCCCATACCATCCCAGGGACCGCATCCCATCCCAACCAATCCCATCCCACCCGATCCCATCCCATTCCATCCCATCCCACCCGATCCCATCCCATCCCATCCCATCCCATCCCATCCCATCCCATCCCAGGGACACCATCCCAGGGATCCCATCCCATCCCATCCCATCCCATCCCATCCCATCACATCCCATCCCAGCGATCTCATCCCAGGGATTCCATCCCATCCCAGGTATCCCATCCCAACCAATCCTAACCCAGGGATCCCATCCGATCCAATCCCAGGGATCCCATCCCATCCCATCCCATCCCATCTCACCCCATCCCATCCCAGGGATCACATCCCATCCCACGGATCCCATCCCATCCCATCCCAGGCATCCCATCCGATCCCATCCAAGGGATCCCATCCCATCCAATCCCATCCCAGGGATCCCACCCCATCCCATCCCATCCCAGGGATCCCATCCCATGGAACCCATCCCAACCCAGGGATCCCATCCCATTCCAACCCATCCAATCCCATCCCAGGGATCCCATCCCAGAGATTCCATCCCATCCCAGGGATGCCATCCCAGGGATTCGATCCCAACCCAGGGATCCCATCCTATCCCAGGGATCCCATCCCAGGGATTCCATCCCATCCCAGGGATCCCATCCCATCCCAGGGATCACATTCCCGGGATCCCATCCCAGGGATCCCATCCCATCCCAGGGATCCCATCCCATCCCATCCTATCCCATCCCATCCCATCCCATCCCATCCCATCCCATCCCATCCCATCCCATCCCAGGGATCCCATACCAGGGATCCCATCCCATCCCCGGGTCCCCATCCCAGGGATTCCATCCCATCCCAACCCATCCCATCCCATGGATACCATCCGATCCCAGAGATCCCATCCCAGGGATCCCATCCCAGGGATCCCATCCCATCCCAACCCATCCCATCCCATCCTACCCCATCCCATCCCATCCTATCCTAACCCATCCCATCCCATCCCATCCCATCCCATCGTAGGGATCCCATACCAGGTATCCCATCCCAGGGATCCCATTCCGTACCATCCCAGGGATCCCATTCCATCCCATCCCATCCCATCCCATCGATCCCATCCCATCCCAAACCATTGTAGCCAATCCCATCCCATCCCACCCCATCCCATCCAATCCCATCCCACCCCATCCCATCCCATCCCATCCCATCCCATCCCATCCCATCCCATCCCATCCCAGGGACACCATCCCAGGGATACCATACCATCCCAACCCATCCCATCCCATCCGATCCAATCCCAGGGATCCCATCCCATCCCATCCCATCTCACCCCATCCCATCCCAGGGATCACATCCCATCCCACGGATCCCATCCCATCCCATCCCAGGCATCCCATCCCATCCCATCCCATCCCATCCCAGGGATCCCATCCCAGGGATTCCATCCCATCCCAGGGATCCCATCCCATACGAGGGATCACATTCCAGGGATCCCATCCCAGGGATCCCATCCCATCCCAAGTAACCCATCCCATGGATCCCACCCCAGGGATCCCAACCCTTCCCAGGGATCCCATCCCAGGGATCCCGTCCCATCCCAGCTATCCCATCCCAGGGATTGCATCCCATCCCAGGGATCCCATTTCATCTGTTCCCATCCCAGGGATCCCATCCCATCCCATCCCATCCCAGGGATCCCATCCCATCCCAACCCATCCCATCCCATCCCACCCCATCACATTCCATCCCATCCCATGGATCCCATCCCATCCCAGGGATCCCATCCCATCCCATCCCATACCATCCCAGGGACCGCATCCCATCCCAACCAATCCCATCCCACCCGATCCCATCCCATTCCATCCCATCCCACCCGATCCCATCCCATCCCATCCCATCCCATCCCATCCCATCCCAGGGACACCATCCCAGGGATCCCATCCCATCCCATCCCATCCCATCCCATCACATCCCATCCCAGCGATCTCATCCCAGGGATTCCATCCCATCCCAGGTATCCCATCCCAACCAATCCTAACCCAGGGATCCCATCCGATCCAATCCCAGGGATCCCATCCCATCCCATCCCATCCCATCTCACCCCATCCCATCCCAGGGATCACATCCCATCCCACGGATCCCATCCCATCCCATCCCAGGCATCCCATCCGATCCCATCCAAGGGATCCCATCCCATCCAATCCCATCCCAGGGATCCCACCCCATCCCATCCCATCCCAGGGATCCCATCCCATGGAACCCATCCCAACCCAGCGATCCCATCCCATTCCAACCCATCCAATCCCATCCCAGGGATCCCATCCCAGGGATTCCATCCCATCCCAGGGATGCCATCCCAGGGATTCGATCCCAACCCAGGGATCCCATCCTATCCCAGGGATCCCATCCCAGGGATTCCATCCCATCCCAGGGATCCCATCCCATCCCAGGGATCACATTCCCGGGATCCCATCCCAGGGATCCCATCCCATCCCAGGGATCCCATCCCATCCCATCCTATCCCATCCCATCCCATCCCATCCCATCCCAGGGATCCCATACCAGGGATCCCATCCCATCCCCGGGTCCCCATCCCAGGGATTCCATCCCATCCCAACCCATCCCATCCCATGGATACCATCCGATCCCAGAGATCCCATCCCAGGGATCCCATCCCAGGGATCCCATCCCATCCCAACCCATCCCATCCCATCCTACCCCATCCCATCCCATCCTATCCTAACCCATCCCATCCCATCCCATCCCATCCCATCCCATCGTAGGGATCCCATACCAGGTATCCCATCCCAGGGATCCCATTCCGTACCATCCCAGGGATCCCATTCCATCCCATCCCATCCCATCCCATCGATCCCATCCCATCCCAAACCATTGTAGCCAATCCCATCCCATCCCACCCCATCCCATCCAATCCCATCCCACCCCATCCCATCCCATCCCATCCCATCCCATCCCATCCCAGGGACACCATCCCAGGGATACCATACCATCCCAACCCATCCCATCCCATCCGATCCAATCCCAGGGATCCCATCCCATCCCATCCCATCTCACCCCATCCCATCCCAGGGATCACATCCCATCCCACGGATCCCATCCCATCCCATCCCAGGCATCCCATCCGATCCCATCCAAGGGATCCCATCCCATCCAATCCCATCCCAGGGATCCCATCCCATCCCATCCCAGGGATCTCATCCCATGGAACCCATCCCATCCCATCCCATCTCACCCCATCCCATCCCAGGGATCACATCCCATCCCACGGATCCCATCCCATCCCATCCCAGGCATCCCATCCGATCCCATCCAAGGGATCCCATCCCATCCAATCCCATCCCAGGGATCCCATCCCATCCCATCCCAGGGATCCCATCCCATGGAACCCATCCCAACCCAGGGATCCCATCCCATTCCAACCCATCCAATCCCATCCCAGGGATGCCATCCCAGGGATTCGATCCCAACCCAGGGATCCCATCCTATCCCAGGGATCCCATCCCAGGGATTCCATCCCATCCCAGGGATCCCATCCCATCCCAGGGATCACATTCCCGGGATCCCATCCCAGGGATCCCATCCCATCCCAGGGATCCCATCCCATCCCATCCTATCCCATCCCATCCCATCCCATCCCATCCCAGGGATCCCATACCAGGGATCCCATCCCATCCCCGGGTCCCCATCCCAGGGATTCCATCCCATCCCAACCCATCCCATCCCATGGATACCATCCGATCCCAGAGATCCCATCCCAGGGATCCCATCCCAGGGATCCCATCCCATCCCAACCCATCCCATCCCATCCTACCCCATCCCATCCCATCCTATCCTAACCCATCCCATCCCATCCCATCCCATCCCATCCCATCGTAGGGATCCCATACCAGGTATCCCATCCCAGGGATCCCATTCCGTACCATCCCAGGGATCCCATTCCATCCCATCCCATCCCATCCCATCGATCCCATCCCATCCCAAACCATTGTAGCCAATCCCATCCCATCCCACCCCATCCCATCCAATCCCATCCCACCCCATCCCATCCCATCCCATCCCATCCCATCCCATCCCAGGGACACCATCCCAGGGATACCATACCATCCCAACCCATCCCATCCCATCCGATCCAATCCCAGGGATCCCATCCCATCCCATCCCATCTCACCCCATCCCATCCCAGGGATCACATCCCATCCCACGGATCCCATCCCATCCCATCCCAGGCATCCCATCCGATCCCATCCAAGGGATCCCATCCCATCCAATCCCATCCCAGGGATCCCATCCCATCCCATCCCAGGGATCTCATCCCATGGAACCCATCCCATCCCATCCCATCTCACCCCATCCCATCCCAGGGATCACATCCCATCCCACGGATCCCATCCCATCCCATCCCAGGCATCCCATCCGATCCCATCCAAGGGATCCCATCCCATCCAATCCCATCCCAGGGATCCCATCCCATCCCATCCCAGGGATCCCATCCCATGGAACCCATCCCAACCCAGGGATCCCATCCCATTCCAACCCATCCAATCCCATCCCAGGGATGCCATCCCAGGGATTCGATCCCAACCCAGGGATCCCATCCTATCCCAGGGATCCCATCCCAGGGATTCCATCCCATCCCAGGGATCCCATCCCATCCCAGGGATCACATTCCCGGGATCCCATCCCAGGGATCCC
Organism: Sturnus vulgaris; assembly: GCF_052056855.1. Lineage (NCBI taxonomy): Eukaryota > Metazoa > Chordata > Aves > Passeriformes > Sturnidae > Sturnus > Sturnus vulgaris. Next base: position 7,672,794 of record NC_142282.1, on the reverse strand, counting down.
ATCCCATCCCAGGGATCCCATCCCATCCCATCCTATCCCATCCCATCCCATCCCATCCCAGGGATCCCATACCAGGGATCCCATCCCATCCCCGGGTCCCCATCCCAGGGATTCCATCCCATCCCAACCCATCCCATCCCATGGATACCATCCGATCCCAGAGATCCCATCCCAGGGATCCCATCCCAGGGATCCCATCCCATCCCAACCCATCCCATCCTACCCCATCCCATCCCATCCCATCCTACCCCATCCCATCCCATCCCATCCCATCCCATCCCATCCCATCCCATCCCATCCCATCCCATCCCATCCCATCCCATCGTAGGGATCCCATACCAGGTATCCCATCCCAGGGATCCCATTCCGTACCATCCCAGGGATCCCATTCCATCCCATCCCATCCCATCCCATCGATCCCATCCCATCCCAAACCATTGTAGCCAATCCCATCCCATCCCACCCCATCCCATCCAATCCCATCCCACACCATCCCATCCCATCCCATCCCATCCCATCCCATCCCATCCCATCCCATCCCATCCCATCCCAGGGACACCATCCCAGGGATACCATACCATCCCAACCCATCCCATCCCATCGCAGGGATCCCATCCCATCCCATCCCATCCCATCCCATCCCATCACATCCCATCCCAGCGATCTCATCCCAGGGATCCCATCCCATCCCATCCCATCCCAGCGATCTCATCCCAGGGATTCCATTCCATCCCAGGTATCCCATCCCAACCAATCCTAACCCAGGGATCCCATCCCATCCAATCCCAGGGATCCCATCCCATCCCATCCCATCTCACCCCATCCCATCGCAGGGATCACATCCCATCCCACGCATGCCATCCCATCCCATCCCAGGCATCCCATCCGATCCCATCCAGGGATCCCATCCCATCCCATCCCATCCCAGGGATCCCATCCCAGGAATTCCATCCCATCCCTGTGATCCCATCCCATCCCACCCATTCCCATCCCCGGAATCCCATCCCATCACATCCCACGGATCCCATAACATCCCAGGGATCCCATCCCATCCCATCCCATCCCAGGGATCCCATCCCAGGGATTCCATCCCATCCCAGGGATCCCATCCCAATACGAGGGATCACATTCCAGGGATCCCATCCCAGGGATCCCATCCCATCCCAAGTAACCCATCCCATGGATCCCACCCCAGGGATCCCAACCCTTCCCAGGGATCCCATCCCAGGGATCCCGTCCCATCCCAGCTATCCCATCCCAGGGATTCCATCCCATCCCAGGGATCCCATTTCATCTGTTCCCATCCCAGGGATCCCATCCCATCCCATCCCAGGGATCCCATCCCATCCCAACCCATCCCATCCCATCCCACCCCATCACATTCCATGCCATCCCATGGATCCCATCCCATCCCAGGGATCCCATCCCATCCCATCCCATACCATCCCAGGGACCGCATCCCATCCCAACCAATCCCATCCCACCCGATCCCATCCCATTCCATCCCATCCCACCCGATCCCATCCCATCCCATCCCATCCCATCCCATCCCAGGGACACCATCCCAGGGATACCATACCATCCCATCCCATCGCAGGGATCCCATCCCATCCCATCCCATCCCATCCCATCCCATCCCATCCCATCCCATCACATCCCATCCCAGCGATCTCATCCCAGGGATTCCATCCCATCCCAGGTATCCCATCCCAACCAATCCTAACCCAGGGATCCCATCCGATCCAATCCCAGGGATCCCATCCCATCCCATCCCATCCCATCTCACCCCATCCCATCCCAGGGATCACATCCCATCCCACGGATCCCATCCCATCCCATCCCAGGCATCCCATCCGATCCCATCCAAGGGATCCCATCCCATCCAATCCCATCCCAGGGATCCCATCCCATCCCATCCCATCCCAGGGATCCCATCCCATGGAACCCATCCCAACCCAGGGATCCCATCCCATTCCAACCCATCCAATCCCATCCCAGGGATCCCATCCCAGAGATTCCATCCCATCCCAGGGATGCCATCCCAGGGATTCGATCCCAACCCAGGGATCCCATCCTATCCCAGGGATCCCATCCCAGGGATTCCATCCCATCCCAGGGATCCCATCCCATCCCAGGGATCACATTCCCGGGATCCCATCCCAGGGATCCCATCCCATCCCAGGGATCCCATCCCATCCCATCCTATCCCATCCCATCCCATCCCATCCCATCCCATCCCAGGGATCCCATACCAGGGATCCCATCCCATCCCCGGGTCCCCATCCCAGGGATTCCATCCCATCCCATCCCATCCCATCCCATCCCAGGGACACCATCCCAGGGATACCATACCATCCCAACCCATCCCATCCCATCCGATCCCATCCCAGGGATCCCATCCCATACCATCCCATCCCATCGCAGGGATCCCATCCCATCCCATTCCATCCCATCCCATCACATCCCATCCCAGCGATCTCATCCCAGGAATTCCATCCCATCCCTGTGATCCCATCCCATCCCACCCATTCCCATCCCCGGAATCCCATCCCATCACATCCCACGGATCCCATAACATCCCAGGGATCCCATCCCATCCCATCCCAGGGATCCCATCCCAGGGATTCCATCCCATCCCAGGGATCCCATCCCAGGGATTCCATCTCATCCCAGGGATCCAATCCCAGAGATCCTCTCCCATCCCATCCCATCCCATCCCATCCCAGGGATCCCATCCCATGGAAGCCATCCCAATCCAGGGATCCCATCCCATCCCATCCCATCCCATCCCTTCTCATCCCATCCCATCCCAGGGATCCCATCCCATCCCATCCCATCCCATCCCATCCCATCCCATCCCAGGGATCCCATCTCATCCCAGGGATCCAATCCCAGAGATCCTCTCCCATCCCATCCCATCCCATCCCATCCCATCCCATCCCATCCCAGGGATCCCATCCCATGGAACCCATCCCAATCCAGGGATCCCATCCCATCCCATCCCATCCCATCTCATCCCATCCCATCCCAGGGATCCCATCCCATCCCCGGGATCCCATTCCAGGGATTCCATCCCATCCCAGGGATCCCAACCCATACGAGGGATCCCATCCCAGGGATCCCATCCCATCCCAACCCATCCCATCCCATCCTACCCCATCCCATCCCATCCTATCCTATCCCATCCCATCCCATCCCATCCCATCCCATCCCATCGTAGGGATCCCATACCAGGTATCCCATCCCAGGGATCCCATTCCGTACCATCCCAGGGATCCCATTCCATCCCATCCCATCCCATCCCATCGATCCCATCCCATCCCAAACCATTGTAGCCAATCCCATCCCATCCCACCCCATCCCATCCAATCCCATCCCACCCCATCCCATCCCATCCCATCCCATCCCATCCCATCCCATCCCAGGGACACCATCCCAGGGATACCATACCATCCCAACCCATCCCATCCCATCCGATCCAATCCCAGGGATCCCATCCCATCCCATCCCATCTCACCCCATCCCATCCCAGGGATCACATCCCATCCCACGGATCCCATCCCATCCCATCCCAGGCATCCCATCCGATCCCATCCAAGGGATCCCATCCCATCCAATCCCATCCCAGGGATCCCATCCCATCCCATCCCAGGGATCCCATCCCATGGAACCCATCCCAACCCAGGGATCCCATCCCATTCCAACCCATCCAATCCCATCCCAGGGATGCCATCCCAGGGATTCGATCCCAACCCAGGGATCCCATCCTATCCCAGGGATCCCATCCCAGGGATTCCATCCCATCCCAGGGATCCCATCCCATCCCAGGGATCACATTCCCGGGATCCCATCCCAGGGATCCCATCCCATCCCAGGGATCCCATCCCATCCCATCCTATCCCATCCCATCCCATCCCATCCCAGGGATCCCATACCAGGGATCCCATCCCATCCCCGGGTCCCCATCCCAGGGATTCCATCCCATCCCAACCCATCCCATCCCATGGATACCATCCGATCCCAGAGATCCCATCCCAGGGATCCCATCCCATCCCATCCCATCCCATCTCATCCCATCCCATCCCAGGGATCCCATCCCATCCCAGGGATCCCATCCCATCCAAGGGAGCCCATCCGATCCCATCCCAGGGATCCCATCCCATCCCATCCTACCCCATCCCATCCCATCCTATCCCATCCCATCCCATCCCATCCCATCCCATCCCATCCCATCCCAGGGATCCCATTCCGTACCATCCCAGGGATCCTATTTCATCCTATCCCATCCCATCCAATTGATCCCATCCCATCCCAACCCATTGTAGCCAATCCCATCCCATCCCACCCCATCCCATCCAATCCCATCCCATCCCATCCCAGGGACACCATCCCAGGGATACCATACCATCCCATCCCATCGCAGGGATCCCATACCATCCCATCCCATCCCAGCGATCTCATCCCAGGGATGCCATCCCATCCCAGGTATCCCATCCCATCCCATCCCATCCAATCCCAGGGATCCCATCCCATCCAATCCCAGGGATCCCATCCCATCCCATCCCATCTCACCCCATCCCATCCCAGGGATCACATCCCATCCCACGGATGCCATCCCATCCCATCCCAGGCATCCCATCCGATCCCATCCAAGGATCCCATCCCATCCCATCCCATCCCAGGGATCCCATCCCATCCCATCCCAGGGATCCCATCCCATCCCATCCCATCCCATCCCAGGGATCCCATCCCATGGAACCCATCCCAACCCAGGGATCCCATCCCATTCCAACCCATCCAATCCCATCCCAGGGATCCCATCCCAGAGATTCCATCCCATCCCAGGGATGGCATCCCAGGGATTCGATCCCAACCCAGGGATCCCATCCTATCCCAGGGATCCCATCCCAGGGATTCCATCCCATCCCAGGGATCCCATCCCATCCCAGGGATCACATTCCAGGGATCCCATCCCAGGGATCCCATCCCATCCCCGGGTCCCCATCCCAGGGATTCCATCCCATCCCAAACCATCCCTTCCCATGGATACCATCCGATCCCAGAGATCCCATCCCAGGGATCCCATCCCATCCCAGGGATCCCATCCCATCCCAACCCATCCCATCCCATCCTGCCCCATCCCATCCCATCCTATCCCATCCCATCCCATCCCATCCTAGGGATCCCATACCAGGTATACCATCCCATCCCAGGGATCCCATTCCGTACCATCCCAGGGATCCCATTCCATCCCATCCCATCCCATGGATCCCATCCCATCCCAACCCATTGTAGCCAATCCAATCCCATCCCACTCCATCCCATCCAATCCCATCCCATCCCATCCCATCCCATCCCATCGCAGGGATCCCATCCCATCCCGTCCCATCCCATCCCATCCCACCCCATCCCATCCCATCCCATCCCATCCCATCCCATCCCATCCCATCCCATCCCATCCCATCCCATCCCATCCCAGCGATCTCATCCCAGGGATTCCATCCCATCCCAGGTATCCCATCCCAACCAGTCCCAACCCAGGGATCCCATCCCACCCCATCCCATCCCATCCCAACACATCTCATCCCATCCCATCCCAGGGCTCCCAACCCATCCCACGTATCCCATCCCATCCCATCTCATCCCGCGGATCCCATGCCATGGCATCCCATCCAAAACCATCCCATCCAAACCCATCCCATCCCATCCCATCCCATCCCATCCCAAACCCATCCCATCCCATCCCATCCCATCCCATCCCATCCCATTGTAGCCCATCCCAACCCTTCCCACCCCATCCCATCCCATCCCGTCCCATCACATCCCATCCCAGATATCCCATCCCAGGGATCCCATCCCATCCCAGGGATCCCATCCCATCCCAGGGATCCCATCCGATCCCATCCCATCCCATCCAATCCCATCCCATCCCATCCCATCCCATCCCATCCCATCCCATCCCATCCCATCCCAGGGATCCCATACCAGAGATCGCATTCCCGGGTCCCCATCCCAGGGATTCCATCCCATCCCAACCCATCCCATCCAATGGTTACCATCCCATCCTAGAGAACCCATCCCAGGGATCCCACCCCATCCCAGGGAACCCATCCCATCCCAACCCATCCCATCCCATCCCATCCCATCCCATCCCATCCCAGGCATCCCATCCGATCCCATCCAAGGGATCCCATCCCAACCAATCCAATCCCAGGGATCCCATCCCATCCCATCCCATCTCACCCCATCCCATCCCAGGGATCACATCCCATCCCACGGATCCCATCCCATCCCATCCCAGGCATCCCATCCAATCCCATCCCAGGGATCCCATCCCATCCCATCCCATCCCAGGGATCCCATCCCATGGAACCCATCCCAACCCAGGGATCCCATCCCATTCCAACCCATCCAATCCCATCCCAGGGATCCCATCCCAGAGCTTCCATCCCATCCCAGGGATGCCATCCCAGGGATTCGATCCCAACCCAGGGATCCCATCCTATCCCAGGGATCCCATCCCAGGGATTCCATCCCATCCCAGGGATCCCATCCCATCCCAGGGATCACATTCCCGGGATCCCATCCCAGGGATCCCATCCCATCCCAGGGATCCCATCCCATCCCATCCTATCCCATCCCATCCCATCCCATCCCAGGGATCCCATACCAGGGATCCCATCCCATCCCCGGGTCCCCATCCCAGGGATTCCATCCCATCCCAACCCATCCCATCCCATGGATACCATCCGATCCCAGAGATCCCATCCCAGGGATCCCATCCCAGGGATCCCATCCCATCCCAACCCATCCCATCCCATCCTACCCCATCCCATCCCATCCCATCCTACCCCATCCCATCCCATCCTATCCTATCCCATCCCATCCCATCCCATCCCATCCCATCGTAGGGATCCCATACCAGGTATCCCATCCCAGGGATCCCATTCCGTACCATCCCAGGGATCCCATTCCATCCCATCCCATCCCATCGATCCCATCCCATCCCAAACCATTGTAGCCAATCCCATCCCATCCCACCCCATCCCATCCAATCCCATCCCACCCCATCCCATCCCATCCCATCCCATCCCATCCCATCCCATCCCATCCCATCCCATCCCATCCCATCCCATCCCATCCCATCCCAGGGACACCATCCCAGGGATACCATACCATCCCAACCCATCCCATCCCATCCGATCCCATCCCAGGGATCCCATCCCATCCCATCCGATCCCATCCCAGGGATCCCATCCCATCCCATCCCATCCCATCCCAGGGATCCCATCCCAGGGATTCCATCCCATCCCAGGGATCCCATCCCATCCCAAGTAACCCATCCCATGGATCCCACCCCAGGGATCCCAACCCTTCCCAGGGATCCCATCCCAGGGATCCCGTCCCATCCCAGCTATCCCATCCCAGGGATTCCATCCCATCCCAGGGATCCCATTTCATCTGTTCCCATCCCAGGGATCCCATCCCATCCCATCCCATCCCAGGGATCCCATCCCATCCCAACCCATCCCATCCCATCCCACCCCATCACATTCCATCCCATCCCATGGATCCCATCCCATCCCAGGGATCCCATCCCATCCCATCCCATACCATCCCAGGGACCGCATCCCATCCCAACCAATCCCATCCCACCCGATCCCATCCCATTCCATCCCATCCCACCCGATCCCATCCCATCCCATCCCATCCCATCCCATCCCATCCCATCCCATCCCAGGGACACCATCCCAGGGATCCCATCCCATCCCATCCCATCCCATCTCACCCCATCCCATCCCAGGGATCACATCCCATCCCACGGATCCCATCCCATCCCATCCCAGGCATCCCATCCGATCCCATCCAAGGGATCCCATCCCATCCAATCCCATCCCAGGGAACCCACCCCATCCCATCCCATCCCAGGGATCCCATCCCAACCAATCCTAACCCAGGGATCCCATCCGATACAATCCCAGGGATCCCATCCCATCCCATCCCATCCCATCTCACCCCATCCCATCCCAGGGATCACATCCCATCCCACGGATCCCATCCCATCCCATCCCAGGCATCCCATCCGATCCCATCCAAGGGATCCCATCCCATCCAATCCCATCCCAGGGAACCCACCCCATCCCATCCCATCCCAGGGATCCCATCCCATGGAACCCATCCCAACCCAGGGATCCCATCCCATTCCAACCCATCCAATCCCATCCCAGGGATCCCATCCCAGAGATTCCATCCCATCCCAGGGATGCCATCCCAGGGATTCGATCCCAACCCAGGGATCCCATCCTATCCCAGGGATCCCATCCCAGGGATTCCATCCCATCCCAGGGATCCCATCCCATCCCAGGGATCACATTCCCGGGATCCCATCCCAGGGATCCCATCCCATCCCAGGGATCCCATCCCATCCCATCCTATCCCATCCCATCCCATCCCATCCCATCCCAGGGATCCCATACCAGGGATCCCATCCCATCCCCGGGTCCCCATCCCAGGGATTCCATCCCATCCCAACCCATCCCATCCCATGGATACCATCCGATCCCAGAGATCCCATCCCAGGGATCCCATCCCAGGGATCCCATCCCATCCCAACCCATCCCATCCCATCCTACCCCATCCCATCCCATCCTATCCTATCCCATCCCATCCCATCCCATCCCATCCCATCCCATCGTAGGGATCCCATACCAGGTATCCCATCCCAGGGATCCCATTCCGTACCATCCCAGGGATCCCATTCCATCCCATCCCATCCCATCCCATCGATCCCATCCCATCCCAAACCATTGTAGCCAATCCCATCCCATCCCACCCCATCCCATCCAATCCCATCCCACCCCATCCCATCCCATCCCATCCCATCCCATCCCATCCCATCCCATCCCATCCCATCCCATCCCATCCCATCCCAGGGACACCATCCCAGGGATACCATACCATCCCATCCCATCCGATCCAATCCCAGGGATCCCATCCCATCCCATCCCATCTCACCCCATCCCATCCCAGGGATCACATCCCATCCCACGGATCCCATCCCATCCCATCCCAGGCATCCCATCCGATCCCATCCAAGGGATCCCATCCCATCCAATCCCATCCCAGGGATCCCATCCCATCCCATCCCAGGGATCCCATCCCATGGAACCCATCCCAACCCAGGGATCCCATCCCATTCCAACCCATCCAATCCCATCCCAGGGATGCCATCCCAGGGATTCGATCCCAACCCAGGGATCCCATCCTATCCCAGGGATCCCATCCCAGGGATTCCATCCCATCCCAGGGATCCCATCCCATCCCAGGGATCACATTCCCGGGATCCCATCCCAGGGATCCCATCCCATCCCAGGGATCCCATCCCATCCTATCCCATCCCATCCCATCCCATCCCATCCCAGGGATCCCATACCAGGGATCCCATCCCATCCCCGGGTCCCCATCCCAGGGATTCCATCCCATCCCATCCCATCCCATCCCATCCCATCCCATCCCATCCCAGGGACACCATCCCAGGGATACCATACCATCCCAACCCATCCCATCCCATCCCATCCCATCGCAGGGATCCCATCCCATCCCATCCCATCCCATCCCATCCCATCCCATCCCATCACATCCCATCCCAGCGATCTCATCCCAGGGATCCCATCCCATCCCATCCCATCCCAGCGATCTCATCCCAGGGATTCCATTCCATCCCAGGTATCCCATCCCAACCAATCCTAACCCAGGGATCCCATCCCATCCAATCCCAGGGATCCCATCCCATCCCATCCCATCTCACCCCATCCCATCGCAGGGATCACATCCCATCCCACGGATGCCATCCCATCCCATCCCTGGCATCCCATCCGATCCCATCCAGGGATCCCATCCCATCCCATCCCATCCCAGGGATCCCATCCCAGGAATTCCATCCCATCCCTGTGATCCCATCCCATCCCACCCATTCCCATCCCCGGAATCCCATCCCATCACATCCCACGGATCCCATAACATCCCAGGGATCCCATCCCATCCCATCCCATCCCAGGGATCCCATCCCAGGGATTCCATCCCATCCCAGGGATCCCATCCCAATACGAGGGATCACATTCCAGGGATCCCATCCCAGGGATCCCATCCCATCCCAAGTAACCCATCCCATGGATCCCACCCCAGGGATCCCAACCCTTCCCAGGGATCCCATCCCAGGGATCCCGTCCCATCCCAGCTATCCCATCCCAGGGATTCCATCCCATCCCAGGGATCCCATTTCATCTGTTCCCATCCCAGGGATCCCATCCCATCCCATCCCAGGGATCCCATCCCATCCCAACCCATCCCATCCCATCCCACCCCATCACATTCCATGCCATCCCATGGATCCCATCCCATCCCAGGGATCCCATCCCATCCCATCCCATACCATCCCAGGGACCGCATCCCATCCCAACCAATCCCATCCCACCCGATCCCATCCCATTCCATCCCATCCCACCCGATCCCATCCCATCCCATCCCATCCCATCCCAGGGACACCATCCCAGGGATACCATACCATCCCATCCCATCGCAGGGATCCCATCCCATCCCATCCCATCCCATCCCATCCCATCCCATCACATCCCATCCCAGCGATCTCATCCCAGGGATTCCATCCCATCCCAGGTATCCCATCCCAACCAATCCTAACCCAGGGATCCCATCCGATCCAATCCCAGGGATCCCATCCCATCCCATCCCATCCCATCTCACCCCATCCCATCCCAGGGATCACATCCCATCCCACGGATCCCATCCCATCCCATCCCAGGCATCCCATCCGATCCCATCCAAGGGATCCCATCCCATCCAATCCCATCCCAGGGATCCCATCCCATCCCATCCCATCCCAGGGATCCCATCCCATGGAACCCATCCCAACCCAGGGATCCCATCCCATTCCAACCCATCCAATCCCATCCCAGGGATCCCATCCCAGAGATTCCATCCCATCCCAGGGATGCCATCCCAGGGATTCGATCCCAACCCAGGGATCCCATCCTATCCCAGGGATCCCATCCCAGGGATTCCATCCCATCCCAGGGATCCCATCCCATCCCAGGGATCACATTCCCGGGATCCCATCCCAGGGATCCCATCCCATCCCAGGGATCCCATCCCATCCCATCCTATCCCATCCCATCCCATCCCATCCCATCCCAGGGATCCCATACCAGGGATCCCATCCCATCCCCGGGTCCCCATCCCAGGGATTCCATCCCATCCCATCCCATCCCATCCCATCCCATCCCAGGGACACCATCCCAGGGATACCATACCATCCCAACCCATCCCATCCCATCCGATCCCATCCCAGGGATCCCATCCCATACCATCCCATCCCATCGCAGGGATCCCATCCCATCCCATTCCATCCCATCCCATCACATCCCATCCCAGCGATCTCATCCCAGGAATTCCATCCCATCCCTGTGATCCCATCCCATCCCACCCATTCCCATCCCCGGAATCCCATCCCATCACATCCCACGGATCCCATAACATCCCAGGGATCCCATCCCATCCCATCCCAGGGATCCCATCCCAGGGATTCCATCCCATCCCAGGGATCCCATCCCAGGGATTCCATCTCATCCCAGGGATCCAATCCCAGAGATCCTCTCCCATCCCATCCCATCCCATCCCATCCCAGGGATCCCATCCCATGGAAGCCATCCCAATCCAGGGATCCCATCCCATCCCATCCCATCCCATCCCTTCTCATCCCATCCCATCCCAGGGATCCCATCCCATCCCATCCCATCCCATCCCATCCCAGGGATCCCATCTCATCCCAGGGATCCAATCCCAGAGATCCTCTCCCATCCCATCCCATCCCATCCCATCCCATCCCATCCCATCCCATCCCAGGGATCCCATCCCATGGAACCCATCCCAATCCAGGGATCCCATCCCATCCCATCCCATCCCATCTCATCCCATCCCATCCCAGGGATCCCATCCCATTCCCGGGATCCCATTCCAGGGATTCCATCCCATCCCAGGGATCCCAACCCATACGAGGGATCCCATCCCAGGGATCCCATCCCAGGGATCCCATCCCAGGGATCCCATCCCATCCCCGGGATCCCATTCCAGGGATTCCATCCCATCCCAGGGATCCCAACCCATACGAGGGATCACAATCCAGGGATCCCATCCCTGGAATCCCATCTCATCCCATCCCAGGGATCCAATCCCATCCCATCTCATCCCAGGGATCCCATCCCATCGCAGGGATCCCATCCCATCCCATCCCGTCCCATCCTACCCCATCCCATCCCATCCCAGGGATCCCATACCAGGTATCCCATCCCATCCCAGGGATCCCATTCCGTACCATCCCAGGGATCCCATTCCATCCCATCCCATCCCATCGCAGGGATCCCATCCCATTCCATCCCGTCCCATCCCATCCCATCCCACCCCATGCCATCCCATCCCATTCCATCCCATCCCATCCCATCCCATCCCATCCCATCCCATCCCATCCCATCCCATCCCAGGGATTTCATCCCAGGGATTCCATCCCATCCCAGGTATCCCATCCCAACCAATCCCAACCCAGGGATCCCATCCCATCCCATCCCATCCCATTTCATCCCATCCCATCCCAGGGATCCCATCCCATCCCAGAGATCCCATCCCAGGGATCCCATCCCATCCCAGGTATCCCATCCCATCCCAACCCATCCCATCCCATCCTACCCCATCCGATCCCATCCTATCCCATCCCATCCCATCCCGTCCCGTCCCATCACATCCCATCCCAGATATCCCATCCCAGGGATCCCATCCCATCCCAGGGATCCCATCCCATCCCAGGGATCCCATCCGATCCCATCCCATCCCATCCAATCCCATCCCATCCCATCCCATCCCATCCCATCCCATCCCATCCCATCCCAGGGATCCCATACCAGAGATCCCATCCCATCCCCGGGTCCCCATCCCAGGGATTCCATCCCATCCCAACCCATCCCATCCCATGGATACCATCCCATCCCAGAGATCCCATCCCAGGGATCCCATCCCATCCCAGGTATCCCATCCCAACCCATCCCATCCCATCCTACCCCATCCCATCCCATCCTATCCCATCCCATCCCATCCCCTCCCATCCCATCCTAGGGATCCCATACCAGGTATCCCATCCCATCCCAGGGATCCCATTCCGTACCATTCCAGGGATCCCATTTCATCCCATCCCATCCCATCCCATCGATCCCATCCCATCCCAACCCATTTTAGCCAATCCCATCCCACCCCATCCCATCCAATCCCATCCCATCCCATCCCATCCCACCCCATCCCAGGGACACCATCCCCGGGATACCATACCATCCCATCCCATCGCAGGGATCCCATCCCATCCCATCCCGTCCCATCCCATCCCACCCCATCCCATCCCATCCCAGCGATCTCATCCCAGGGATTCCATCCCATCCCAGGTATCCCATCCCAACCAGTCCCAACCCAGGGATCCCATCCCATCCCCTCTCATCCCATCCCATCCCAGGGATCCCATCCCATCCCACGTATCCCATCCCATCCCATCTCATCCCGCGGATCCCATGCCATGGCATCCCATCCCATCCCATCCCATCCCATCCCATCCCATCCCATCCCATCCCAGGGATCCCATCCCATCCATAGCCATCCGATCCCATCCCATCCCATCCCATCCCATCCCATCCCATCCCATCCCATCCCATCCCATCCCATCCCATCCCATCCCATTGTAGCCCATCCCATCCCTTCCCACCCCATCCCATCCCATCCCATTGATCCCATCCCATCCCAACCCATTGTAGCCAATCCCATCCCATCCCACCCCATCCCATCCAATCCCATCCCATCCCATCCCATCCCATCCCATCCCATCCCATCCCATCCCATCGCAGGGATCCCATCCCATCCCATCCCATCCCAGCGATCTCATCCCAGGGATTCCATTCCATCCCAGGTATCCCATCCCAACCAATCCTAACCCAGGGATCCCATCCCATCCAATCCCAGGGATCCCATCCCATCCCATCCCATCTCACCCCATCCCATCGCAGGGATCACATCCCATCCCACGGATGCCATCCCATCCCATCCCAGGCATCCCATCCGATCCCATCCAAGGATCCCATCCCATCCCATCCGAGGGATCCCATCCCATCCCATCCCATCCCATCCCATCCCATCCCATCCCATCCCAGGGATCCCATCCCATCCCATCCCATCCCATCCCAGGGATCCCATCCCATGGAACCCATCCCAACCCAGGGATCCCATCCCATTCCAACCCATCCAATCCCATCCCAGGGATCCCATCCCAGAGATTCCATCCCATCCCAGGGATGGCATCCCAGGGATTCGATCCCAACCCAGGGATCCCATCCTATCCCAGGGATCCCATCCCATCCCATCCCATACCATCCCAGGGACCGCATCCCATCCCAACCAATCCCATCCCACCCGATCCCATCCCATTCCATCCCATCCCACCCGATCCCATCCCATCCCATCCCATCCCATCCCATCCCATCCCAGGGACACCATCCCAGGGATCCCATCCCATCCCATCCCATCCCATCCCATCCCATCCCATCCCATCCCATCACATCCCATCCCAGCGATCTCATCCCAGGGATTCCATCCCATCCCAGGTATCCCATCCCAACCAATCCTAACCCAGGGATCCCATCCGATCCAATCCCAGGGATCCCATCCCATCCCATCCCATCCCATCTCACCCCATCCCATCCCAGGGATCACATCCCATCCCACGGATCCCATCCCATCCCATCCCAGGCATCCCATCCGATCCCATCCAAGGGATCCCATCCCATCCAATCCCATCCCAGGGATCCCATCCCATCCCATCCCAGGGATCCCATCCCATGGAACCCATCCCAAGCCAGGGATCCCATCCCATTCCAACCCATCCAATCCCATCCCAGGGATCCCATCCCAGAGATTCCATCCCATCCCAGGGATGCCATCCCAGGGATTCGATCCCAACCCAGGGATCCCATCCTATCCCAGGGATCCCATCCCAGGGATTCGATCCCATCCCAGGGATCCCATCCCA
Source organism: Sturnus vulgaris (assembly GCF_052056855.1). NCBI lineage: Eukaryota > Metazoa > Chordata > Aves > Passeriformes > Sturnidae > Sturnus > Sturnus vulgaris. Next base: position 7,657,664 of record NC_142282.1, on the reverse strand, counting down.
TACCATCCCATCCCATCGCAGGGATCCCATCCCATCCCATTCCATCCCATCCCATCACATCCCATCCCAGCGATCTCATCCCAGGAATTCCATCCCATCCCTGTGATCCCATCCCATCCCACCCATTCCCATCCCCGGAATCCCATCCCATCACATCCCACGGATCCCATAACATCCCAGAGATCCCATCCCATCCCATCCCATCCCATCCCAGGGATCCCATCCCAGGGATTCCATCCCATCCCAGGGATCCCATCCCATACGAGGGATCACATTCCAGGGATCCCATCCCAGGGATCCCATCCCATCCCAAGTAACCCATCCCATGGATCCCACCCCAGGGATCCCAACCCTTCCCAGGGATCCCATCCCAGGGATCCCGTCCCATCCCAGCTATCCCATCCCAGGGATTCCATCCCATCCCAGGGATCCCATTTCATCTGTTGCCATCCCAGGGATCCCATCCCATCCCATCCCAGGGATCCCATCCCATCCCAACCCATCCCATCCCATCCCACCCCATCACATTCCATCCCATCCCATGGATCCCATCCCATCCCAGGGATCCCATCCCATCCCATCCCATACCATCCCAGGGACCGCATCCCATCCCAACCAATCCCATCCCACCCGATCCCATCCCATTTCATCCCATCCCATCCGATCCCATCCCATGGCATCCCAGAGATCCCATCCCATCACAGGGATCCCATCCCATCCCAGGGATCCCATCCCATCCCATCCCAGGGATCCCATCCCATCCCATCCAATCCCATCCAATCCCATCCCATCCCATCCCATCCCATCCCATCCCATCCCATCCCATCCCAGGCATCCCATCCCAGGGATCCCATCCCATCCCCGGGTCCCCATCCCAGGGATCCCATCCCATCCAATCCCAGGGATCCCATCCCATCCCATCTCACCCCATCCCATCCCAGGGATCACATCCCATCCCAGGGATCCCATCCCATCCCATCCCAGGCATGCCATCCGATCCCATCCCAGGGATCCCATCCCATCGCATCCCATTTCAGGGATCCCATCCCAGGGATCCCATCCCATCCCATCCCATCCCATCCCATCCCATCCCATCCCAGGGATCCCATCTCATCCCAGGGATCCAATCCCAGAGATCCTCTCCCATCCCATCCCATCCCATCCCAGGGATCCCATCCCATGGAACCCATCCCAATCCAGGGATCCCATCCCATCCCATCCCATCCCATCTCATCCCATCCCATCCCAGGGATCCCATACCATCCCATCCCATCCCATCCCATCCCATCCCATCCCAGGGATCCCATCTCATCCCAGGGATCCAATCCCAGAGATCCTCTCCCATCCCATCCCATCCCATCCCAGGGATCCCATCCCATGGAACCCATCCCAATCCAGGGATCCCATCCCATCCCATCCCATCCCATCCCATCTCATCCCATCCCATCCCAGGGATCCCATTCCAGGGATTCCATCCCATCCCAGGGATCCCAACCCATACGAGGGATCCCATCCCGGGGATCCCATCCCAGGGATCCCATCCCAGGGATCCCATCCCATCCCCGGGATCCCATTCCAGGGATTCCATCCTATCCCAGGGATCCCAACCCATACGAGGGATCACAATCCAGGGATCCCATCCCTGGAATCCCATCTCATCCCATCCCAGGGATCCAATCCCATCCCATCTCATCCCAGGGATCCCATCCCATCGCAGGGATCCCATCCCATCCCATCCCGTCCCATCCTACCCCATCCCATCCCATCCCAGGGATCCCATACCAGGTATCCCATCCCATCCCAGGGATCCCATTCCGTACCATCCCAGGGATCCCATTCCATCCCATCCCATCCCATCCCATCGCAGGGATCCCATCCCATTCCATCCCGTCCCATCCCATCCCATCCCACCCCATGCCATCCCATCCCATTCCATCCCATCCCATCCCATCCCATCCCATCCCATCCCATCCCATCCCATCCCAGGGATTTCATCCCAGGGATTCCATCCCATCCCAGGTATCCCATCCCAACCAATCCCAACCCAGGGATCCCATCCCATCCCATTTCATCCCATCCCATCCCAGGGATCCCATCCCATCCCAGAGATCCCATCCCAGGGATCCCATCCCATCCCAGGTATCCCATCCCATCCCAACCCATCCCATCCCATCCTACCCCATCCGATCCCATCCTATCCCATCCCATCCCATCCCGTCCCGTCCCATCACATCCCATCCCAGATATCCCATCCCAGGGATCCCATCCCATCCCAGGGATCCCATCCCATTCCAGGGATCCCATCCGATCCCATCCCATCCCATCCCATCCCATCCCATCCCATCCCATCCCATCCCAGGGATCCCATACCAGAGATCCCATCCCATCCCCGGGTCCCCATCCCAGGGATTCCATCCCATCCCAACCCATCCCATCCCATGGATACCATCCCATCCCAGAGATCCCATCCCAGGGATCCCATCCCATCCCAGGTATCCCATCCCAACCCATCCCATCCCATCCTACCCCATCCCATCCCATCCTATCCCATCCCATCCCATCCCCTCCCATCCCATCCTAGGGATCCCATACCAGGTATCCCATCCCATCCCAGGGATCCCATTCCGTACCATCCCAGGGATCCCATTTCATCCCATCCCATCCCATCGATCCCATCCCATCCCAACCCATTTTAGCCAATCCCATCCCACCCCATCCCATCCAATCCCATCCCATCCCATCCCATCCCATCCCACCCCACCCCATCCCAGGGACACCATCCCAGGGATACCATACCATCCCATCCCATCGCAGGGATCCCATCCCATCCCATCCCGTCCCATCCCATCCCACCCCATCACATCCCATCCCAGCGATCTCATCCCAGGGATTCCATCCCATCCCAGGTATCCCATCCCAACCAGTCCCAACCCAGGGATCCCATCCCATCCCCTCTCATCCCATCCCATCCCAGGGATCCCATCCCATCCCACGTATCCCATCCCATCCCATCTCATCCCGCGGATCCCATGCCATGGCATCCCATCCCATCCCATCCCATCCCAGGGATCCCATCCCATCCATAGCCATCCGATCCCATCCCATCCCATCCCATCCCATCCCATCCCATCCCATTGTAGCCCATCCCATCCCTTCCCACCCCATCCCATCCCATCCCGTCCCATCACATCCCATCCCAGATATCCCATCCCAGGGATCCCATCCCATCCCAGGGATCCCATCCCATCCCATCCCAGGGATCCCATCCGATCTCATCCCATCCCATCCCATCCCATCCCATCCCAGGGATCCCATACCAGAGATCCCATCCCATCCCCGGGTCCCCATCCCAGGGATTCCATCCCATCCCAACCCATCCCATCCCAGGGATCCCATCCCATCCCAGGGATCCGATCCCATCCCAACCCATCCCATCCCATCCTACCCCATCCCATCCCATCCCATCCTATCCCATCCCATCCCATCCCATCCCATCCCATCCCAGGGATCCCATCCCATCCCATCCCATACCATCCCAGGGACCGCATCCCATCCCAACCAATCCCATCCCACCCGATCCCATCCCATTTCATCCCATCCCATCCGATCCCATCCCATGGCATCCCAGAGATCCCATCCCATCACAGGGATCCCATCCCATCCCAGGGATCCCATCCCATCCCATCCCAGGGATCCCATCCCATCCCATCCAATCCCATCCAATCCCATCCCATCCCATCCCATCCCATCCCATCCCATCCCATCCCAGGCATCCCATCCCAGGGATCCCATCCCATCCCCGGGTCCCCATCCCAGGGATCCCATCCCATCCAATCCCAGGGATCCCATCCCATCCCATCTCACCCCATCCCATCCCAGGGATCACATCCCATCCCAGGGATCCCATCCCATCCCATCCCAGGCATCCCATCCGATCCCATCCCAGGGATCCCATCCCATCGCATCCCATTTCAGGGATCCCATCCCAGGGATCCCATCCCATCCCATCCCATCCCATCCCATCCCATCCCAGGGATCCCATCTCATCCCAGGGATCCAATCCCAGAGATCCTCTCCCATCCCATCCCATCCCATCCCAGGGATCCCATCCCATGGAACCCATCCCAATCCAGGGATCCCATCCCATCCCATCCCATCCCATCTCATCCCATCCCATCCCAGGGATCCCATACCATCCCATCCCATCCCATCCCATCCCATCCCATCCCAGGGATCCCATCTCATCCCAGGGATCCAATCCCAGAGATCCTCTCCCATCCCATCCCATCCCATCCCAGGGATCCCATCCCATGGAACCCATCCCAATCCAGGGATCCCATCCCATCCCATCCCATCCCATCTCATCCCATCCCATCCCAGGGATCCCATTCCAGGGATTCCATCCCATCCCAGGGATCCCAACCCATACGAGGGATCCCATCCCGGGGATCCCATCCCAGGGATCCCATCCCAGGGATCCCATCCCATCCCCGGGATCCCATTCCAGGGATTCCATCCTATCCCAGGGATCCCAACCCATACGAGGGATCACAATCCAGGGATCCCATCCCTGGAATCCCATCTCATCCCATCCCAGGGATCCAATCCCATCCCATCTCATCCCAGGGATCCCATCCCATCGCAGGGATCCCATCCCATCCCATCCCGTCCCATCCTACCCCATCCCATCCCATCCCAGGGATCCCATACCAGGTATCCCATCCCATCCCAGGGATCCCATTCCGTACCATCCCAGGGATCCCATTCCATCCCATCCCATCCCATCCCATCGCAGGGATCCCATCCCATTCCATCCCGTCCCATCCCATCCCATCCCACCCCATGCCATCCCATCCCATTCCATCCCATCCCATCCCATCCCATCCCATCCCATCCCATCCCATCCCAGGGATTTCATCCCAGGGATTCCATCCCATCCCAGGTATCCCATCCCAACCAATCCCAACCCAGGGATCCCATCCCATCCCATTTCATCCCATCCCATCCCAGGGATCCCATCCCATCCCAGAGATCCCATCCCAGGGATCCCATCCCATCCCAGGTATCCCATCCCATCCCAACCCATCCCATCCCATCCTACCCCATCCGATCCCATCCTATCCCATCCCATCCCATCCCGTCCCGTCCCATCACATCCCATCCCAGATATCCCATCCCAGGGATCCCATCCCATCCCAGGGATCCCATCCCATTCCAGGGATCCCATCCGATCCCATCCCATCCCATCCCATCCCATCCCATCCCATCCCATCCCAGGGATCCCATACCAGAGATCCCATCCCATCCCCGGGTCCCCATCCCAGGGATTCCATCCCATCCCAACCCATCCCATCCCATGGATACCATCCCATCCCAGAGATCCCATCCCAGGGATCCCATCCCATCCCAGGTATCCCATCCCAACCCATCCCATCCCATCCTACCCCATCCCATCCCATCCTATCCCATCCCATCCCATCCCCTCCCATCCCATCCTAGGGATCCCATACCAGGTATCCCATCCCATCCCAGGGATCCCATTCCGTACCATCCCAGGGATCCCATTTCATCCCATCCCATCCCATCGATCCCATCCCATCCCAACCCATTTTAGCCAATCCCATCCCACCCCATCCCATCCAATCCCATCCCATCCCATCCCATCCCATCCCACCCCACCCCATCCCAGGGACACCATCCCAGGGATACCATACCATCCCATCCCATCGCAGGGATCCCATCCCATCCCATCCCGTCCCATCCCATCCCACCCCATCACATCCCATCCCAGCGATCTCATCCCAGGGATTCCATCCCATCCCAGGTATCCCATCCCAACCAGTCCCAACCCAGGGATCCCATCCCATCCCCTCTCATCCCATCCCATCCCAGGGATCCCATCCCATCCCACGTATCCCATCCCATCCCATCTCATCCCGCGGATCCCATGCCATGGCATCCCATCCCATCCCATCCCATCCCAGGGATCCCATCCCATCCATAGCCATCCGATCCCATCCCATCCCATCCCATCCCATCCCATCCCATTGTAGCCCATCCCATCCCTTCCCACCCCATCCCATCCCATCCCGTCCCATCACATCCCATCCCAGATATCCCATCCCAGGGATCCCATCCCATCCCAGGGATCCCATCCCATCCCATCCCAGGGATCCCATCCGATCTCATCCCATCCCATCCCATCCCATCCCATCCCAGGGATCCCATACCAGAGATCCCATCCCATCCCCGGGTCCCCATCCCAGGGATTCCATCCCATCCCAACCCATCCCATCCCAGGGATCCCATCCCATCCCAGGGATCCGATCCCATCCCAACCCATCCCATCCCATCCTACCCCATCCCATCCCATCCCATCCTATCCCATCCCATCCCATCCCATCCCATCCCATCCCATCCCATCCCATCCCATCCCATCCCAGGGATCCCATTCCGTACCATCCCAGGGATCCTATTTCATCCTATCCCATCCCATCCCATTGATCCCATCCCAACCCATTGTAGCCAATCCCATCCCATCCCACCCCATCCCATCCAATCCCATCCCATCCCATCCCATCCCATCCCATCCCATCCCATCCCATCCCATCCCATCCCATCGCAGGGATCCCATCCCATCCCATCCCATCCCAGCGATCTCATCCCAGGGATTCCATTCCATCCCAGGTATCCCATCCCAACCAATCCTAACCCAGGGATCCCATCCCATCCAATCCCAGGGATCCCATCCCATCCCATCCCATCTCACCCCATCCCATCGCAGGGATCACATCCCATCCCACGGATGCCATCCCATCCCATCCCAGGCATCCCATCCGATCCCATCCAAGGATCCCATCCCATCCCATCCCATCCCAGGGATCCCATCCCATCCCATCCCATCCCATCCCAGGGATCCCATCCCATCCCATCCCATCCCAGGGATCCCATCCCATGGAACCCATCCCAACCCAGGGATCCCATCCCATTCCAACCCATCCAATCCCATCCCAGGGATCCCATCCCAGAGATTCCATCCCATCCCAGGGATGGCATCCCAGGGATTCGATCCCAACCCAGGGATCCCATCCTATCCCAGGGATCCCATCCCAGGGATTCCATCCCATCCCAGGGATCACATTCCAGGGATCCCATCCCAGGGATCCCATCCCATCCCCGGGTCCCCATCCCAGGGATTCCATCCCATCCCAACCCATCCCATCCCATGGATACCATCCGATCCCAGAGATCCCATCCCAGGGATCCCATCCCATCCCAGGGATCCCATCCCATCCCAACCCATCCCATCCCATCCTGCCCCATCCCATCCCATCCCATCCTATCCCATCGCATCCCATCCAATCCCATCCCATCCTAGGGATCCCATACCAGGTATACCATCCCATCCCAGGGATCCCATTCCGTACCATCCCAGGGATCCCATTCCGTACCATCCCAGGGATCCCATTCCATCCCAACCCATTGTAGCCAATCCAATCCCATCCCACCCCATCCCATCCAATCCCATCCCATCCCATCCCATCCCATCCCATCCCATCCCATCCCATCCCATCCCAGCGATCTCATCCCAGGGATTCCATCCCATCCCAGGTATCCCATCCCAACCAGTCCCAACCCAGGGATCCCATCCCACCCCATCCCATCCCATCCCAACACATCTCATCCCATCCCATCCCATCCCAGGGATCCCATCCCATCCAAACCCATCCCATCCCATCCCATCCCATCCCATCCCATCCCATCCCATCCCATCCCATCCCATCCCATCCCATCCCATTGTAGCCCATCCCAACCCTTCCCACCCCATCCCATCCCGTCCCATCACATCCCATCCCAGATATCCCATCCCAGGGATCCCATCCCATCCCAGGGATCCCATCCCATCCCATCCCAGGGATCCCATCCGATCCCATCCCCTCCCATCCAATCCCATCCCATCCCATCCCATCCCAGGGATCCCATACCAGAGATCCCATCCCATCCCCGGGTCCCCATCCCAGGGATTCCATCCCATCCCAACCCATCCCATCCCATGGATACCATCCCATCCCAGAGATCCCATCCCAGGGATCCCATCCCATCCCAGGTATCCCATCCCAACCCATCCCATCCCATCCTACCCCATCCCATCCCATCCTATCCCATCCCATCCCATCCCCTCCCATCCCATCCTAGGGATCCCATACCAGGTATCCCATCCCATCCCAGGGATCCCATTCCGTACCATCCCAGGGATCCCACTTCATCCCATCCCATCCCATCGATCCCATCCCATCCCAACCCATTTTAGCCAATCCCATCCCACCCCATCCCATCCAATCCCATCCCATCCCATCCCATCCCACCCCACCCCATCCCAGGGACACCATCCCAGGGATACCATACCATCCCATCCCATCGCAGGGATCCCATCCCATCCCATCCCGTCCCATCCCATCCCACCCCATCCCATCCCATCCCAGCGATCTCATCCCAGGGATTCCATCCCATCCCAGGTATCCCATCCCAACCAGTCCCAACCCAGGGATCCCATCCCATCCCCTCTCATCCCATCCCATCCCAGGGATCCCATGCAATCCCACGTATCCCATCCCATCCCATCTCATCCCGCGGATCCCATGCCATGGCATCCCATCCCATCCCATCCCATCCCATCCCAGGGATCCCATCCCATCCATAGCCATCCGATCCCATCCGATCCCATCCCATCCCATCCCATCCCATCCCATCCCATTGTAGCCCATCCCATCCCTTCCCACCCCATCCCATCCCATCCCGTCCCATCACATCCCATCCCAGATATCCCATCCCAGGGATCCCATCCCATCCCAGGGATCCCATCCCATCCCATCCCAGGGATCCCATCCGATCTCATCCCATCCCATCCCATCCCATCCCATCCCAGGGATCTCATACCAGAGATCCCATCCCATCCCCGGGTCCCCATCCCAGGGATTCCATCCCATCCCAACCCATCCCATCCCAGGGATCCCATCCCATCCCAGGGATCCGATCCCATCCCAACCCATCCCATCCCATCCTACCCCATCCCATCCCATCCCATCCTATCCCATCCCATCCCATCCCATCCCATCCCATCCCATCCCAGGGATCCCATTCCGTACCATCCCAGGGATCCTATTTCATCCTATCCCATCCCATCCCATTGATCCCATCCCAACCCATTGTAGCCAATCCCATCCCATCCCACCCCATCCCATCCAATCCCATCCCATCCCATCCCATCCCATCCCATCCCATCCCATCCCATCCCATCGCAGGGATCCCATCCCATCCCATCCCATCCCAGCGATCTCATCCCAGGGATTCCATTCCATCCCAGGTATCCCATCCCAACCAATCCTAACCCAGGGATCCCATCCCATCCAATCCCAGGGATCCCATCCCATCCCATCCCATCTCACCCCATCCCATCGCAGGGATCACATCCCATCCCACGGATGCCATCCCATCCCATCCCAGGCATCCCATCCGATCCCATCCAAGGATCCCATCCCATCCCATCCCATCCCAGGGATCCCATCCCATCCCATCCCATCCCATCCCAGGGATCCCATCCCATCCCATCCCATCCCAGGGATCCCATCCCATGGAACCCATCCCAACCCAGGGATCCCATCCCATTCCAACCCATCCAATCCCATCCCAGGGATCCCATCCCAGAGATTCCATCCCATCCCAGGGATGGCATCCCAGGGATTCGATCCCAACCCAGGGATCCCATCCTATCCCAGGGATCCCATCCCAGGGATTCCATCCCATCCCAGGGATCACATTCCAGGGATCCCATCCCAGGGATCCCATCCCATCCCCGGGTCCCCATCCCAGGGATTCCATCCCATCCCAACCCATCCCATCCCATGGATACCATCCGATCCCAGAGATCCCATCCCAGGGATCCCATCCCATCCCAGGGATCCCATCCCATCCCAACCCATCCCATCCCATCCTGCCCCATCCCATCCCATCCCATCCTATCCCATCGCATCCCATCCAATCCCATCCCATCCTAGGGATCCCATACCAGGTATACCATCCCATCCCAGGGATCCCATTCCGTACCATCCCAGGGATCCCATTCCGTACCATCCCAGGGATCCCATTCCATCCCAACCCATTGTAGCCAATCCAATCCCATCCCACCCCATCCCATCCAATCCCATCCCATCCCATCCCATCCCATCCCATCCCATCCCAGCGATCTCATCCCAGGGATTCCATCCCATCCCAGGTATCCCATCCCAACCAGTCCCAACCCAGGGATCCCATCCCACCCCATCCCATCCCATCCCAACACATCTCATCCCATCCCATCCCATCCCAGGGATCCCATCCCATCCAAACCCATCCCATCCCATCCCATCCCATCCCATCCCATCCCATCCCATCCCATCCCATTGTAGCCCATCCCAACCCTTCCCACCCCATCCCATCCCGTCCCATCACATCCCATCCCAGATATCCCATCCCAGGGATCCCATCCCATCCCAGGGATCCCATCCCATCCCAGGGATCCCATCCCATCCCATCCCAGGGATCCCATCCGATCCCATCCCCTCCCATCCAATCCCATCCCATCCCATCCCATCCCAGGGATCCCATACCAGAGATCCCATCCCATCCCCGGGTCCCCATCCCAGGGATTCCATCCCATCCCAACCCATCCCATCCCATGGATACCATCCCATCCCAGAGATCCCATCCCAGGGATCCCATCCCATCCCAGGTATCCCATCCCAACCCATCCCATCCCATCCTACCCCATCCCATCCCATCCTATCCCATCCCATCCCGTCCCGTCCCATCACATCCCATCCCAGATATCCCATCCCAGGGATCCCATCCCATCCCAGGGATCCCATCCCATCCCAGGGATCCCATCCGATCCCATCCCATCCAATCCCATCCCATCCCATCCCATCCCATCCCATCCCAGGGATCCCATACCAGAGATCCCATCCCATCCCCGGGTCCCCATCCCAGGGATTCCATCCCATCCCAACCCATCCCATCCCAGGGATCCCATCCCATCCCAGGGATCCGATCCCGTCCCAACCCATCCCATCCCATCCTATCCCATCCCATCCCATCCCATCCCATCCCATCCCATCCCATACCATCCCAGGGATCCCATCCCAGGGATCTCATCCCATGCCAGGGATCCCATCCCATCCCAGGGATCCCATTCCGTACCATCCCAGGGATCCCATTCCATCCCATTCCATCCCATCCCATCCGATCCCATCCCATGGCATCCCAGAGATCCCATCCCATCACAGGGATCCCATCCCATCCCAGGGATCCCATCCCATCCCATCCCATCCCAGGGATCCCATCCCATCCAATCCCATCCCATCCCATCCCATCCCATCCCAGGGATCCCATCCCAGGGATCCCATCCCATACCCGGGTCCCCATCCCAGGGATTCCATCCCATCCCAACCCATCCCATCCCAGGGATCCCATCCCATCCAATCCCAGGGATCCCATCCCATCCCATCTCACCCCATCCCATTCCAGGGATCACATCCCATCCCAGGGATCCCATCCCATCCCATCCCAGGCATCCCATCCGATCCCATCCCAGGGATCCCATCCCATCGCATCCCATTTCAGGGATCCCATCCCAGGGATCCCATACCATCCCATCCCATCCCATCCCATCCCATCCCATCCCATCCCATCCCAGGGATCCCATCTCATCCCAGGGATCCAATCCCAGAGATCCTCTCCCATCCCATCCCAGGGATCCCATCCCATGGAACCCATCCCAATCCAGGGATCCCATCCCATCCCATCCCATCCCAGGGATCCCATCCCAGGGATCCCATCCCAGTGATCCCATCCCATCCCCGGCATCCCATTCCAGGGATTCCATCCCATCCCAGGGATCCCAACCCATACGAGGGATCACAATCCAGGGATCCCATCCCAGGGATCCCATCCCAGGGATCCCATCCCATCCCCGGGATCCCATTCCAGGGATTCCATCCCATCCCAGGGATCCCAACCCATACGAGGGATCACAATCCAGGGATCCCATCCCTGGGATCCCATCTCATCCCATCCCAGGGATCCAATCCCATCCCATCTCATCCCAGGGATCCCATCCCATCGCAGGGATCCCATCCCATCCCATCCCATCCCGTCCCATCCTACCCCATCCCATCCCATCCCATCCCAGGGATCCCATACCAGGTATCCCATCCCAGGGATCCCATTCCGTACCATCCCAGGGATCCCATTCCATCCCATTCCATCCCATCCCATCCGATCCCATCCCATGGCATCCCAGAGATCCCATCCCATCACAGGGATCCCATCCCATCCCAGGGATCCCATCCCATCCCATCCCATCCCATCCCATCCCAGGGATCCCATCCCAGGGATCCCATCCCATCCCCGGGTCCCCATCCCAGGGATTCCATCCCATCCCAACCCATCCCATCCCAGGGATCCCATACCAGGTATCCCATCCCATCCCAGGGATCCCATTCCGTACCATCCCAGGGATCCCATTCCATCCCATTCCATCCCATCCCATCCGATCCCATCCCATGGCATCCCAGAGATCCCATCGCATCCCAGGGATCCCATCCCATCCCAGGGATCCCATCCCATCCCATCCCATCCCATCCCATCCCATCCCATCCCATCCCATCCCATCCCATCCCATCCCAGGGATCCCATCCCAGGGATCCCATCCCATCCCCGGGTCCCCATCCCAGGGATTCCATCCCATCCCAACCCATCCCATCCCAGGGATCCCATCCCATCCAATCCCAGGGATCCCATCCCATCCCATCTCACCCCATCCCATCCCAGGGATCACATCCCATCCCAGGGATCCCATCCCATCCCATCCCAGGCATCCCATCCGATCCCATTTCAGGGATCCCATCCCAGGGATCCCATACCATCCCATCCCATCCCATCCCATCCCAGGGATCCCATCTCATCCCAGGGATCCAATCCCAGAGATCCTCTCCCATCCCATCCCATCCCAGGGATCCCATCCCATGGAACCCATCCCAATCCAGGGATCCCATCCCATCCCATCCCATCCCATCCCATCCCATCCCTGGGATCCCATCCCAGGGATCCCATCCCAGTGATCCCATCCCATCCCCGGGATCCCATTCCAGGGATTCCATCCCATCCCAGGGATCCCAACCCATACGAGGGATCACAATCCAGGGATCCCATCCCAGGGATCCCATCCCAGGGATCCCATTCCATCCCCGGGATCCCATTCCAGGGATTCCGTACCATCCCAGGGATCCCATTCCATCCCATCCCATCCCATCCCATCGCAGGGATCCCATCCCATTCCATCCCGTCCCATCCCATCCCATCCCATCCCATCCCATCCCATCCCATCCCACCCCATGCCATCCCATCCCATTCCATCCCATCCCATCCCATCCCATCCCATCCCAGGGATTTCATCCCAGGGATTCCATCCCATCCCAGGTATCCCATCCCAACCAATCCCAACCCAGGGATCCCATCCCATCCCATCCCATCTCATCCCATCCCATCCCAGGGATCCCATCCCATCCCAGAGATCCCATCCCAGGGATCCCATCCCATCCCAGGTATCCCATCCCATCCCAACCCATCCCATCCCATCCTACCCCATCCCATCCCATCCTATCCCATCCCATCCCATCCCATCCCGTCCCGTCCCATCACATCCCATCCCAGATATCCCATCCCAGGAATCCCATCCCATCCCAGGGATCCTATCCCATCCCAGGGATCCCATCCGATCCCATCCCATCCAATCCCATCCCATCCCATCCCAGGGGTCCCATACCAGAGATCCCATCCCATCCCCGGGTCCCCATCCCAGGGATTCCATCCCATCCCAACCCATCCCATCCCAGGGATCCCATCCCATCCCAGGGATCCGATGCCATCCCAACCCATCCCATCCCAGGGATCCCATCCCATCCCAGGGATCCGATGCCATCCCAACCCATCCCATCCCAGGGATCCCATCCCATCCCAGGGATCCGATCCCATCCCAACCCATCCCATCCCATCCTATCCCATCCCATCCCAGGTATCCCATCCCAACCAATCCCAACCCAGGGATCCCATCCCATCCCATCCCATCCCATCCCAGGGATCCCATACCAGGTATCCCATCCCATCCCAGGGATCCCATTCCGTACCATCCCAGGGATCCCATTCCATCCCATTCCATCCCATCCCATCCGATCCCATCCCATGGCATCCCAGAGATCCCATCCCATCATAGGGATCCCATCCCATCCCAGGGATCCCATCCCATCCCATCCCATCCCAGGGATCCCATCCCATCCAATCCCATCCCATCCCATCCCATCCCATCCCAGGGATCCCATCCCAGGGATCCCATCCCATCCCCGGGTCCCCATCCCAGGGATTCCATCCCATCCCAACCCATCCCATCCCAGGGATCCCATCCCATCCAATCCCAGGGATGCCATCCCATCCCATCTCACCCCATCCCATCCCAGGGATCACATCCCATCCCAGGGATCCCATCCCATCCCATCCCAGGCATCCCATCCGATCCCATCCCAGGGATCCCATCCCATCGCATCCCATTTCAGGGATCCCATCCCAGGGATCCCATACCATCCCATCCCATCCCATCCCATCCCAGGGATCCCATCTCATCCCAGGGATCCAATCCCAGAGATCCTCTCCCATCCCATCCCATCCCAGGGATCTCATCCCATGGAACCCATCCCAATCCAGGGATCCCATCCCATCCCATCCCATCCCATCCCAGGGATCCCATCCCAGGGATCCCATCCCAGTGATCCCATCCCATCCCTGGCATCCCATTCCAGGGATTCCATCCCATCCCAGGGATCCCAACCCATACGAGGGATCACAATCCAGGGATCCCATCCCAGGGATCCCATCCCAGGGATCCCATCCCATCCCCGGGATCCCATTCCAGGGATTCCATCCCATCCCAGGGATCCCAACCCATACGAGGGATCACAATCCAGGGATCCCATCCCTGGGATCCCATCTCATCCCATCCCAGGGATCCAATCCCATCCCATCTCATCCCAGGGATCCCATCCCATCGCAGGGATCCCATCCCATCCCATCCCGT
This sequence comes from Sturnus vulgaris, assembly GCF_052056855.1. NCBI lineage: Eukaryota > Metazoa > Chordata > Aves > Passeriformes > Sturnidae > Sturnus > Sturnus vulgaris. The sequence continues at coordinate 7,642,501 of NC_142282.1, read as the reverse complement.
CCCATCCTACCCCATCCCATCCCATCCCATCCCATCCCAGGGATCCCATACCAGGTATCCCATCCCATCCCAGGGATCCCATTCCGTACCATCCCAGGGATCCCATTCCATCCCATCCCATCCCATCGCAGGGATCCCATCCCATTCCATCCCGTCCCATCCCATCCCATCCCACCCCATGCCATCCCATCCCATTCCATCCCATCCCATCCCATCCCATCCCATCCCATCCCATCCCAGGGATTTCATCCCAGGGATTCCATCCCATCCCAGGTATCCCATCCCAACCAATCCCAACCCAGGGATCCCATCCCATCCCATCTCATCCCATCCCATCCCAGGGATCCCATCCCATCCCAGAGATCCCATCCCAGGGATCCCATCCCATCCCAGGTATCCCATCCCATCCCAACCCATCCCATCCCATCCTACCCCATCCCATCCCATCCTATCCCATCCCATCCCATCCCATCCCATCCCGTCCCGTCCCATCACATCCCATCCCAGATATCCCATCCCAGGGATCCCATCCCATCCCAGGGATCCCATCCCATCCCAGGGATCCCATCCCATCCCAGGGATCCCATCCGATCCCATCCCATCCAATCCCATCCCATCCCATCCCATCCCAGGGGTCCCATACCAGAGATCCCATCCCATCCCCGGGTCCCCATCCCAGGGATTCCATCCCATCCCAACCCATCCCATCCCAGGGATCCCATCCCATCCCAGGGATCCGATGCCATCCCAACCCATCCCATCCCAGGGATCCCATCCCATCCCAGGGATCCGATGCCATCCCAACCCATCCCATCCCAGGGATCCCATCCCATCCCAGGGATCCGATCTCATCCCAACCCATCCCATCCCATCCCATCCTATCCCATCCCATCCCATCCCATCCCATCCCATCCCATCCCATCCCATCCCATCCCATCCCATCCCATCCCATCCCATCCCATCCCAGGGATCCCATACCAGGTATCCCATCCCATCCCAGGGATCCCATTCCGTACCATCCCAGGGATCCCATTCCATCCCATTCCATCCCATCCCATCCGATCCCATCCCATGGCATCCCAGAGATCCCATCCCATCACAGGGATCCCATCCCATCCCAGGGATCCCATCCCATCCCATCCCATCCCAGGGATCCCATCCCATCCAATCCCATCCCATCCCATCCCATCCCATCCCAGGGATCCCATCCCAGGGATCCCATCCCATCCCCGGGTCCCCATCCCAGGGATTCCATCCCATCCCAACCCATCCCATCCCAGGGATCCCATCCCATCCAATCCCAGGGATGCCATCCCATCCCATCTCACCCCATCCCATCCCAGGGATCCCATCCCATCCCAGGGATCCCATCCCATCCCATCCCAGGCATCCCATCCGATCCCATCCCAGGGATCCCATCCCATCGCATCCCATTTCACGGATCCCATCCCAGGGATCCCATACCATCCCATCCCATCCCATCCCATCCCATCCCATCCCATCCCAGGGATCCCATCTCATCCCAGGGATCCAATCCCAGAGATCCTCTCCCATCCCATCCCAGGGATCCCATCCCATGGAACCCATCATAATCCAGGGATCCCATCCCATCCAATCCCATCCCATCCCAGGGATCCCATCCCAGGGATCCCATCCCAGTGATCCCATCCCATCCCCGGCATCCCATTCCAGGGATTCCATCCCATCCCAGGGATCCCAACCCATACGAGGGATCACAATCCAGGGATCCCATCCCAGGGATCCCATCCCAGGGATCCCATCCCATCCCCGGGATCCCATTCCAGGGATTCCATCCCATCCCAGGGATCCCAACCCATACGAGGGATCACAATCCAGGGATCCCATCCCTGGGATCCCATCTCATCCCATCCCAGGGATCCAATCCCATCCCATCTCATCCCAGGGATCCCATCCCGTCGCAGGGATCCCATCCCATCCCATCCCGTCCCATCCTACCCCATCCCATCCCATCCCATCCCAGGGATCCCATACCAGGTATCCCATCCCATCCCAGGGATCCCATTCCGTACCATCCCAGGGATCCCATTCAATCCCATCCCATCCCATCCCATCGCAGGGATCCCATCCCATTCCATCCCGTCCCATCCCATCCCATCCCACCCCATGCCATCCCATCCCATTCCATCCCATCCCATCCCATCCCATCCCATCCCATCCCATCCCATCCCATCCCATCCCATCCCATCCCATCCCAGGGATTTCATCCCAGGGATCCCATCCCATCCCAACCCATCCCATCCCATCCTACCCCATCCTATCCCATCCTATCCCATCCCATCCCATCCCGTCCCGTCCCATCACATCCCATCCCAGATATCCCATCCCAGGGATCCCATCCCATCCCAGGGATCCCATCCCATCCCAGGGATCCCATCCGATCCCATCCCATCCAATCCAATCCCATCCCATCCCATCCCATCCCATCCCATCCCATCCCATCCCATCCCATCCGAGGGATCCCATACCAGAGATCCCATCCCATCCCCGGGTCCCCATCCCAGGGATTCCATCCCATCCCAACCCATCCCATCCCAGGGATCCCATCCCATCCCAGGGATCCGATCCCATCCCAACCCATCCCATCCCATCCTACCCCATCCCATCCCATCCTATCCCATCCCATCCCATCCCATCCCATCCCATCCCATCCCATCCCATCCCATCCCATCCCATCCCATCCCATCCTAGGGATCCCATACCAGGTATCCCATCCCATCCCAGGGATCCCATTTCGTACCATCCCAGGGATCCTATTTCATCCTATCCCATCCCATCCCATTGATCCCATCCCATCCCAACCCATTGTAGCCAATCCCATCCCATCCCACCCCATCCCATCCAATCCCATCCCATCCCATCCCATCCCATCCCATCCCATCCCATCCCATCCCATCCCATCCCATCCCATCCTATCCCATCCCAGCGATCTCATCCCAGGGATTCCATCCCATCCCAGGGATCCCATCCCATCCCAGGGATCACATTCCAGGGATCCCATCCCAGGGATCCCATCCCATCCCAGGGAACCCATCCCATCCCAACCCATTGTAGCAAATCCCATCGCATCCCACCCCATCCCATCCCATCCCATCCCATCCCATCCCATCCCAGGGACACCATCCCAGGGATCCCATCCCATCCCATCCCAGGGATCCCATCCGATCTCATCCCATCCAATCCCATCCCATCCCATCCCATCCCATCCCATCCCATCCCATCCCATCCCATCCCAGGGATCCCATACCAGAGATCCCATCCCATCCCCGGGTCCCCATCCCAGGGATCCGATCCCATCCCAACCCATCCCATCCCATCCTACCCCATCCCATCGCATCCCATCCCATCCCATCCCATCCCATCCCATCCTAGGGATCCCATACCAGGTATCCCATCCCATCCCAAGGATCCCATTCCGTACCATCCCAGGGATCCTATTTCATCCTATCCCATCCCATCCCATTGATCCCATCCCATCCCAACCCATTGTAGCCAATCCCATCCCATCCCACCCCATCCCATCCAATCCCATCCCATCCCATCCCATCCCATCCCATCCCATCCCATCCCATCCCATCCCATCCCATCCCATCCCATCCCATCCCAGGGACACCATCCCAGGGATACCATACCATCCCATCCCATCGCAGGGATCCCATCCCATCCCATCCCTGCGATCTCATCCCAGGGATTCCATCCCATCCCAGGTATCCCATCCCAACCAATCCTAACCCAGGGATCCCATCCCATCCAATCCCAGGGATCCCATCCCATCCCATCCCATCTCACCCCATCCCATCCCAGGGATCACATCCCATCCCACGGATCCCATACCATCCCATCCCAGGCATCCCATCCGATCCCATCCAAGGATCCCATCCCATCCCATCCCATCCCTTTCCATCCCACCCCATCCCATCCCATCCCATCCCATCCCATCCCATCCCATCCCATCCCAGGGATCCCATCCCATCCCATTCCATCCCAGGGATCACATCCCATGGAACCCATCCCAACCCAGGGATCCCATCCCATTCCAACCCATCCAATCCCATCCCAGGGATCCCATGCCAGAGATTCCATCCCATCCCAGGGATGCCATCCCAGGGATTCGATCCCAACCCAGGGATCCCATCCTATCCCAGGGATCCCATCCCAGGGATCCCATCTCATCCCAGGGATCCCATCCCATCCCAGGGATCCCATCCCATCCCATCCCATCCCATCCAATCCCATCCCATCCCATCCCATCCCAGGGATCCCATACCAGGGATCCCATCCCATCCCCGGTTCCCCATCCCAGGGATTCCATCCCATCCCAACCCATCCCATCCCATGGATACCATCCGATCCCAGAGATCCCATCCCAGGGATCCCATCCCAGGGATCCCATCCCATCCCAACCCATCCCATCCCATCCTACCCCATCCCATCCCATCCTATCCCATCCCATCCCATCCCATCCCATCCCATCCCATCAAATGCCGTCCCATCCCATCCCATCCCATCCCAGGGATCTGCTCCCATCCCAGGGATCCCATCCCATCCCCGGGATCCCTTCCCAGGGATCCCATCCCATCCCAGGGATCCCATTCCAGGGATCCCATCCCATCTCAGGGATCCCATCCCATCCCATCCCATCCCATCCCATCCCGTCCCGTCCCATCCCATCCCAGGGATCCCATCCCAGGGATCCCATCCCAACCCATCCCATCCCATCCCAGGGATCCCATCCCAGGGAGCCCATCCCATTCCCGGGATCCCATCCCAGGGATCCCATCACATTCCAACCCATCTCAACCCATTCCAGGGATCCCATCCTATCCCAGGGATTCCATCCCAGGGATCCCATCCCATCCCATCCGATCCCATCCCAGGGATCCCATTCCATCCCAGGGATCCCATCCCAGGGATCCCATCCCAGGGATCCCATCCCATCCCATCCCCTCCCCTCCCATCCCACCGATCCCATTCCATCCCAACCCATTCTAGCCCATCCCATCCCATCCGATCCCGTCCCATCCAATCCCATCCGATCCCATCCCATGTATCCCATCCCAGGGATACCATCCGATCCCATCCCAGGGCAGGGATCCCATCCCATCCCATAGCAGGGATCCCATCCCATCCCATCCCATCCCATGCCAACCCATCCCATCCCATCCCATTCCTATCCCATCCCATCCCATCCCATCCCATCCCAGGGATCCCATCCCAGCCCATCTCATCCCAGGGATCCCATCCCAGCCCATCTCATCCCAGGGATCCCATGCCATGCCATCCCATCCCATCCCAGGGATCCCATCCCATCCAAACCCATCCCATCCCTGGCATCCCATCCCAGGGATCCTATCCCATCCCAGGGATCCCATCCCAGGGATCTCATCCCATCCCAGGGATCCCATCCCATCCCAGGGATCCAATCCCATCCCAGCTATCCCATCCCAGCGATTACATCCCATCCCAGGGATCCCATCCCATCTGTTCCCATCCCAAGTATCCTATCCCATCCCGTCCCATCCAAGGGAACCCATCCATTCCCAACCCAGGAATCCCATCCCTTCCCTTTCCAGGGATCCCATCCCATTCCAGGGATCCCATCCCATCCCAGGGATCCCATCCCATCTCAGGGATCCCATCCCATCCCATCCCATGCCAACCCATCCCATCCCATCCCATTCCTACCCCATCCCATCCCATCCCATCCCAGGGATCCCATCCCAGGGATCTCATACCATCCCTGGGATCCCATCCCATCCCAAAGATCCAATCCCATCCCAGCTATCCCATCCCAGGGATCACATCCCATCCCAGGGATCCTATCCCATCCCTGGGATCCCATCCAATCCCAGGGATCCCATCCAATCCCAGGGATCCCATCCCATCCCAGGGATCCCATCCCATCCCAGCCCATCCCATCCCCAGGATCCCATCCCCGGGATCCCATCCCAGGGATCCCATCCCAAGCCAGGGATCCCATCCCATCCCCGGGATCCCATCCCATCTCATCAAGTCCCGTCCCATCCCATCCCATCCCATCCCATCCCATCCCAGGGATCTGCTCCCATCCCAGGGATCCCATCCGATCCCATTCCATGGGATCCCTTCCCAGGGATCCCATCCCATCCCAGGGATCCCATCCCAGGGATTCCATCCCATCCCAGGGATCCCACCCCATCCCAGGGATCCCATCCCATACGAGGGATCACATTCCAAGGATCCCATCCTCTCCCATCCCATCCCAGGGATCCCATCCCATCCCAACCCATCCCATCCCATCCCATCCCATCCTCTCCCATCCCAGGGATCCTATCCCATCCCAAGTAACCCATCCCATGGATCCCATCCCAGGGATCCCAACCCATCCCAGGGATCCCATCCCATTCCAACCCATCCCAACCCATTCCAGGGATCCCATCCTATCCCAGGGATTCCATCCCAGGGATCCCATCCCATCCCATCCCATCCCATCCCATCCCATCCCAGGCATCCCATCCCAGGGATCCTATCCCATCCCAGGGATCCCATCCCAGGGATCTCATACCATCCCAGGGATCCCATCCCATCCCAAAGATCCAATCCCATCCCAGCTATCCCATCCCAGGGATCACATCCCATCCCAGGGATCCTATCCCATCCCGGGGATCCCATCCAATCCCAGGGATCCCATCCAATCCCAGGGATCCCATCCCAAGCCATTGTAGCCAATCCCATCCCATCCCACCCCATCCCATCCAATCCCATCCCATCCCATCCCATCCCATCCCATCCCATCCCATCGCAGGGATCCCATCCCATCCCGTCCCATCCCATCCCACCCCATCCCATCCCATCCCATCCCATCCCATCCCAGCGATCTCGTCCCAGGGATTCCATCCCATCCCAGGTATCCCATCCCAACCAGTCCCAACCCAGGGATCCCATCCCACCCCATCCCATCCCATCCCATCCCATCCCATCCCATCCCATCCCATCCCATCCCATCTCATCCCATCCCATCCCAGGGATCCCAACCCATCCCACGTATCCCATCCCATCCCATCCCATCTCATCCCGCGGATCCCATGCCATGGCATCCCATCCCATCCCATCCCATCCCATCCCATCCCATCCCATCCCAGGGATCCCATCCCATCCAAACCCATCCCATCCCATCCCATCCCATCCCATCCCATCCCATCCCATCCCATCCCATTGTAGCCCATCCCAACCCTTCCCACCCCATCCCATCCCATCCCGTCCCATCACATCCCATCCCAGAGATCCCATCCCAGGGATCCCATCCCATCCCAGGGATCCCATTGCTGCCCGAAACCCCAAGTAAAACACAAACTAACAGAGTGTCAGTTTATGCGGTGCTTTATTCAGGGCCCGGGGACCTGCGGACTCGCGTCCCAAGTCAGGATCCCGCTGGTTCCCTTTTTAGAGGGTTTTTTTATACCCTTTTTACAAATGGTTTATGTGCAGAAGTACACATTCTTCTGTAGATACATTCACCTTGAACATAGCATTTTGGCGTCATAAATCTTACATGGTTGCTTATCTTAGGACTATAGTGTTCTCCCCCTCAATCTCTCTCTTATGCCACTGCCCACCACCAGTACTTTATTTATGTTTAGACTTTAACCTTATCACTAACGGTTCTGCATGCTCTCAGCACAGCACATTCTTAAGTTAGTTTCCCAGGGCCTACTCTGGGGACTGCAGTCTTCAAGCCTTAGCATTACTACTACTATTATGGTTTATACACTTTATATTCTAATATTCAGGATTTCTAGTCCATACGGTAACAACTCCCCCCTTTTGTGCATTTTTCAGAGCCTTCTGCAAGGATGCTCAATTCTTCCAAGTGATAGTTTTCAGATATGATGGTGGAGGGTTGTTTCAGGAAGTTGGTTGAATCACTTCTTTTCGAGTCAGGGCCTTCATGATTTGCCGTGTATGTGTTCCTTCTTTAGCAATTATTCCTAAAAGACACCTATATATAATCACAATTACTACAATGATTATTACAATCATTATTCCATTTTGAATAATTGAGGATAACCAACCAGAGACCTGGATTCCTAAAGAACTGAATAAAGCTCCAACCCAATTATGTTCTGCATTCTTTTGTACTTCATGTATGTTTAGTTCAATTCGCTCCAATTGACCTATATTCTTTTCTACTTCTTTCGTGACATTTGGGATATGTACACAACAGTGATCATCCCTTCCTTGTAAATATCCACAAATTTCGTGTTCCTTTAATAAGAGCAGATTTAATGCCATTCTATTTTGGATTGTCATCCTGGTTGTGGCTTGTAATTGTATATTAAGATCTTTAAATCCCTTCTTTGTTACTGCTGCCAATCTTTTTGTCTGCTCTAGTAATTTATATAACATTTCCCGGTTTCTATATGTAGATACAGGTGCAAATAAGGATTCAAGCATCCAACCGAATTTTACACTTTCCCCCGGTTCGTGCCATTCATTCTCTAGATTTTCTGCTTCGACTATCTCAGGGCTTAATCCCCTTTTCGTTCTTTTCTCTTGGTCCTTCTTGGTTAATTTGGACTGTTTCCAAAATGGACATAAGGTTGGTATCCCTAACGTTATTTGAGTAATCGGACCACCTATCGGTAAATGTGTAGTCCATTGGCCATGTCCCATTACCCAGACTGAATTTCCGGGGCTTCGTACTGTGGTTGATTGACAATTTTTTCGAGCTCCTTTTAATTCTTTCGTTATTGTATGGTTGTATCTCTGACATTTACATCCTCATTTTAACAACACCCGAACGGGTACCAATCCAATTTGGGATTCTGGGGTATCATAGGTTATGACTTTACTACAGTTCCAACCTGATATTTGGGCTAGTCTGCTGTGGTGCACTGTTTCAACTTCGAGGGCTCCTGGATGTTCCTGTTTTCTTGACCACTCGATACACCAGTGTATTGATCCGATATAACTATAGGGTTCGAGTAGGCTAGGACCTCAAATTGCTTTCCATTGCTCCTACTCTTCTTTTCCTTCCTGACACACTATTTCATGATAATAATCTACTACAGGTTTTCTTCTTTTCTGATTTACTTCAAATGTGCACCACCCAACATTGTTGTATTGACCTATTTCAGTGAATACAGAATTTGGTAATTTTAAACATTTCGATCTTTGCCCTGGGGTTGACCACCGTCTTTCATAGGTATAAACCTCTTCTACTATTTTAGTGCGATTTCGTAGCTCTTTGTGGCATTTTCTCGTTCCATTTACTATTTTTGGGGGCATTTCTTCTAATGGGACGATTCCCCACGGTATAGGGTCACTTGCTGCCTTTGGCAAGGGCAAACACGCTGTTATCGCTGTTACATTTTGCATTTTCTCAAAATCCCTAATTAATCCCACTACCAAATTCTCTTGCCCCAATTCCTGTTTTTCATTTTCCATTTCTTTTGCTTGTTGGACCATTCTAGTTTTTCTCATCCTGCAAAGATTCCCTAATTTAAGAGTACAATTGATTCTCAATGAAGGACCATCCCACATGTCAATTCTCATACTTGTGGGTGTTACTTGTATTGGATAAGAATGCCCTTCTGTCTTAAAACCCTCCACTAAAATTTTTACATTTAAGTTCCCATAATCGAAATTTTCCCTAATCCATACCATGCATGAAAATTGACCAACCTGGGCTTTTTGCAAGTGTGAGATCATTAGGGTAGTATTACCTTTCTGCTGTTTCATATCCCAAATTGTCACAATTTTTTCTGAAAATACCTTATTTGTAGTGATCAATTTTCATTTTGTCTTTACTTCATCGAATCCAGCTCCTTGGTTATTAGAAAACAAACAGGTTAGATTTACATTTGCCCTTTGTGGTACAATCACTGTTGGTTTAGGGACAGTAACTTTAACAAAGGCATCTCCGATACGAGCAATGCTCAACATTAACATCGCAATCAAGGCCTTGCCCTGAACACTAGTTTTGTGTCGGTTAGAGGTTGGACTTCCCATCGTGACGGGACTTTCTTGATTCGGGTGTAGTGTATTCAATTGTCGATCCCTTGGACCTTTACGGCTGTGTATGTAGTCATAATCACTTGTTGGGGGCCGTCCCATGTTTCTTTTAGTGGTTCCACATTCCAGTTTTTAATGTAGACTTGGTCTCCAGGCTGTATATCGTGGACGGGATTCTCCAGAGGCAAAGGTCGATTCCACTGCAACGCCCCCCGTAGTGCTGTAAGAGTCTTATTGAGAGACAAAATGTAATTTACCAGTACCTGATCTCCCACCACATTAGGGTCCCCTTTGTAAGTTGCAGCATGATAGGGTTTGCCGTATAAAATTTCATACGGACTTACTCCTACCTTGTCTCTAGGTTTGATTCTGACCCTTAACAGAGCTAAAGGTAATGCTTGAGGCCATTGTATCTTTGCTTCTTGGCAGATTTTCTTAATTTGGCCTTTTAGTGTCTGATTCATTTTTTCTACTTGTCCACTAGACTGAGGTCTCCAAGGTGTATGGAGATTTCATGTTATCCCAAGTACCTTAGCCACTTCTTGCACTATTTCTGCCACAAAATGAGGTTCCCTATCAGAGGACATCCTTAGTGGGATTCCAAACCTAGGGATGATTTCTCGAAGTAAAGTTTTAATCACTTCTTTTGCTTGGTTTGTTCTACATGGGAATGCCTCTGGCCAGCCTGAGAAGGTACATACATAGACTAAAACATACTTATACCCTTGTGCTTTTGGTAATTCTGAAAAATCTATCTGCCAATAATCTCCTGGCTGTGGGCCTATTTGCAATTTTCCCATTTGCACTTGCCTACGTGTCATTGGGTTGTTCTTAATACAAACTGGACACATTGCATTGATCCTTTTGGCCATTGTTAACATTTGATTGGAGATTATTTCTTGTTTTAGAAATTGCACTAAAGCTTCTGCTTCCCAATGGCATTTGTTATGTTCAATTTTTAATATCATTCTCATTATTTTTGTTGGCAATATCACTTGTCTTACGGCAGTTACATACCATCCAGCCGCATTCTTCTTAGCTTGTACTAGCCGTGCTAATTTTTCGTCTTCTGGTAGGTATACTGGTACTTCGTCCATGAAAGCTTCCGCAGGGTTGGTACGTGCTGGTAGCAACGCCATTTGGGTCCATACCTCGCGAGCAGCCTGTCTGGCTGCTCTGTCAGCCAGACGATTTCCCTGGAATGCTCTTTCTTCTCCCTGCTGGTGTCCTTTTACATGCATTACTGCTACCGCCTGGGGCTTATGTACTGCTTCCAGTAGTTGCACAATTTGTTCTCGGTGTTTGATTGACGAACCCTGTGAATTTAATAGTCCTCTCTCCTTCCATAATGCCCCATGTACATGTATTACCCCAAATGCATATTTAGAATTAGTCCAAATATTTACTTTTTTCCCTTGACTCAATTCCAAGGCTCGGATGAGGGCTTGGATTTCAGCTTGTTGTGCTGATGTTCCGGGAGCCAAGGCTCTGGCTTCTATAACCTGTCTTAGAGTTACCACTGCATACCCGGCGTACCTGGTTCCATTCTCCACGAAACTAGATCCATCGGTATACAGCTCCCATTCAGGTTCGTCTAAGGGCTCATCCTTTAGATCCTTGCGGGTAGCGTATACCTGTTCGATGGTCTCCACACAGTTGTGTACCAGGTTGCCTTCTTCTTGGGTGGCTCTAAGAAATTCGGCTGGATTGAAATGGTTAGTTACCTTCATTTCAACATCATCATGTTCCCTAAGGATTGCCTGGTATTGCAGCATACGGCTGGAGGAGAGCCAATGCCCCCCTTTTTGTTCCAACACTGCTATTACCATATGTGGGACAAACACTTCCATTTTTTGCCCCATAGTTAGTTTTCTAGCTTCTTGTATCAGAAGCACTGTTGCAGCAACAGCTCTAAGGCAGCCAGGCCATCCAGCGCTTACTGGATCCAGTTGTTTTGAGAAGTACCCCACCGGGCGCTTCCATGTTCCCAATTTTTGTGTCAACACCCCAATTCCCAGTCTTTGCCTCTCATTTACATATAGCTGAAAGGGTTTTGTGAGATCTGGCAACCCTAATGCAGGTGCCTCTTTTAGGGCTTGCTTCAAGTTCTGAAATGCCTTTTTTTGTATTTTATTCCATTTAAATTCAGGATTCTTGACTGCCTCATACAGAGGTTTTGCTTTTAGTCCAAATTCTGGAATCCACAACCGACACCACCCTGCCATTCCTAAAAAGGACCTTAACTCTTGTGAATTTCGAGGTGTTGGTATAGCACATATGGCCTGGATCCGGTTCACCCCTAATTTCCGAACTCCTTGTGATATTTCGCATTCCAAATAAATGACTTGTGTTCTTACCAGCTGGGCCTTTTCTTTTGACACTCGGTATCCAGCTTGTCCGAGCATGTTGAGGAGTTCAATGCTGAGTCTGCAACAGATGTCTTTTTCTGTTGAGGCTAGAAAAATATCATCTACGTACTGTAAAAGAATAAATGAGGAAGGTGACTCCTTTACCTGAGTTAGTCTCCATTCTTCTAGTTCCCGGGCTAATTGGTTTCCGAAGATGGTTGGAGAATTCTTGAATCCTTGTGGTAAGCGTGTCCAGGTGAGCTGTCTTTTCCGTCCTGTAGCAGGATTTTCCCATTCGAAAGCAAAAATTTTTCTACTTTCAAATGCCAAAGGGATACAGAAGAATGCATCTTTCAAGTCAATTACTGTGAACCATTTAAATATCTTTGAGACAGCTGTTAGCAATGTATATGGATTTGCTACTACTGGATGAATATCCTTTGTTATATTATTAATTGCCCTTAGATCTTGAACTAACCTGTACTTACCATTGGACTTCTTTACCGGAAATATGGGGGTATTGAATTCTGATTCACATTCCTGTAATATCCTTAAACTGACAAACTGATCTATTAAGGGTGCTACTCCTTTCCGAGCCTCCAGTTTCAGAGGGTACTGCCTTATCCGTACGGGTTGTGCTCCTTCCTTCAATTCCACAACTACCGGTTGTGCTGCTTTTGATTTTTCAGGAATCCCTATTTCCCATACCCATGGTACCACAGCCTGTTCTATTTCTGTGGGGATTTCTGTTGCCTCTACTTCTTTCACTGTAAATAATTTGGCTATATTATCTTCTGGAATTTCTAATTTTACTTTTCCTTTTTCAAAGATTATTTTTGCCTCTAACATTGATAACAAATCCCTCCCTATTAATGATTCTGGGCTATTTGGCATATATAAAAATTGATGATCAAATTCTTTCCCCCCAAACTTTATATCCAACGGACGTAAAAATGCCCTTTCTTCCACCTGTCCTGTAACCCCTACCACCCGAATGGTAGAATCACTTAGAGGTCCTAATTTGGTGTTAATAGCAGAATATGTAGCCCCCGTATCTACTCTAAATTCCAATGGTTCCCCGTCTACTTCTAAGACTACCTTCAGATCCCGATCTAGTCAGCTTTGATTCTGGTAGCTTCCCATCATAAAGGCTTGGGCGACACCTTGTGGCCCTCCACGAACTGCACGTGAATTATTTATCAACCCCTCCCCGCTATTTAGCCCGAATCCCATACCTTGATTAAGTGGACATTCGTTTTTTCAGTGTCCTCTGTTCTTGCACAAGGCACACTGATTCAATCCCAATCTCATTCTTCCTTGTCCCATTTGTAATTGGTTTGGGAATCCCCTTCCACCCATCGAAATTCCTCCCCTAGCCATTCCTCGCCCCCGTTCGCGCCCCCGGCCACCTCCCCACATACCATTCCCCGTTATCTGCTGTAGTACTGCCAACATACTAGCTTGTTGCTTCTTAGCAGTCTCTTTTTCCCTATTATTATATACCTTCCACGCAACTTCTAAAAGTTTATCCAAATTTCGTGTATCTTCCCCTTCTAATTTCTGCAACTTTTTCCGAATATTCTCTTGGGATTGTCCCATAAAAATTAAAGCTAGCTGCAATTTCCCTGATTCTCCTTCAATTTCCAAACTGGTATATTTTCGAGCAGTTTCCTTAAGCCTTTCTAAGAAAGTTGACGGGGACTCATTTTTCTCCTGCTTTACTGAATACAGCTTGGACCAGTTTAACGTCTTAGGTATCCCGCTCCGTATTCCTTCTATTAACAATTCTTGATAAGCCTTAAGTCTATGGTGACCCCCTGTTGAATTAACATTCCACTCTGGATCCTCTCGCGGCACCAAATCGTTTAATGTACCATCCGCTATTTGCAACCTAATCATTTCTCGTGCCTTTTCCCTCATAGCTCTAAACACCATCTCTTTCTCAGTAGAGTCCATTATTGTATCCAGTAAAACCTGTAAATCATTCCAGTCTGGATTCTGTGTTTTAATCACCATTTTCACTACCCTTGCCGCCCGTTCAGGATCCTCCCGATAAGCCCCCACAGACTGCTTCCAAATTAACAAATCATTAGGAGAAAAAGGAACTTTCACCATTACTCGTTCCCCGTGGGGTCCGACCGCTTCCCGCAACGGAGCCATCAATTGTGCATCCCTTTTTCCCTTCTTCTCCCGCCCGCTACGGGTCCTTTCACATAGAGGAGTACGCGGCTTATCAACGACTTTTCCTTTCTCTAAATTCCCCCCTTTTTCTTCCTCATTCACCTCTTCGTCCGACTCACTCGATTCACTCTCTTCCGGGGGGGGTGCACTAGGTGCTACCAACAGAGAAACATCCTCCTCAGGGTTTGACAACTTAACAGAATACTCCTTCCCTTTCTGCCACCCTTTGCAGCCCGCACAACCATCTGTTGCTGTTTTTAAGACCATGATGCCACACTCCTTCTGCCACTCTGGCTTATTTTTCAAATAATAAAACAAATCAAGATACGGGATTTCTTCCCATTTCTCATTATTTTGTAAGAAATGCATAAGAGGAGTTATAATATCAGGATTTAGAGTACCATTTCGGGGCCATTGCATACCCTCAGGTTCGTATTGGGGCCACACATGATTACAAAAATCAATCAATTTCTTTTTACTCAGTTCTTGACCAAATTTCCCCACCTTCCAATGTTGCAACAAACAGCCCAAGGGTGAATCATTCGGAATTTCCATCCCCGAACTAGCCAGAACTTTAAAGGTTTTAAAAGGCATCATAACACTCACACTCACACACTTTACTATTATTTCCACACTCACACACCCTTTACCACAATTCTTGCCTTTCTCGTCGCCGCGAGTGGCAAGTGCTGGATCTGCGCAATCACTGTTGCGTCTGACGACCAGCGCCTAGGCTTCCTTTTCCACAACCTTTAAGACGTCCTTTGCCCCCGGTGCGGGATCACCGTCCCGTCTTAATCGGCGGGCTTTCCCTTTCAATAAAGAATAAAGCACCTTGCGGGCTTACCTCACAGTCGTCCGTCAGGCGCGGGGTCGGGCACGGGTTGATGTCTCCCCAGAAATCACCTGGTGCCGGCGTGGAGTAGATCAGCTCGCGAACCGCCCCTGCCGCCTCCGGAGTCCTGCCGCGGTCGCCAAAACTGCTGCCCGAAACCCCAAGTAAAACACAAACTAACAGAGTGTCAGTTTATGCGGTGCTTTATTCAGGGCCCGGGGACCTGCGGACTCGCGTCCCAAGTCAGGATCCCGCTGGTTCCCTTTTTAGAGGGTTTTTTTATACCCTTTTTACAAATGGTTTATGTGCAGAAGTACACATTCTTCTGTAGATACATTCACCTTGAAGATAGCATTTTGGCGTCATAAATCTTACATGGTTGCTTATCTTAGGACTATAGTGTTCTCCTCCTCAATCTCTCTCTGGCGCCACTGCTTCAGGACTATAGTGTTCTCCCCCTCAATCTCTCTCTTATGCCACTGCCCACCACCAGTACTTTATTTATGTTTAGACTTTAACCTTATCACTAACGGTTCTGCATGCTCTCAGCACAGCACATTCTTAAGTTAGTATCCCAGGGCCTACTCTGGGGACTGCAGTCTTCAAGCCTTAGCATTACTACTACTATTATGGTTTATACACTTCATATTCTAATATTCAGGATTTCTAGTCCATACGGTAACACCATCCCATACGAGGGATCACATTCCAGGGATCCCATCCCAGGGATCCCATCCCATCCCATGGATCCCATCCCATGGATCCCACCCCAGGGATCCCAAACCTTCCCAGGGATCCCATCCCAGGGATCCCATCCCATCCCAGCTATCCCATCCCAGGGATTCCATCCCATCCCAGGGATCCCATTTCATCTGTTCCCATCCCAGGGATCCCATCCCATCCCATCCCAGGGATCCCATCCCAACCCATCCCATCCCATCCCACCCCATCACATTCCATCCCATCCCATGGATCCCATCCCATCCCAGGGATCCCATCCCAACCAATCCCAACCCAGGGATCCCATCCCATCCCATCCCATCCCATCTCATCCCATCCCATCCCAGGGATCCCATCCCATCCCACGTATCCCATCCCATCACATCACATCCCGCGGATCCCATGCCATGGCATCCCATCCCATTACATCCCATCCCAGGGATCCCGTCCCATCCAAACCCATCCCATCCCATCCCACCCCATCCCATCCCATCCCATCCCATCCCATCCCATCCCATCCCATCCCATCCCATTGTAGCCCATCCCATCCCTTCCCACCCCATCCCATCCCGTCCCGTCCCATCACATCCCATCCCACATATCCCATCCCAGGGATCCCATGCCATCCAAGGGATCCCATCCCATCCGAGGGATCCCATCCGATGCCATCCCATCCCATCCAAACCCATCCCATCCCATCCCATCCCATCCCATCCCATCCCATCCCATCCCATCCCAGGGATCCCATACCAGAGATCCCATCCCATCCCCGGGTCCCCATCCCAGGGATTCCATCCCATCCCAACCCATCCCATCCCATGGATACCATCCCATCCCAGAGATCCCATCCCAGGGATCCCATCCCATCCCAAGTATCCCATCCCATCCCAACCCATCCCATCCCATCCTACCCCATCCCATCCCATCCCATCCTATCCCATCCCATCCCATCCCCTCCCATCCCATCCTAGGGATCCCATACCAGGTATCCCATCCCATCCCAGGGATCCCATTCCGTACCATCCCAGGGATCCCATTTCATCCCATCCCATCCCATCGATCCCATCCCATCCCAACCCATTGTAGCCAATCCCATCCCACCCCATCCCATCCAATCCCATCCCATCCCATCCCATTCCATCCCATCCCAGGGACACCATCCCAGGGATACCATACCATCCCATCCCATCGCAGGGATCCCATCCCATCCCAGGGATCCCATCCCATCCCACCCCATCCCACCCCATCCCATCCCATCCCATCCCATCCCATCCCATCCCAGCGATCTCATCCCAGGGATTCCATCCCATCCCAGGTATCCCATCCCAACCAGTCCCAACCCAGGGATCCCATCCCATCCCATCCCATCCCATCCCAACTCATCCCATCCCATCCCAGGGATCCCATCCCATCCCACGTATCCCATCCCATCCCATCTCATCCCGCGGATCCCATGCCATGGCATCCCATCCCATCCCATCCCATCCCATCCCATCCCATCCCATCCCATCCCATCCCATCCCAGGGATCCCATCCCATCCATACCCATCCGATCCCATCCCATCCCGTCCCATCCCATCCGATCCCATCCCATCCCATCCCATCCCATTGTAGCCCATCCCATTCCTTCCCACCCCATCCCATCCCATCCCATCCCATCCCATCCCAGGGATCCCATACCAGAGATCCCATCCCATCCCCTGGTCCCCATCCCAGGGATTCCATCACATTCCAACCCATCTCAACCCATTCCAGGGATCCCATCCTATCCCAGGGATTCCATCCCAGGGATCCCATCCCATCCCATCCGATCCCATCCCAACCCATCCCATCCCATCCTACGCCATCCCATCCCATCCTATCCTATCCCATCCCATCCCATCCCATCCCATCCTATCCCATCCCATCCCATCCCATCCCAGGGATCCCATTCCGTACCATCCAAGGGATCCTATTTCATCCTATCGCATCCCATCCCATTGATCCCATCCCATCCCAACCCATTGTAGCCAATCCCATCCCATCCCACCCCATCCCATCCAATCCCATCCCATCCCATCCCATCCCAGGGACACCATCCCAGGGATACCATACCATCCCATCCCATCGCAGGGATCCCATCCCATCCCATCCCATCCCAGCGATCTCATTCCAGGGATTCCAACCCATCCCAGGTATCCCATCCCAACCAATCCTAACCCAGGGATCCCATCCCATCCAATCCCAGGGATCCCATCCCATCCCATCCCATCACATCTCACCCCATCCCATCCCAGGGATCACATCCCATCCCACGGATCCCATCCCATCCCATCCCAGGCATCCCATCCGATCCCATCCAAGGATCCCATCCCATCCCATCCCATCCCATCCCATCCCATCCCATCCCATCCCAGGGATCCCATCTGATCTCATCCCATCCAATCCCATCCCATCCCATCCCATCCCATCCCATCCCATCCCATCCCATCCCATCCCATCCCATCCCATCCCAGGGATCCCATTCCGTACCATCCAAGGGATCCTATTTCATCCTATCCCATCCCATCCCATTGATCCCATCCCATCCCAACCCATTGTAGCCAATCCCATCCTATCCCACCCCATCCCATCGAATCCCATCCCATCCCATCCCATCCCAGGGACACCATCCCAGGGATACCATACCATCCCATCCCATCGCAGGGATCCCATCCCATCCCATCCCAGCGATCTCATCCCAGGGATTCCATCCCATCCCAGGTATCCCATCCCAACCAATCCTAACCCAGGGATCCCATCCCATCCAATCCCAGGGATCCCATCCCATCCCATCTCACCCCATCCCATCCCAGGGATCACATCCCATCCCACGGATCCCATCCCATCCCATCCCAGGCATCCCATCCGATCCCATCCAAGGATCCCATCCCATCCCATCCCATCCCATCCCATCCCATCCCAGGGATCCCATCCCATCCCATCCCATCCCATCCCATCCCAGGGATCCCATCCCATGGAACCCATCCCAACCCAGGGATCCCATCCCATTCCAACCCATCCAATCCCATCCCAGGGATCCCATCCCAGAGATTCCATCCCATCCAAGGGATGCCATCGCAGGGATTCGATCCCAACCCAGGGATCCCATCCTATCCCAGGGATCCCATCCCAGGGATTCCATCCCATCCCAGGGATCCCATCCCATCCCAGGGATCACATTCCAGGGATCCCATCCCAGGGATCCCATCCCATCCCATCCCTTCCCATCCCATCCCATCCCAGGGATCCCATACCAGGGATCCCATCCCATCCCCGGGTCCCCTTCCCAGGGATTCCATCCCATCCCAACCCATCCCATCCCATGGATACCATCCGATCCCAGAGATCCCATCCCAGGGATCCCAACCCATCCCAGGGATCCCATCCCATCCCAACCCATCCCATCCCATCCTGCCCCATCCCATCCCATCCTATCCCATCGCATCCCATCCCATCCCATCCCATCCTAGGGATCCCATACCAGGTATCCCATCCCATCCCAGGGATCCCATTCCGTACCATCCCAGGGATCCCATTCCATCCGATCCCATCCCATCGATCCCATCCCATCCCAACCCATTGTAGCCAATCCCATCCCATCCCACCCCATCCCATCCAATCCCATCCCATCCCATCCCATCGCAGGGATCCCATCCCATCCCGTCCCATCCCATCCCATCCCACCCCATCCCATCCCATCCCATCCCATCCCATCACATCCCATCCCATCCCATCCAATCCCATCCCATCCCATCCCAGCGATCTCATCCCAGGGATTCCATCCCATCCCAGGTACCCCATCCCAACCAGTCCCAACCCAGGGATCCCATCCCACCCCATCCCATCCCATCCCAACCCATCTCATCCCATCCCATCCCAGGGATCCCAACCCATCCCACGTATCCCATCCCATCCCATCTCATCCCGCGGATCCCATGCCATGGCATCCCATCCCATCCCATCCCATCCCATCCCATCCCATCCCATCCCATCCCAGGGATCCCATCCCATCCCATCCCATCCCATCCCATTGTATCCCATCCCAACCCTTCCCACCCCATCCCATCCCATCCCGTCCCATCACATCCCATCCCAGATATCCCATCCCAGGGATCCCATCCCATCCCAGGGATCCCATCCCATCCCAGGGATCCCATCCGATCCCATCCCATCCCATCCAATCCCATCCCATCCGATCCCATCCCATCCCATCCCATCCCAGGCATCCCATCCCATCCCATCCCATCCCATCCCATCCCATCCCATCCCATCCCATCCCATCCCATCCCAGGGATCCCATACCAGAGATCCCATCCCATCCCCGGGTCCCCATCCCAGGGATTCCATCCCATCCCAACCCATCCCATCCCATGGATACCATCCCATCCCAGAGATCCCATCCCAGGGATCCCATCCCATCCCAGGGAAACCATCCCATCCCAACCCATCCCATCCCATCCCATCCCATCCCATCCCATCCCATCCCAGGGATCCCATTCCGTACCATCCAAGGGATCCTATTTCATCCTATCCCATCCCATCCCATCCCATTGATCCCATCCCATCCCAACCCATTGTAGCCAATCCCATCCCATCCCATCCCATCCCATCCAATCCCATCCCATCCCATCCCATCCCAGGGACACCATCCCAGGGATACCATACCATCCCATCCCATCGCAGGGATCCCATCCCATCCCATCCCTTCCATCCCATCCCACCCCATCCCATCCCATCCCATCCCATCCCATCCCATCCCATCCCAGCGATCTCATCCCAGGGATTCCATCCCATCCCAGGTATCCCATCCCAACCATTCCCAACCCAGGGATCCCATCCCATCCCATCTCATCTCATCCCATCCCATCCCATCCCAGGGATCCCATCCCATCCCACGTATCCCATCCCATCCCATCCCATCCCATCCCATCCCATCCCATCCTAGGGATCCCATACCAGGTATCCCATCCCATCCCAGGGATCCCATTCCGTACCATCCCAGGGATCCTATTTCATCCTATCCCATCCCATCCCATTGATCCCATCCCATCCCAACCCATTGTAGCCAATCCCATCCCACCCCACCCCATCCCGTCCAATCCCATCCCATCCCATCCCATCCCAGGGACACCATCCCAGGGATACCATACCATCCCATCCCATCGCAGGGATCCCATCCCATCCCATCCCATCCCAGCGATATCATCCCAGGGATTCCATCCCATCCCAGGTATCCCATCCCAACCAATCCTAACCCAGGGATCCCATCCCATCCAATCCCAGGGATCCCATCCCATCCCATCCCATCCCATCCCATCTCACCCCATCCCATCGCAGGGATCACATCCCATCCCACGGATCCCATCCCATCCCATCCCATCCCTTTCCATCCCACCCCATCCCATCCCATCCCATCCCATCCCATCCCATCCCATCCCAGGGATCCCATCCCATCCCATCCCATCCCATCCCATCCCATCCCATCCCAGGGATCCCATCCCATGGAACCCATCCCAACCCAGGGATCCCATCCCATTCCAACCCATCCAATCCCATCCCAGGGATCCTATCCCAGAGATTCCATCCCATCCCAGGGATGCCATCCCAGGGATTCGATCCCAACCCAGGGATCCCATCCTATCCCAGGGATCCCATCCCAGGGATTCCATCCCATCCCAGGGATCCCATCCCATCCCAGGGATCACATTCCAGGGATCCCATCCCAGGGATCCCATCCCATCCCAGGGATCCCATCCCATCCCATCCCATCCCATCCCAGGGATCACATACCAGGGATCCCATCCCATCCCCGGGTCCCCATCCCAGGGATTCCATCCCATCCCAACCCATCCCATCCCATGGATACCATCCGATCCCAGAAATCCCATCCCAGGGATCCCATCCCATCCCAGGGATCCCATCCCATCCCAACCCATCCCATCCCATCCTGCCCCATCCCATCCCATCCTATCCCATCGCATCCCATCCCATCCCATCCCATCCTAGGGATCCCATACCAGGTATCGCATCCCATCCCAGGGATCCCATTCCGTACTATCCCAGGGATCCCATTCCATCCCATCCCATCCCATCCCAGGGATCCCATCCCATCCCATCCCATCCCATCCAATCCCATCCCATCCCATCCCATCCCATCCCAGGGATCCCATCCCAGGGATCCCAGCCCCGGGTCCCCATCCCAGGGATTCCCTCCCATCCCAACCCATCCCATCCCAGGGATCCCATCCCATCCAATCCCAGGGATCCCATCCCATCCCATCTCACCCCATCCCATCCCAGGGATCACATTCCATCCCAGGGATCCCATCCCATCCCATCCCATCCCAGGCATCCCATCCGATCCCATCCCAGGGATCCCATCCCATCGCATCCCATTTCAGGGATCCCATCCCAGGGATCCCATACCATCCCATCCCATCCCAGGGATCCCATCTCATCCCAGGGATCCAATCCCAGAGATCCTCACCCATCCCATCCCATCCCAGGGATCCCATCCCATGGAACCCATCCCAATCCAGGGATCCCATCCCATTCCATCCCAGGGATCCCATCCCAGGGATCCAATCCCATCCCATCTCATCCCAAGGATCCCATCCCATCGCAGGGATCCCATCCCATCCCATCCCGTCCCATCCTAACCCATCCCATCCCATCCCAGGGATCCCATACCAGGTATCCCATCCCATCCCAGGGATCCCATTCCGTACCATCCCAGGGATCCCATTCCATCCCATCCCATCCCATCCCATCGCAGGGATCCCATCCCATTCCATCCCGTCCCATCCCATCCCATCCCACCCCATGCCATCCCATCCCATTCCATCCCATCCCATCCCATCCCGTCCCATCCCATCCCATCCCATCCCATCCCATCCCATCCCAGGGATTTCATCCCAGGGATTCCATCCCATCCCAGGTATCCCATCCCAACCAATCCCAACCCAGGGATCCCATCCCATCCCATCCCATCCCATCCCATCCCATCCCATCTCATCCCATCCCATCCCAGGGATCCCATCCCATCCCATCCCATCTCATCCCATCCCATCCCAGGGATCCCATCCCATCCCACGTATCCCATCCCATCCCATCTCATCCCGCGGATCCCATGCCATGGCATCCCATCCCATCCCATCCCATCCCATCCCATCCCAGGGATCCCGTCCC
Organism: Sturnus vulgaris; assembly: GCF_052056855.1. Lineage (NCBI taxonomy): Eukaryota > Metazoa > Chordata > Aves > Passeriformes > Sturnidae > Sturnus > Sturnus vulgaris. Next base: position 7,619,176 of record NC_142282.1, on the reverse strand, counting down.
ATGCAAACCCATCCCATCCCATCCCACCCCATCGAATCCCATCCCATCCCATCCCATCCCATCCCATCCCATCCCATCCCATCCCATCCCATCCCATCCCATCCCATCCCATCCCATCCCATTGTAGCCCATCCCATCCCTTCCCACCCCATCCCATTCCGTCCCGTCCCATCACATCCCATCCCAGATATCCCATCCCAGGGATCCCATCCCATCCCAGGGATCCCATCCCATCCCAGGGATCCCATCCGATCCCATCCCATCCCATCCAATCCCATCCCATCCCATCCCATCCCATCCCAGGGATCCCATACCAGAGATCCCATCCCCGGGTCCCCATCCCAGGGATTCCATCCCATCCCAACCCATCCCATCCCATGGATACCATCCCATCCCAGAAATCCCATCCCAGGGAACCCATCCCATCCCAGGTATCCCATCCCATCCCAACCCATCCCATCCCATCCTACCCCATCCCATCCCATCCTATCCCATCCCATCCCATCCCCTCCCATCCCATCCTAGGGATCCCATACCAGGTATCCGATCCCATCCCAGGGATCCCATTCCGTACCATCCCAGGGATCCCATTTCATCCCATCCCATCCCATCGATCCCATCCCATCCCAACCCATTGTAGCCAATCCCATCCCACCCCATCCCATCCAATCCCATCCCATCCCATCCCATCCCATCCCATCCCATCCCATCCCATCCCATCCCAGGGACACCATCCCAGGGATCCCATACCATCCCATCCCATCGCAGGGATCCCATCCCATCCCATCCCTTCCATCCCATCCCACCCCATCCCATCCCATCCCATCCCATCCCATCCCATCCCATCCCAGCGATCTCATCCCAGGGATTCCATCCCATCCCAGGTATCCCATCCCAACCATTCCCAACCCAGGGATCCCATCCCATCCCATCTCATCTCATCCCATCCCATCCCATCCCAGGGATCCCATCCCATCCCACGTATCCCATCCCATCCCATCCCATCCCATCCCATCCCATCCCATCCTAGGGATCCCATACCAGGTATCCCATCCCATCCCAGGGATCCCATTCCGTACCATCCCAGGGATCCTATTTCATCCTATCCCATCCCATCCCATTGATCCCATCCCATCCCAACCCATTGTAGCCAATCCCATCCCACCCCACCCCATCCCGTCCAATCCCATCCCATCCCATCCCATCCCCGGGACACCATCCCAGGGATACCATACCATCCCATCCCATCGCAGGGATCCCATCCCATCCCATCCCATCCCAGCGATATCATCCCAGGGATTCCATCCCATCCCAGGTATCCCATCCCAACCAATCCTAACCCAGGGATCCCATCCCATCCAATCCCAGGGATCCCATCCCATCCCATCCCATCCCATCCCATCTCACCCCATCCCATCCCATCCTATCCCATCGCATCCCATCCCATCCCATCCCATCCTAGGGATCCCATACCAGGTATCGCATCCCATCCCAGGGATCCCATTCCGTACTATCCCAGGGATCCCATTCCATCCCATCCCATCCCATCCCAGGGATCCCATCCCATCCCATCCCATCCAATCCCATCCCATCCCATCCCATCCCAGGGATCCCATCCCAGGGATCCCGTCCCCGGGTCCCCATCCCAGGGATTCCCTCCCATCCCAACCCATCCCATCCCAGGGATCCCATCCCATCCAATCCCAGGGATCCCATCCCATCCCATCTCACCCCATCCCATCCCAGGGATCACATTCCATCCCAGGGATCCCATCCCATCCCATCCCAGGCATCCCATCCGATCCCATCCCAGGGATCCCATCCCATCGCATCCCATTTCAGGGATCCCATCCCAGGGATCCCATACCATCCCATCCCATCCCAGGGATCCCATCTCATCCCAGGGATCCAATCCCAGAGATCCTCTCCCATCCCATCCCATCCCAGGGATCCCATCCCATGGAACCCATCCCAATCCAGGGATCCCATCCCATTCCATCCCAGGGATCCCATCCCAGGGATCCAATCCCATCCCATCTCATCCCAAGGATCCCATCCCATCGCAGGGATCCCATCCCATCCCGTCCCATCCTAACCCATCCCATCCCATCCCAGGGATCCCATACCAGGTATCCCATCCCATCCCAGGGATCCCATTCCGTACCATCCCAGGGATCCCATTCCATCCCATCCCATCCCATCCCATCGCAGGGATCCCATCCCATTCCATCCCGTCCCATCCCATCCCATCCCACCCCATGCCATCCCATCCCATTCCATCCCATCCCATCCCATCCCGTCCCATCCCATCCCATCCCATCCCATCCCATCCCATCCCAGGGATTTCATCCCAGGGATTCCATCCCATCCCAGGTATCCCATCCCAACCAATCCCAACCCAGGGATCCCATCCCATCCCATCCCATCCCATCCCATCCCATCCCATCCCATCTCATCCCATCCCATCCCAGGGATCCCATCCCATCCCATCCCATCTCATCCCATCCCATCCCAGGGATCCCATCCCATCCCACGTATCCCATCCCATCCCATCTCATCCCGCGGATCCCATGCCATGGCATCCCATCCCATCCCATCCCATCCCATCCCAGGGATCCCGTCCCATGCAAACCCATCCCATCCCATCCCACCCCATCGAATCCCATCCCATCCCATCCCATCCCATCCCATCCCATCCCATCCCATCCCATCCCATCCCATCCCATCCCATCCCATCCCATCCCATCCCATTGTAGCCCATCCCATCCCTTCCCACCCCATCCCGTCCCGTCCCATCACATCCCATCCCAGATATCCCATCCCAGGGATCCCATCCCATCCCAGGGATCCCATCCCATCCCAGGGATCCCATCCGATCCCATCCCATCCCATCCAATCCCATCCCATCCCATCCCATCCCAGGGATCCCATACCAGAGATCCCATCCCCGGGTCCCCATCCCAGGGATTCCATCCCATCCCAACCCATCCCATCCCATGGATACCATCCCATCCCAGAAATCCCATCCCAGGGAACCCATCCCATCCCAGGTATCCCATCCCATCCCAACCCATCCCATCCCATCCTACCCCATCCCATCCCATCCTATCCCATCCCATCCCATCCCCTCCCATCCCATCCTAGGGATCCCATACCAGGTATCCGATCCCATCCCAGGGATCCCATTCCGTACCATCCCAGGGATCCCATTTCATCCCATCCCATCCCATCGATCCCATCCCATCCCAACCCATTGTAGCCAATCCCATCCCACCCCATCCCATCCAATCCCATCCCATCCCATCCCATCCCATCCCATCCCATCCCATCCCATCCCATCCCATCCCAGGGACACCATCCCAGGGATACCATACCATCCCATCCCATCGCAGGGATCCCATCCCATCCCATCCCTTCCATCCCATCCCACCCCATCCCATGCCATCCCATCCCATCCCATCCCATCCCAGAGATCTCATCCCAGGGATTCCATCCCATCCCAGGTATCCCATCCCAACCATTCCCAACCCAGGGATCCCATCCCATCCCATCTCATCTCATCCCATCCCATCCCATCCCAGGGATCCCATCCCATCCCACGTATCCCATCCCATCCCATCTCATCCCGCGGATCCCATGCCATGGCATCCCATCCCATCCCATCCCATCCCATCCCATCCCATCCCATCCCATCCCATCCCATCCCATCCCATCCCATCCTAGGGATCCCATACCAGGTATCCCATCCCATCCCAGGGATCCCATTCCGTACCATCCCAGGGATCCTATTTCATCCTATCCCATCCCATCCCATTGATCCCATCCCATCCCAACCCATTGTAGCCAATCCCATCCCACCCCACCCCATCCCATCCAATCCCATCCCATCCCATCCCATCCCATCCCATCCCATCCCATCCCATCCCATCCCATCCCATCCCATCCCAGGGACACCATCCCAGGGATACCATACCATCCCATCCCATCGCAGGGATCCCATCCCATCCCATCCCATCCCAGCGATATCATCCCAGGGATTCCATCCCATCCCAGGTATCCCATCCCAACCAATCCTAACCCAGGGATCCCATCCCATCCAATCCCAGGGATCCCATCCCATCCCATCCCATCCCATCTCACCCCATCCCATCCCAGGGATCACATCCCATCCCACGGATCCCATCCCATCCCATCCCGGGCATCCCATCCGATCCCATCCAAGGATCCCATCCCATCCCTTTCCATCCCACCCCATCCCATCCCATCCCATCCCATCCCATCCTTATCCCAGGGATCCCATCCCATCCCATCCCATCCCATCCCATGCCATCCCATCCCATCCCATCCCAGGGATCCCATCCCAGAGATTCCATCCCATCCCAGGGATGCCATCCCAGGGATTCGATCCCAACCCAGGGATCCCATCCTATCCCAGGGATCCCATCCCAGGGATTCCATCCCATCCCAGGGATCCCATCCCATCCCAGGGATCACATTCCAGGGATCCCATCCCAGGGATCCCATCCCATCCCAGGGATCCCATCCCATCCCATCCCATCCCATCCCATCCCATCCCATCCCAGGGATCCCATACCAGGGATCCCATCCCATCCCCGGGTCCCCATCCCAGGGATTCCATCCCATCCCAACCCATCCCATCCCATGGATACCATCCGATCCCAGAAATCCCATCCCAGGGATCCCATCCCATCCCAGGGATCCCATCCCATCCCAACCCATCCCATCCCATCCTGCCCCATCCCATCCCATCCTGCCCCATCCCATCCCATCCTATCCCATCGCATCCCATCCCATCCCATCCCATCCTAGGGATCCCATACCAGGTATCGCATCCCATCCCAGGGATCCCATTCCGTACCATCCCAGGGATCCCATTCCATCCCATCCCATCCCATCCCAGGGATCCCATCCCATCCCATCCCATCCCATCCAATCCCATCCCATCCCATCCCATCCCATCCCATCCCATCCCATCCCATCCTAGGGATCCCATACCAGGTATCCCATCCCATCCCAGGGATCCCATTCCGTACCATCCCAGGGATTCCCTCCCATCCCAACCCATCCCATCCCAGGGATCCCATCCCATCCAATCCCAGGGATGCCATCCCATCCCATCTCACCCCATCCCATCCCAGGGATCACATTCCATCCCAGGGATCCCATCCCATCCCATCCCAGGCATCCCATCCGATCCCATCCCAGGGATCCCATCCCATCGCATCCCATTTCAGGGATCCCATCCCAGGGATCCCATACCATCCCATCCCATCCCAGGGATCCCATCTGATCCCAGGGATCCAATCCCAGAGATCCTCTCCCATCCCATCCCATCCCAGGGATCCCATCCCATGGAACCCATCCCAATCCAGGGATCCCATCCCATTCCATCCCAGGGACCCCATCCCAGGGATCCCATCCCAGTGATCCCATCCCATCCCCGGGATCCCATTCCAGGGATTCCATCCCATCCCAGGGATCCCAACCCATACGAGGGATCACAATCCAGGGATCCCATCCCTGGGATCCCATCTCATCCCATCCCAGGGATCCAATCCCATCCCATCTCATCCCAGGGATCCCATCCCATCGCAGGGATCCCATCCCATCCCATCCCGTCCCATCCTACCCCATCCCATCCCATCCCAGGGATCCCATACCAGGTATCCCATCCCATCCCAGGGATCCCATTCCGTACCATCCAAGGGATCCCATTCCATCCCATCCCATCCCATCCCATCCCATCGCAGGGATCCCATCCCATTCCATCCCGTCCCATCCCATTCCATCCCATCCAATCCCATCCCGTCCCATCCCATCCCATCCCATCCCATCCCATCCCACCCCATCCCATCCCATCCCATCCCATCCCATCCCAGCGATCTCATCCCAGGGATTCCATCCCATCCCAGGTATCCCATCCCAACCATTCCCAACCCAGGGATCCCATCCCATCCCATCTCATCTCATCCCATCCCATCCCATCCCAGGGATCCCATCCCATCCCACGTATCCAATCCCATCCCATCTCATCCCGCGGATCCCATGCCATGGCATCCCATCCCATCCCATCCCATCCCATCCCATCCCATCCCATCCCATCCCATCCCATCCCATCCCATCCTAGGGATCCCATACCAGGTATCCCATCCCATCCCAGGGATCCCATTCCGTACCATCCCAGGGATCCTATTTCATCCTATCCCATCCCATCCCATTGATCCCATCCCATCCCAACCCATTGTAGCCAATCCCATCCCACCCCACCCCATCCCATCCAATCCCATCCCATCCCATCCCATCCCATCCCATCCCATCCCATCCCATCCCATCCCAGGGACACCATACCAGGGATACCATACCATCGCATCCCATCCCATCCCATCCCAGCGATATCATCCCAGGGATTCCATCCCATCCCAGGCATCCCATCCCAACCAATCCTAACCCAGGGATCCCATCCCATCCAATCCCAGGGATCCCATCCCATCCCATCCCATCTCACCCCATCCCATCCCAGGGATCACATCCCATCCCACGGATCCCATCCCATCCCATCCCGGGCATCCCATCCGATCCCATCCAAGGATCCCATCCCATCCCATCCCATCCCTTTCCATCCCACCCCATCCCATCCCAGGGATCCCATCCCATGGAACCCATCCCAACCCAGGGATCCCATCCCATTCCAACCCATCCAATCCCATCCCAGGGATCCCATCCCAGAGATTCCATCCCATCCCAGGGATCCCAACCCATCCCACGTATCCCATCCCATCCCATCCCATCCCAGCGATCTCATCCCAGGGATTCCATCCCATCCCAGGTATCCCATCCCAACCAGTACCAACTCAGGGATCCCATCCCACCCCATCCCATCCCATCCCATCCCATCCCATCCCATCCCATCCCATCCCATCCCATCCCATCCCATCCCATCTAATCCCATCCCATCCCAGGGAACCCAACCCATCCCACGTATCCCATCCCATCCCATCTCATCCCGCGGATCCCATGCCATGGCATCCCATCCCATCCCATCCCATCCCATCCCATCCCATCCCATCCCATCCCATCCCATCCCATTGTAGCCCATCCCAACCCTTCCCACCCCATCCCATCCCATCCCGTCCCATCACATCCCATCCCAGATATCCCATCCCAGGGATCCCATCCCATCCCAGGGATCCATCCCATCCCATCCCAGGGATCCCATCCGATCCCATCCTATCCCATCCCATCCAATCCCATCCCATCCCATCCCATCCCAGGGATCCCATACCAGAGATCCCATCCCCGGGTCCCCATCCCAGGGATTCCATCCCATCCCAACCCATCCCATCCCATGGATACCATCCCATCCCAGAGATCCCATCCCAGGGATCCCATCCCATCCCAGGGAACCCATCCCATCCCAACCCATCCCATCCCATCCCATCCCATCCTACCCCATCCCATCCCATCCTATCCCATCCCATCCCATCCCATCCCATCCCATCCCATCCCATCCCATCCCATCCCATCCCAGGGACACCATCCCAGGGATACCATACCATCCCATCCCATCGCAGGGATCCCATCCCATCCCATCCCATCCCATCCCATCACATCCCATCCCAGCGATCTCATCCCAGGGATTCCATCCCATCCCAGGTATCCCATCCCAACCAATCCTAACCCAGGGATCACATCCCATCCCACGAATCCCATCCCATCCCATCCCATCCCAGGCATCCCATCCGATCCCATCCAAGGGATCCCATCCCATCCCATCCCATCCCAGGGATCCCATCCCATCCCATCCCATCCCATCCCAGGGATCCCATCCCATGGAACCCATCCCAACCCAGGGATCCCATCCCATTCCAACCCATCCAATCCCATCCCAGGGATCCCATCCCAGAGATTCCATCCCATCCCAGGGATGCCATCCCAGGGATTCGATCCCAACCCAGGGATCCCATCCTATCCCAGGGATCCCATCCCAGGCATTCCATCCCATCCCAGGGATCCCATCCTATCCCAGGGATCCCATCCCAGGCATTCCATCCCATCCCAGGGATCCCATCCCATCCCAGGGATCACATTCCAGGGATCCCATCCCAGGGATCCCATCCCATCCCAGGGATCCCATCCCATCCCATCCCACCCCATCCCATCCCATCCCATCCCATCCCAGGGATCCCATACCAGGGATTCCATCCCATCCCAACCCATCCCATCCCATGGATACCATCCGATTCCAGAGATCCCCTCCCAGGGATCCCATCCCAGGGATACCATCCCATCCCAACCCATCCCATCCCATCCTACCCCATCCCATCCTATCCCATCCCATCCCATCCCATCCCATCCCATCCCATCCCATCCCATCCCATCCCATCCCATCCCATCAAATGCCGTCCCATCCCATCCCATCCCATCCCATCCCATCCCATCCCATCCCAGGGATCTGCTCCCATCCCAGGGATCCCATCCCATCCCATCCCAGGGATCCCATCCGATCCCATCCCATCCCATCCAATCCCATCCCATCCCATCCCGTCCCATTCCAGGGATCCCATCCCAGGGATCCCATCCCATCCCCGGGTCCCCATCCCAGGGATTCCATCCCATCCCAACCCATCCCATCCCATGGATACCATCCCATCCTAGAGATCCCATCCCAGGGATCCCATCCCATCTCAGGGAACCCATCCCATCCCAACCCATCCCATCCCATCCTACCCCATCCCATCCCATCCTATCCCATCCCATCCCATCCCATCCTATCCCATCCCATCCCATCCCATCCCATCCCATCCTAGGGATCCCATACCAGGTATCCCATCCCATCCCAGGGATCCCATTCCGTACCATCCCAGGGATCCTATTTCATCCCATCCCATCCCATCCCATCCCATCGATCCCATCCCATCCCAACCCATTGTAGCCAATCCCATCCCATCCCATCCCATCCCAGGGACACCATCCCAGGGATTCCATCCCATCCCAGGTATCCCATCCCAACCAATCCTAACCCAGGGATCCCATCCCATCCAATCCCAGGGATCCCATCCCATCCCATCTCACCCCATCCCATCCCAGGGATCACATCCCATCCCATCCCATCCCATCCCAGGGATCCCATCCCATCCCATCCCAGGGATCCCATCCCATGGAACCCATCCCAACCCAGGGATCCCATCCCATTCCAACCCATCCAATCCCATCCCAGGGATCCCATCCCAGAGATTCCATCCCATCCCAGGGATGCCATCCCAGGGATTCGATCCCAACCCAGGGATCCCATCCTATCCCAGGGATCCCATCCCAGGCATTCCATGCCATCCCAGGGATCCCATCCCATCCCAGGGATCACATTCCAGGGATCCCATCCCAGGGATCCCATCCCATCCCAGGGATCCCATCCCATCCCATCCCATCCCATCCCAGGGATCCCATACCAGGGAACCCCTCCCATCCCCGGGTCCCCATCCCAGGGATTCCATCCCATCCCAACCCATCCCATCCCATGGATACCATCCGATCCCAGAGATCCCATCCCAGGGATCCCATCCCAGGGATCCCATCCCATCCCATCCCATCCCATCCCATCCTACCCCATCCCATCCTATCCCATCCCATCCCATCCCATCCCATCCCATCAAATGCCGTCCCATCCCATCCCATCCCATCCCATCCCATCCCATCCCATCCCAGGGATCTGCTCCCATCCCACGGATCCCATCCCATCCCCGGGATCCCTTCCCAGGGATCCCATCCCATCCCAGGGATCCCATTCCAGGGATCCCATCCCATCTCAGGGATCCCATCCCATCCCATCCCATCCCGTCCCGTCCCATCCCATCCCATCCCATCCCAGGGATCCCATCCCATCAAGTCCCGTCCCATCCCATCCCAGGGACCCCATCCCATCCCAACACATCCCATCCCAGGGATCCCATCCCAGGGATCCCATCCCATCCCAGGGATCCCATCCCATCCCATCCCATCCCATCCCAGGGATCCCATACCAGGGAACCCCTCCCATCCCCGGGTCCCCATCCCAGGGATTCCATCCCATCCCAACCCATCCCATCCCATGGATACCATCCGATCCCAGAGATCCCATCCCAGGGATCCCATCCCAGGGATCCCATCCCATCCCAACCCATCCCATCCCATCCTACCCCATCCCATCCTATCCCATCCCATCCCATCCCATCCCATCCCATCCCATCAAATGCCGTCCCATCCCATCCCATCCCATCCCATCCCATCCCATCCCATCCCAGGGATCTGCTCCCATCCCACGGATCCCATCCCATCCCCGGGATCCCTTCCCAGGGATCCCATCCCATCCCAGGGATCCCATTCCAGGGATCCCATCCCATCTCAGGGATCCCATCCCATCCCATCCCATCCCGCCCCGTCCCATCCCATCCCATCCCGTCCCAGGGATCCCATCCCATCAAGTCCCGTCCCATCCCATCCCAGGGACCCCATCCCATCCCAACACATCCCATCCCAGGGATCCCATCCCAGGGAGCCCATCCCAGCCCCGGCATCCCATCCCAGGGATCCCATCCCATTCCAACCCATCTCAACCCATTCCAGGGATCCCATCCTATCCCAGGGATTCCATCCCAGGGATCCCATCCCATCCCATCCCATCCCATCCGATCCCATCCCAGGGATCCCATTCCATCCCAGGGATCCCATCCCAGGGATCCCATCCCATCCCATCCCCTCCCCTCCCATCCCACCGATCCCATCCCATCCCAACCCATTCTAGCCCATCCCAGCGCAGGGATCCCATCCCATCCCATCCCGTCCCATCCTACCCCATCCCATCCCATCCCATCCCAGGGATCCCATACCAGGTATCCCATCCCATCCCAGGGATCCCATTCCGTACCATCCCAGGGATCCCATTCCATCCCATTCCATCCCATCCCATCCGATCCCATCCCATGGCATCCCAGAGATCCCATCCCATCACAGGGATCCCATCCCATCCCAGGGATCCCATCCCATCCCATCCCATCCCATCCCATCCCAGGGATCCCATCCCAGGGATCCCATCCCATCCCCGGGTCCCCATTCCAGGGATTCCATCCCATTCCAACCCATCCCATCCCAGGGATCCCATACCAGGTATCCCATCCCATCCCAGGGATCCCATTCCGTACGATCCCAGGGATCCCATTCCATCCCATTCCATCCCATCCCATCCGATCCCATCCCATGGCATCCCAGAGATCCCATCCCATCACAGGGATCCCATCCCATCCCAGGGATCCCATCCCATCCCATCCCATCCCATCCCATCCCATCCCATCCCAGGGATCCCATCCCAGGGATCCCATCCCAGGGATCCCATCCCATCCCCGGGTCCCCATCCCAGGGATTCCATCCCATCCCAACCCATCCCATCCCAGGGATCCCATCCCATCCAATCCCAGGGATCCCATCCCATCCCATCTCACCCCATCCCATCCCAGGGATCACATCCCATCCCAGGGATCCCATCCCATCCCATCCCAGGCATCCCATCCGATCCCATCCCAGGGATCCCATCCCATCGCATCCCATTTCAGGGATCCCATCCCAGGGATCCCATACCATCCCATCCCATCCCATCCCATCCCATCCCATCCCATCCCATCCCATCCCATCCCAGGGATCCCATCTCATCCCAGGGATCCAATCCCAGAGATCCTCTCCCATCCCATCCCATCCCAGGGATCCCATCCCATGGAACCCATCCCAATCCAGGGATCCTATCCCATCCCATCCCATCCCATCCCATCCCATCCCATCCCAGGGATCCCATCCCAGGGATCCCATCCCAGTGATCCCATCCCATCCCCGGGATCCCATTCCAGGGATTCCATCCCATCCCAGGGATCCCAACCCATACGAGGGATCACAATCCAGGGATCCCATCCCAGGGATCCCATCCCAGGGATCCCATCCCATCCCCCGGATCCCATTCCAGGGATTCCATCCCATCCCAGGGATCCCAACCCATACGAGGGATCACAATCCAGGGATCCCATCCCTGGGATCCCATCTCATCCCATCCCAGGGATCCAATCCCATCCCATCTCATCCCAGGGATCCCATCCCATCGCAGGGATCCCATCCCATCCCATCCCGTCCCATCCTACCCCATCCCATCCCATCCCATCCCAGGGATCCCATACCAGGTACCACATCCCATCCCAGGGATCCCATTCCGTACCATCCCAGGGATCCCATTCCATCCCATCCCATCCCATCCCAGGGATCCCATCCCATTCCATCCCGTCCCATCCCATCCCATCCCACCCCATGCCATCCCATCCCATTCCATCCCATCCCATCCCATCCCATCCCATCCCATCCCATCCCATCCCATCCCATCCCATCCCAGGGATTTCATCCCAGGGATTCCATCCCATCCCAGGTATCCCATCCCAACCAATCCCAACCCAGGGATCCCATCCCATCCCATCCCATCTCATCCCATCCCATCCCAGGGATCCCATCCCATCCCAGAGATCCCATCCCAGGGATCCCATCCCATCCCAGGTATCCCATCCCATCCCAACCCATCCCATCCCATCCTACCCCATCCCATCCCATCCTATCCCATCCCATCCCATCCCATCCCGTCCCGTCCCATCACATCCCATCCCAGATATCCCATCCCAGGGATCCCATCCCATCCCAGGGATCCCATCCCATCCCAGGGATCCCATCCCATCCCAGGGATCCCATCCGATCCCATCCCATCCAATCCCATCCCATCCCATCCCATCCCATCCCATCCCAGGGATCCCATACCAGAGATCCCATCCCATCCCCGGGTCCCCATCCCAGGGATTCCATCCCATCCCAACCCATCCCATCCCAGGGATCCCATCCCATCCCAGGGATCCCATCCGATCCCATCCCATTCCATCCCATCCCATCCGATCCCATCCCATGGCATCCCAGAGATCCCATCCCATCACAGGGATCCCATCCCATCCCAGGGATCCCATCCCATCCCATCCCATCCCATCCCAGGGATCCCATCCCATCCAATCCCATCGCATCCCATCCCATCCCATCCCATCCCATCCCATCCCATCCCATCCCAGGGATCCCATCCCATCCCCGGGTCCCCATCCCAGGGATTCCATCCCATCCCAACCCATCCCATCCCAGGGATCCCATCCCATCCAATCCCAGGGATCCCATCCCATCCCATCTCACCCCATCCCATCCCAGGGATCACATCCCATCCCAGGGATCCCATCGCATCCCATCCCAGGCATCCCATCCGATCCCATCCCAGGGATCCCACCCCATCGCATCCCATTTCAGGGATCCCATCCCAGGGATCCCATACCATCCCATCCCATCCCATCCCATCCCATCCCATCCCATCCCAGGGATCCCATCTCATCCCAGGGATCCAATCCCAGAGATCCTCTCCCATCCAATCCCATCCCAGGGATCCCATCCCATGGAACCCATCCCAATCCAGGGATCCCATCCCATCCCATCCCATCCCAGGGATCCCATCCCAGGGATCCCATCCCAGTGATCCCATCCCATCCCCGGGATCCCATTCCAGGGATTCCATCCCATCCCAGGGATCCCAACCCATACGAGGGATCACAATCCAGGGATCCCATCCAAGGGATCCCATCCCAGGGATCCCATCCCATCCCCGGGATCCCATTCCAGGGATTCAATCCCATCCCAGGGATCCCAACCCATACGAGGGATCACAATCCAGGGATCCCATCCCTGGGATCCCATCTCATCCCATCCCAGGGATCCAATCCCATCCCATCTCATCCCAGGGATCCCATCCCATCGCAGGGATCCCATCCCATCCCATCCCGTCCCATCCTACCCCATCCCATCCCATCCCATCCCATCCCAGGGATCCCATACCAGGTATCCCATCCCATCCCAGGGATCCCATTCCGTACCATCCCAGGGATCCCATTCCATCCCATTCCATCCCATCCCATCCGATCCCATCCCATGGCATCCCAGAGATCCCATCCCATCACAGGGATCCCATCCCATCCCAGGGATCCCATCCCATCCCATCCCATCCCATCCCAGGGATCCCATCCCAGGGATCCCATCCCATCCCCGGGTCCCCATCCCAGGGATTCCATCCCATCCCAACCCATCCCATCCCAGGGATCCCATACCAGGTATCCCATCCCATCCCAGGGATCCCATTCCGTACGATCCCAGGGATCCCATTCCATCCCATTCCATCCCATCCCATCCGATCCCATCCCATGGCATCCCAGAGATCCCATCCCATCACAGGGATCCCATCCCATCCCAGGGATCCCATCCCATCCCATCCCATCCCATCCCATCCCAGGGATCCCATCCCAGGGATCCCATCCCAGGGATCCCATCCCATCCCCGGGTCCCCATCCCAGGGATTCCATCCCATCCCTACCCATCCCATCCCAGGGATCCCATCCCATCCAATCCCAGGGATCCCATCCCATCCCATCTCACCCCATCCCATCCCAGGGATCACATCCCATCCCAGGGATCCCATCCCATCCCATCCCAGGCATCCCATCCGATCCCATCCCAGGGATCCCATCCCATCGCATCCCATTTCAGGGATCCCATCCCAGGGATCCCATACCATCCCATCCCATCCCATCCCATCCCAGGGATCCCATCTCATCCCAGGGATCCAATCCCAGAGATCCTCTCCCATCCCATCCCATCCCATCCCAGGGATCCCATCCCATGGAACCCATCCCAATCCAGGGATCCCATCCCATCCCATCCCATCCCATCCCATCCCATCCCATCCCAGGGATCCCATCCCAGGGATCCCATCCCAGTGATCCCATCCCATCCCCGGGATCCCATTCCAGGGATTCCATCCCATCCCAGGGATCCCAACCCATACGAGGGATCACAATCCAGGGATCCCATCCCAGGGATCCCATCCCAGGGATCCCATCCCATCCCCCGGATCCCATTCCAGGGATTCCATCCCATCCCAGGGATCCCAACCCATCCGAGGGATCACAATCCAGGGATCCCATCCCTGGGATCCCATCTCATCCCATCCCAGGGATCCAATCCCATCCCATCTCATCCCAGGGATCCCATCCCATCGCAGGGATCCCATCCCATCCCGTCCCATCCTACCCCATCCCATCCCATCCCATCCCAGGGATCCCATACCAGGTACCACATCCCATCCCAGGGATCCCATTCCGTACCATCCCAGGGATCCCATTCCATCCCATCCCATCCCATCCCAGGGATCCCATCCCATTCCATCCCGTCCCATCCCATCCCATCCCACCCCATGCCATCCCATCCCATTCCATCCCATCCCATCCCATCCCATCCCATCCCATCCCATCCCATCCCATCCCAGGGATCCCATCCCATCCCAGAGATCCCATCCCAGGGATCCCATCCCATCCCAGGTATCCCATCCCAACCAATCCCAACCCAGGGATCCCATCCCATCCCATCCCATCTCATCCCATCCCATCCCAGGGATCCCATCCCATCCCAGAGATCCCATCCCAGGGATCCCATCCCATCCCAGGTATCCCATCCCATCCCAACCCATCCCATCCCATCCTACCCCATCCCATCCCATCCTATCCCATCCCATCCCATCCCATCCCGTCCCGTCCCATCACATCCCATCCCAGATATCCCATCCCAGGGATCCCATCCCATCCCAGGGATCCCATCCCATCCCAGGGATCCCATCCGATCCCATCCCATCCAATCCCATCCCATCCCATCCCATCCCATCCCATCCCATCCCAGGGATCCCATACCAGAGATCCCATCCCATCCCCGGGTCCCCATCCCAGGGATTCCATCCCATCCCAACCCATCCCATCCCAGGGATCCCATCCCATCCCAGGGATCCGATCCCATCCCAACCCATCCCATCCCATCCTATCCCATCCCATCCCATCCCATCCCATCCCATCCCATCCCATCCCATCCCATCCCATCCCATCCCATCCCATCCCATCCCAGGGATCCCATATCAGGTATCCCATCCCATCCCAGGGATCCCATTCCGTACCATCGCAGGGATCCCATTCCATCCCATTCCATCCCATCCCATCCGATCCCATCCCATGGCATCCCAGAGATCCCATCCCATCACAGGGATCCCATCCCATCCCAGGGATCCCATCCCATCCCATCCCATCCCAGGGATCCCATCCCATCCAATCCCTTCCCATCCCATCCCATCCCATCCCAGGGATCCCATCCCAGGGATCCCATCCCATCCCCGGGTCCCCATCCCAGGGATTCCATCCCATCCCAACCCATCCCATCCCAGGGATCCCATCCCATCCAATCCCAGGGATCCCATCCCATCCCATCTCACCCCATCCCATCCCAGGGATCACATCCCATCCCAGGGATCCCATCCCATCCCATCCCAGGCATCCCATCCGATCCCATCCCAGGGATCCCAACCCATACGAGGGATCACAATCCAGGGATCCCATCCCTGGGATCCCATCTCATCCCATCCCAGGGATCACATCCCATCCCAGGGATGACATCCCATCCCATCCCAGGCATCCCATCCGATCCCATCCCAGGGATCCCAACCCATACGAGGGATCACAATCCAGGGATCCCATCCCAGGGATCCCATACCATCCCATCCCATCCCATCCCATCCCATCCCATCCCAGGGATCCCATCTCATCCCAGGGATCCAATCCCAGAGATCCTCTCCCATCCCATCCCATCCCAGGGATCCCATCCCATGGAACCCATCCCAATCCAGGGATCCCATCCCATCCCATCCCATCCCATCCCATCCCATCCCATCCCATCCCAGGGATCCCATCCCAGGGATCCCATCCCAGTGATCCCATCCCATCCCCGGGATCCCATTCCAGGGATTCCATCCCATCCCAGGGATCCCAACCCATACGAGGGATCACAATCCAGGGATCCCATCCCAGGGATCCCATCCCAGGGATCCCATCCCATCCCCCGGATCCCATTCCAGGGATTCCATCCCATCCCAGGGATCCCAACCCATACGAGGGATCACAATCCAGGGATCCCATCCCTGGGATCCCATCTCATCCCATCCCAGGGATCCAATCCCATCCCATCTCATCCCAGGGATCCCATCCCATCGCAGGGATCCCATCCCATCCCATCCCGTCCCATCCTACCCCATCCCATCCCATCCCATCCCAGGGATCCCATACCAGGTACCACATCCCATCCCAGGGATCCCATTCCGTACCATCCCAGGGATCCCATTCCATCCCATCCCATCCCATCCCAGGGATCCCATCCCATCCCATCCCATCCCATCCCATCCCATCCCAGGGATTTCATCCCAGGGATTCCATCCCATCCCAGGTATCCCATCCCAACCAATCCCAACCCAGGGATCCCATCCCATCCCATCCCATCTCATCCCATCCCATCCCAGGGATCCCATCCCATCCCAGAGATCCCATCCCAGGGATCCCATCCCATCCCAGGTATCCCATCCCATCCCAACCCATCCCATCCCATCCTACCCCATCCCATCCTATCCCATCCCATCCCATCCCATCCCGTCCCGTCCCATCACATCCCATCCCAGATATCCCATCCCAGGGATCCCATCCCATCGCAGGGATCCCATCCCATCCCAGGGATCCCATCCGATCCCATCCCATCCAATCCCATCCCATCCCATCCCATCCCATCCCATCCCAGGGATCCCATACCAGAGATCCCATCCCATCCCCGGGTCCCCATCCCAGGGATTCCATCCCATCCCAACCCATCCCATCCCAGGGATCCCATCCCATCCCAGGGATCCGATCCCATCCCAACCCATCCCATCCCATCCTATCCCATCCCATCCCATCCCATCCCATCCCATCCCATCCCATCCCATCCCATCCCATCCCATCCCATCCCATCCCAGGGATCCCATATCAGGTATCCCATCCCATCCCAGGGATCCCATTCCGTACCATCCCAGGGATCCCATTCCATCCCATTCCATCCCATCCCATCCGATCCCATCCCATGGCATCCCAGAGATCCCATCCCATCACAGGGATCCCATCCCATCCCAGGGATCCCATCCCATCCCATCCCATCCCAGGGATCCCATCCCATCCAATCCCATCCCATCCCATCCCATCCCATCCCAGGGATCCCATCCCAGGGATCCCATCCCATCCCCGGGTCCCCATCCCAGGGATTCCATCACATCCCAACCCATCCCATCCCAGGGATCCCATCCCATCCAATCCCAGGGATCCCATCCCATCCCATCTCACCCCATCCCATCCCAGGGATCACATCCCATCCCAGGGATCCCATCCCATCCCATCCCAGGCATCCCATCCGATCCCATCCCAGGGATCCCATCCCATCGCATCCCATTTCAGGGATCCCATCCCAGGGATCCCATACCATCCCATCCCATCCCATTCCATCCCAGGAATCCCATCTCATCCCAGGGATCCAATCCCAGAGATCCTCTCCCATCCCATCCCATCCCAGGGATCCCATCCCATGGAACCCATCCCAATCCAGGGATCCCATCCCATCCCATCCCATCCCATCCCAGGGATCCCATCCCAGGGATCCCATCCCAGTGATCCCATCCCATCCCCGGCATCCCATTCCAGGGATTCCATCCCATCCCAGGGATCCCAACCCATACGAGGGATCACAATCCAGGGATCCCATCCCAGGGATCCCATCCCAGGGATCCCATCCCATCCCCGGGATCCCATTCCAGGGACTCCATCCCATCCCAGGGATCCCAACCCATATGAGGGATCACAATCCAGGGATCCCATCCCTGGGATCCCATCTCATCCCATCCCAGGGATCCAATCCCATCCCATCTCATCCCAGGGATCCCATCCCATCGCAGGGATCCCATCCCATCCCATCCCATCCCATCCTACCCCATCCCATCCCATCCCATCCCAGGGATCCCATACCAGGTATCCCATCCCATCCCAGGGATCCCATTCCGTACCATCCCAGGGATCCCATTCCATCCCATTCCATCCCATCCCATCCGATCCCATCCCATGGCATCCCAGAGATCCCATCCCATCACAGGGATCCCATCCCATCCCAGGGATCCCATCCCATCCCATCCCATCCCATCCCATCCCAGGGATCCCATCCCAGGGATCACATCCCATCCCCGGGTCCCCATCCCAGGGATTCCATCCCATCCCAACCCATCCCATCCCAGGGATCCCATACCAGGTATCCCATCCCATCCCAGGGATCCCATTCCGTACCATCCCAGGGATCCCATTCCATCCCATTCCATCCCATCCCATCCGATCCCATCCCATGGCATCCCAGAGATCCCATCCCATCACAGGGATCCCATCCCATCCCAGGGATCCCATCCCATCCCATCCCATCCCATCCCATCCCAGGGATCCCATCCCAGGGATCCCATCCCATCCCCGGGTCCCCATCCCAGGGATTCCATCCCATCCCAACCCATCCCATCCCAGGGATCCCATCCCATCCAATCCCAGGGATCCCATCCCATCCCATCTCACCCCATCCCATCCCAGGGATCACATCCCATCCCAGGGATCCCATCGCATCCCATCCCAGGCATCCCATCCGATCCCATCCCAGGGATCCCACCCCATCGCATCCCATTTCAGGGATCCCATCCCAGGGATCCCATACCATCCCATCCCATCCCATCCCATCCCATCCCATCCCAGGGATCCCATCTCATCCCAGGGATCCAATCCCAGAGATCCTCTCCCATCCAATCCCATCCCAGGGATCCCATCCCATGGAACCCATCCCAATCCAGGGATCCCATCCCATCCCATCCCATCCCAGGGATCCCATCCCAGGGATCCCATCCCAGTGATCCCATCCCATCCCCGGGATCCCATTCCAGGGATTCCATCCCATCCCAGGGATCCCAACCCATACGAGGGATCACAATCCAGGGATCCCATCCAAGGGATCCCATCCCAGGGATCCCATCCCATCCCCGGGATCCCATTCCAGGGATTCAATCCCATCCCAGGGATCCCAACCCATACGAGGGATCACAATCCAGGGATCCCATCCCTGGGATCCCATCTCATCCCATCCCAGGGATCCAATCCCATCCCATCTCATCCCAGGGATCCCATCCCATCGCAGGGATCCCATCCCATCCCATCCCGTCCCATCCTACCCCATCCCATCCCATCCCATCCCATCCCAGGGATCCCATACCAGGTATCCCATCCCATCCCAGGGATCCCATTCCGTACCATCCCAGGGATCCCATTCCATCCCATTCCATCCCATCCCATCCGATCCCATCCCATGGCATCCCAGAGATCCCATCCCATCACAGGGATCCCATCCCATCCCAGGGATCCCATCCCATCCCATCCCATCCCATCCCATCCCAGGGATCCCATCCCAGGGATCCCATCCCATCCCCGGGTCCCCATCCCAGGGATTCCATCCCATCCCAACCCATCCCATCCCAGGGATCCCATACCAGGTATCCCATCCCATCCCAGGGATCCCATTCCGTACGATCCCAGGGATCCCATTCCATCCCATTCCATCCCATCCCATCCGATCCCATCCCATGGCATCCCAGAGATCCCATCCCATCACAGGGATCCCATCCCATCCCAGGGATCCCATCCCATCCCATCCCATCCCATCCCATCCCATCCCAGGGATCCCATCCCAGGGATCCCATCCCAGGGATCCCATCCCATCCCCGGGTCCCCATCCCAGGGATTCCATCCCATCCCTACCCATCCCATCCCAGGGATCCCATCCCATCCAATCCCAGGGATCCCATCCCATCCCATCTCACCCCATCCCATCCCAGGGATCACATGCCATCCCAGGGATCCCATCCCATCCCATCCCAGGCATCCCATCCGATCCCATCCCAGGGATCCCATCCCATCGCATCCCATTTCAGGGATCCCATCCCAGGGATCCCATACCATCCCATCCCATCCCATCCCATCCCATCCCATCCCATCCCATCCCAGGGATCCCATCTCATCCCAGGGATCCAATCCCAGAGATCCTCTCCCATCCCATCCCATCCCAGGGATCCCATCCCATGGAACCCATCCCAATCCAGGGATCCCATCCCATCCCATCCCATCCCATCCCATCCCATCCCATCCCAGGGATCCCATCCCAGGGATCCCATCCCAGTGATCCCATGCCATCCCCGGGATCCCATTCCAGGGATTCCATCCCATCCCAGGGATCCCAACCCATACGAGGGATCACAATCCAGGGATCCCATCCCAGGGATCCCATCCCAGGGATCCCATCCCATCCCATCCCCGGGATCCCATTCCAGGGATTCCATCCCATCCCAGGGATCCCAACCCATACGAGGGATCACAATCCAGGGATCCCATCCCTGGGATCCCATCTCATCCCATCCCAGGGATCCAATCCCATCCCATCTCATCCCAGGGATCCCATCCCATCGCAGGGATCCCATCCCATCCCATCCCGTCCCATCCTACCCCATCCCATCCCATCCCATCCCAGGGATCCCATACCAGGTACCCCATCCCATCCCAGGGATCCCATTCCGTACCATCCCAGGGATCCCATTCCATCCCATCCAATCCCATCGCAGGGATCCCATCCCATTCCATCCCGTCCCATCCCATCCCATCCCACCCCATGCCATCCCATCCCATTCCATCCCATCCCATCCCATCCCATCCCATCCCATCCCATCCCATCCCATCCCATCCCAGGGATTTCATCCCAGGGATTCCATCCCATCCCAGGTATCCCATCCCAACCAATCCCAACCCAGGGATCCCATCCCATCCCATCCCATCTCATCCCATCCCATCCCAGGGATCCCATCCCATCCCAGAGATCCCATCCCAGGGATCCCATCCCATCCCAGGTATCCCATCCCATCCCAACCCATCCCATCCCATCCTACCCCATCCCATCCCATCCTATCCCATCCCATCCCATCCCATCCCGTCCCGTCCCATCACATCCCATCCCAGATATCCCATCCCAGGGATCCCATCCCATCCCAGGGATCCCATCCCATCCCAGGGATCCCATCCGATCCCATCCCATCCAATCCCATCCCATCCCGTCCCATCCCATCCCAGGGATCCCATACCAGAGATCCCATCCCATCCCCGGGTCCCCATCCCAGGGATCCGATCCCATCCCAACCCATCCCATCCCATCCTATCCCATCCCATCCCATCCCATCCCATCCCATCCCATCCCATCCCATCCCATCCCATCCCATCCCAGGGATCCCATATCAGGTATCCCATCCCATCCCAGGGATCCCATTCCGTACCATCCCAGGGATCCCATTCCATCCCATTCCATCCCATCCCATCCGATCCCATCCCATGGCATCCCAGAGATCCCATCCCATCACAGGGATCCCATCCCATCCCAGGGATCCCATCCCATCCCATCCCATCCCAGGGATCCCATCCCATCCAATCCCTTCCCATCCCATCCCATCCCATCCCAGGGATCCCATCCCAGGGATCCCATCCCATCCCCGGGTCCCCATCCCAGGGATTCCATCCCATCCCAACCCATCCCATCCCAGGGATCCCATCCCATCCAATCCCAGGGATCCCATCCCATCCCATCTCACCCCATCCCATCCCAGGGATCACATCCCATCCCAGGGATCCCATCCCAACCCATCCCATCCCATCCCAACCCATCCCATCCCAGGGATCCCAACCCATACGAGGGATCACAATCCAGGGATCCCATCCCTGGGATCCCATCTCATCCCATCCCAGGGATCCCATCCCATCCCAGGGATCCCATCCCATCCCATCCCAGGCATCCCATCCGATCCCATCCCAGGGATCCCAACCCATACGAGGGATCAGAATCCAGGGATCCCATCCCAGGGATCCCATACCATCCCATCCCATCCCATCCCATCCCATCCCAGGGATCCCATCTCATCCCAGGGATCCAATCCCAGAGATCCTCTCCCATCCCATCCCATCCCAGGGATCCCATCCCATGGAACCCATCCCAATCCAGGGATCCCATCCCATCCCATCCCATCCCATCCCATCCCATCCCAGGGATCCCATCCCAGGGATCCCATCCCAGTGATCCCATCCCATCCCCGGGATCCCATTCCAGGGATTCCATCCCATCCCAGGGATCCCAACCCATACGAGGGATCACAATCCAGGGATCCCATCCCAGGGATCCCATCCCAGGGATCCCATCCCATCCCCCGGATCCCATTCCAGGGATTCCATCCCATCCCAGGGATCCCAACCCATAGGAGGGATCACAATCCAGGGATCCCATCCCTGGGATCCCATCTCATCCCATCCCAGGGATCCCATCCCATCCCATCTCACCCCATCCCATCCCAGGGATCACATCCCATCCCAGGGATCCCATCCCATCCCATCCCAGGCATCCCATCCGATCCCATCCCAGGGATCCCAACCCATACGAGGGATCACAATCCAGGGATCCCATCCCTGGGATCCCATCTCATCCCATCCCAGGGATCACATCCCATCCCAGGGATCCCATCCCATCCCATCCCAGGCATCCCATCCGATCCCATCCCAGGGATCCCAACCCATACGAGGGATCACAATCCAGGGATCCCATCCCAGGGATCCCATACCATCCCATCCCATCCCATCCCATCCCATCCCATCCCAGGGATCCCATCTCATCCCAGGGATCCAATCCCAGAGATCCTCTCCCATCCCATCCCATCCCAGGGATCCCATCCCACGGAACCCATCCCAATCCAGGGATCCCATCCCATCCCATCCCATCCCATCCCATCCCATCCCATCCCATCCCATCCCATCCCAGGGATCCCATCCCAGGGATCCCATCCCAGTGATCCCATCCCATCCCCGGGATCCCATTCCAGGGATTCCATCCCATCCCAGGGATCCCAACCCATACGAGGGATCACAATCCAGGGATCCCATCCCAGGGATCCCATCCCAGGGATCCCATCCCATCCCCCGGATCCCATTCCAGGGATTCCATCCCATCCCAGGGATCCCAACCCATACGAGGGATCACAATCCAGGGATCCCATCCCTGGGATCCCATCTCATCCCATCCCAGGGATCCAATCCCATCCCATCTCATCCCAGGGATCCCATCCCATCGCAGGGATCCCATCCCATCCCATCCCGTCCCATCCTACCCCATCCCATCCCATCCCATCCCAGGGATCCCATACCAGGTACCACATCCCATCCCAGGGATCCCATTCCGTACCATCCCAGGGATCCCATTCCATCCCATCCCATCCCATCCCAGGGATCCCATCCCATTCCATCCCGTCCCATCCCATCCCATCCCACCCCATGCCATCCCATCCCATTCCATCCCATCCCATCCCATCCCATCCCATCCCATCCCATCCCAGGGATTTCATCCCAGGGATTCCATCCCATCCCAGGTATCCCATCCCAACCAATCCCAACTCAGGGATCCCATCCCATCCCATCCCATCTCATCCCATCCCATCCCAGGGATCCCATCCCATCCCAGAGATCCCATCCCAGGGATCCCATCCCATCCCAGGTATCCCATCCCATCCCAACCCATCCCATCCCATCCTACCCCATCCCATCCTATCCCATCCCATCCCATCCCATCCCGTCCCGTCCCATCACATCCCATCCCAGATATCCCATCCCAGGGATCCCATCCCATCCCAGGGATCCCATCCCATCCCAGGGATCCCATCCGATCCCATCCCATCCAATCCCATCCCATCCCATCCCATCCCATCCCAGGGATCCCATACCAGAGATCCCATCCCATCCCCGGGTCCCCATCCCAGGGATTCCATCCCATCCCAACCCATCCCATCCCAGGGATCCCATCCCATCCCAGGGATCCGATCCCATCCCAACCCATCCCATCCCATCCTACCCCATCCCATCCTATCCCATCCCATCCCATCCCATCCCATCCCATCCCATCCCATCCCATCCCATCCCATCCCAGGGATCCCATATCAGGTATCCCATCCCATCCCAGGGATCCCATTCCGTACCATCCCAGGGATCCCATTCCATCCCATTCCATCCCATCCCATCCGATCCCATCCCATGGCATCCCAGAGATCCCATCCCATCACAGGGATCCCATCCCATCCCAGGGATCCCATCCCATCCCATCCCATCCCAGGGATCCCATCCCATCCAATCCCATCCCATCCCATCCCATCCCATCCCAGGGATCCCATCCCAGGGATCCCATCCCATCCCCGGGTCCCCATCCCAGGGATTCCATCACATCCCAACCCATCCCATCCCAGGGATCCCATCCCATCCAATCCCAGGGATCCCATCCCATCCCATCTCACCCCATCCCATCCCAGGGATCACATCCCATCCCAGGGATCCCATCCCATCCCATCCCAGGCATCCCATCCGATCCCATCCCAGGGATCCCATCCCATCGCATCCCATTTCAGGGATCCCATCCCAGGGATCCCATACCATCCCATCCCATCCCATTCCATCCCAGGGATCCCATCTCATCCCAGGGATCCAATCCCAGAGATCCTCTCCCATCCCATCCCATCCCAGGGATCCCATCCCATGGAACCCATCCCAATCCAGGGATCCCATCCCATCCCATCCCATCCCATCCCAGGGATCCCATCCCAGGGATCCCATCCCAGTGATCCCATCCCATCCCCGGCATCCCATTCCAGGGATTCCATCCCATCCCAGGGATCCCAACCCATACGAGGGATCACAATCCAGGGATCCCATCCCAGGGATCCCATCTCATCCCATCCCAGGGATCCAATCCCATCCCATCTCATCCCAGGGATCCCATCCCATCGCAGGGATCCCATCCCATCCCATCCCATCCCATCCTACCCCATCCCATCCCATCCCATCCCAGGGATCCCATACCAGGTATCCCATCCCATCCCAGGGATCCCATTCCGTACCATCCCAGGGATCCCATTCCATCCCATTCCATCCCATCCCATCCGATCCCATCCCATGGCATCCCAGAGATCCCATCCCATCACAGGGATCCCATCCCATCCCAGGGATCCCATCCCATCCCATCCCATCCCATCCCATCCCATCCCATCCCATCCCATCCCAGGGATCCCATCCCAGGGATCCCATCCCATCCCCGGGTCCCCATCCCAGGGATTCCATCCCATCCCAACCCATCCCATCCCAGGGATCCCATACCAGGTATCCCATCCCATCCCAGGGATCCCATTCCGTACCATCCCAGGGATCCCATTCCATCCCATTCCATCCCATCCCATCCGATCCCATCCCATGGCATCCCAGAGATCCCATCCCATCACAGGGATCCCATCCCATCCCAGGGATCCCATCCCATCCCATCCCATCCCATCCCATCCCATCCCAGGGATCCCATCCCAGGGATCCCATCCCATCCCAGGGTCCCCCTTCCAGGGATTCCATCCCATCCCAACCCATCCCATCCCAGGGATCCCATCCCATCCAATCCCAGGGATCCCATCCCATCCCATCTCACCCCATCCCATCCCAGGGATCACATCCCATCCCAGGGATCCCATCCCATCCCATCCCAGGCATCCCATCCGATCCCATCCCAGGGATCCCATCCCATCGCATCCCATTTCAGGGATCCCATCCCAGGGATCCCAGACCATCCCATCCCATCCCATCCCATCCCATCCCATCCCAGGGATCCCATCTCATCCCAGGGATCCAATCCCAGAGATCCTCTCCCATCCCATCCCATCCCAGGGATCCCATCCCATGGAACCCATCCCAATCCAGGGATCCCATCCCATCCCATCCCATCCCATCCCATCCCATCCCATCCCATCCCATCCCAGGGATCCCATCCCAGGGATCCCATCCCATCCCCGGGTCCCCATCCCAGGGATTCCATCCCATCCCAACCCATCCCATCCCAGGGATCCCATCCCATCCAATCCCAGGGATCCCATCCCATCCCATCTCACCCCATCCCATCCCAGGGATCACATCCCATCCCAGGGATCCCATCCCATCCCATCCCAGGCATCCCATCCGATCCCATCCCAGGGATCCCATCCCATCGCATCCCATTTCAGGGATCCCATCCCAGGGATCCCATCCCATCCCATCCCATCCCATCCCAGGGATCCCATCTCATCCCAGGGATCCAATCCCAGAGATCCTCTCCCATCCCATCCCATCCCATCCCATCCGAGGGATCCCATCCCATGGAACCCATCCCAATCCAGGGATCCCATCCCATCCCATCCCATCCCATCCCATCCCAGGTATCCCATCCCAGGGATCCCATCCCAGTGATCCCATGCCATCCCCGGGATCCCATTCCAGGGATTCCATCCCATCCCAGGGATCCCAACCCATACGAGGGATCACAATCCAGGGATCCCATCCCAGGGATCCCATCCCAGGGATCCCATCCCATCCCATCCCCGGGATCCCATTCCAGGGATTCCATCCCATCCCAGGGATCCCAACCCATACGAGGGATCACAATCCAGGGATCCCATCCCTGGGATCCCATCTCATCCCATCCCAGGGATCCAATCCCATCCCATCTCATCCCAGGGATCCCATCCCATCGCAGGGATCCCATCCCATCCCATCCCATCCAATCCAATCCCATCCCATCCCATCCCATCCCATCCCATCCCATCCCATCCCATCCCATCCCATCCCAGGGATCCCATACCAGAGATCCCATCCCATCCCCGGGTCCCCATCCCAGGGATTCCATCCCATCCCAACCCATCCCATCCCAGGGATCCCATCCCATCCCAGGGATCCGATCCCATCCCAACCCATCCCATCCTACCCCATCCCATCCCATCCTATCCCATCCCATCCCATCCCATCCTAGGGATCCCATACCAGGTATCCCATCCCATCCCAGGGATCCCATTCCGTACCATCCCAGGGATCCTATTTCATCCTATCCCATCCCATCCCATCCCATTGATCCCATCCCATCCCAACACATTGTAGCCAATCCCATCCCATCCCACCCCATCCCATCCCATCCCACCCCATCCCATCCAATCCCATCCCATCCCATCCCATCCCATCCCATCCCATCCCATCCCATCCCATCCCATCCCATCCCAGGGACACCATCCCAGGGATACCATACCATCCCATCCCATCGCAGGGATCCCATCCTATCCCATCCCAGCGATCTCATCCCAGGGATTCCATCCCAGGTATCCCATCCCAACCAATCCTAACCCAGGGATCCCATCCCATCCAATCCCAGGGATCCCATCCCATCCCATCTCACCCCATCCCATCCCAGGGATCACATCCCACCCCACGGATCCCATCCCATCCCATCCCAGGCATCCCATCCGATCCCATCCAAGGATCCCATCCCATCCCATCCCATCCCATCCCATCCCTTTCCATCCCACCCCATCCCATCCCATCCCATCCCATCCCAGGGATCCCATCCCATCCCATCCCAGGGATCCCATCCCATGGAACCCATCCCAACCCAGGGATCCCATCCCATTCCAACCCATCCAATCCCATCCCAGGGATCCCATCCCAGAGATTCCATCCCATCCCAGGGATGCCATCCCAGGGATTCGATCCCAACCCAGGGATCCCATCCTATCCCAGGGATCCCATCCCAGGGATTCCATCCCATCCCAGGGATCCCATCCCATCCCAGGGATCACATTCCAGGGATCCCATCCCAGGGATCCCATCCCATCCCAGGGAACCCATCCCATCCCAACCCATTGTAGCAAATCCCATCCCATCCCATCCCACCCCATCCCATCCCATCCCATCCCATCCCATCCCATCCCATCCCATCCCATCCCAGGGACACCATCCCAGGGATCCCATCCCATCCCATCCCAGGGATCCCATCCGATCTCATCCCATCCAATCCCATCCCATCCCATCCCATCCCAGGGATCCCATACCAGAGATCCCATCCCATCCCCGGGTCCCCATCCCAGGGATCCGATCCCATCCCAACCCATCCCATCCCATCCTACCCCATCCCATCGCATCCCATCCCATCCCATCCCATCCCATCCCATCCTAGGGATCCCATACCAGGTATCCCATCCCATCCCAGGGATCCCATTCCGTACCATCCCAGGGATCCTATTTCATCCTATCCCATCCCATCCCATTGATCCCATCCCATCCCAACCCATTGTAGCCAATCCCATCCCATCCCACCCCATCCCATCCAATCCCATCCCATCCCATCCCATCCCATCCCATCCCATCCCATCCCAGGGACACCATCCCAGGGATACCATACCATCCCATCCCATCGCAGGGATCCCATCCCATCCCATCCCAGCGATCTCATCCCAGGGATTCCATCCCATCCCAGGTATCCCATCCCAACCAATCCTAACCCAGGGATCCCATCCCATCCCATCCCATCTCACCCCATCCCATCCCAGGGATCACATCCCATCCCACGGATCCCATCCCATCCCATCCCAGGCATCCCATCCGATCCCATCCAAGGATCCCATCCCATCCCATCCCATCCCATCCCAGGGATCCCATCCCATGGAACCCATCCCAACCCAGGGATCCCATCCCATTCCAACCCATCCAATCCCATCCCAGGGATCCCATCCCAGAGATTCCATCCCATCCCAGGGATGCCATCCCAGGGATTCGATCCCAACCCAGGGATCCCATCCTATCCCAGGGATGCCATCCCAGGGATTCCATCCCATCCCGGGGATCCCATCCCATCCCAGGGATCACATTCCAGGGATCCCATCCCAGGGATCCCATCCCATCCCAGGGAACCCATCCCATCCCAACCCATTGTAGCAAATCCCATCCCATCCCACCCCATCCCATCCCATCCTACCCCATCCCATCCCATCCTATCCCATCCCATCCCATCCCATCCCATCCCATCCCATCCCATCCCATCCCATCCCATCCCATCCCATACCATCCCATCCTAGGGATCCCATACCACGTATCCCATCCCATCCCAGGGATCCCATTCCGTACCATCCCAGGGATCCTATTTCATCCCATCCCATCCCATCGAACCCATCCCATCCCAACCCATTGTAGCAAATCCCATCCCACCCCATCCCATCCCATCCCATCCCATCCCATCCCATCCCATCCCATCCCATCCCAGGGACACCATCCCAGGGATACCATACCATCCCATCCCATCGCAGGGATCCCATCCCATCCCATCCCATCGCAGGGATCCCATCCCATCCCATCCCAGCGATCTCATCCCAGGGATTCCATCCCATCCCAGGTATCCCATCCCAACCAATCCTAACCCAGGGATCCCATCCCATCCAATCCCAGGGATCCCATCCCATCCCATCCCATCTCACCCCATCCCATCCCAGGGATCACATCCCATCCCACGGATCCCATCCCATCCCATCCCAGGCATCCCATCCGATCCCATCCAAGGATCCCATCCCATCCCATCCCATCCCTTTCCATCCCACCCCATCCCATCCCATCCCATCCCATCCCATCCCAGGGATCCCATCCCATCCCATCCCATCCCATCCCATCCCATCCCATCCCATCCCAGGGATCACATCCCATGGAACCCATCCCAACCCAGGGATCCCATCCCATTCCAACCCATCCAATCCCATCCCAGGGATCCCATCCCAGAGATTCCATCCCATCCCAGGGATGCCATCCCAGGGATTCGATCCCAACCCAGGGATCCCATCCTATCCCAGGGATCCCATCCCAGGGATTCCATCCCATCCCGGGGATCCCATCCCATCCCAGGGATCACATTCCAGGGATCCCATCCCAGGGATCCCATCCCATCCCAGGGAACCCATCCCATCCCAACCCATTGTAGCAAATCCCATCCCATCCCACCCCATCCCATCCCATCCTACCCCATCCCATCCCATCCCATCCTATCCCATCCCATCCCATCCCATCCCATCCCATCCCATCCCATCCCATCCCATCCCATCCCATCGAACCCATCCCATCCCAACCCATTGTAGCAAATCCCATCCCACCCCATCCCATCCCATCCCATCCCATCCCATCCCAGGGACACCATCCCAGGGATACCATACCATCCCATCCCATCGCAGGGATCCCATCCCATCCCATCCCATCCCATCCCATCCCATCCCATCACATCCCATCCCAGCGATCTCATCCCAGGGATTCCATCCCATCCCAGGTATCCCATCCCAACCAATCCTAACCCAGGGATCCCATCCCATCCAATCCCAGGGATCCCATCCCATCCCATCCCATCCCATCTCACCCCATCCCATCCCAGGGATCACATCCCATCCCACGAATCCCATCCCATCCCATCCCATCCCAGGCATCCCATCCGATCCCATCCAAGGGATCCCATCCCATCCCATCCCATCCCAGGGATCCCATCCCATCCCATCCCATCCCAGGGATCCCATCCCATGGAACCCATCCCAACCCAGGGATCCCATCTCATTCCAACCCATCCAATCCCATCCCAGGGATCCCATCCCAGAGTTTCCATCCCATCCCAGGGATGCCATCCCAGGGATTCGATCCCAACCCAGGGATCCCATCCTATCCCAGGGATCCCATCCCAGGGATTCCATCCCATCCCAGGGATCCCATCCCATCCCAGGGATCACATTCCAGGGATCCCATGCCAGGGATCCCATCCCATCCCAGGGATCGCATCCCATCCCAGGGATCCCATCCCATCCCATCCCATCCCATCCCAGGGATCCCATACCAGGGATCCCATCCCATCCCCGGTTCCCCATCCCAGGGATTCCATCCCATCCCAACCCATCCCATCCCATGGATA
The DNA here is from genome assembly GCF_052056855.1 of Sturnus vulgaris. Taxonomy (NCBI): domain Eukaryota; kingdom Metazoa; phylum Chordata; class Aves; order Passeriformes; family Sturnidae; genus Sturnus; species Sturnus vulgaris. The sequence goes on along the minus strand of NC_142282.1, from coordinate 7,587,283 downwards.
CCATCCGATCCCAGAGATCCCATCCCAGGGATCCCATCCCAGGGATCCCATCCCATCCCAACCCATCCCATCCCATCCTACCCCATCCCATCCCATCCTATCCCATCCCATCCCATCCCATCCCATCCCATCCCATCCCATCAAATGCCGTCCCATCCCATCCCATCCCATCCCAGGGATCTGCTCCCATCCCAGGGATCCCATCCCATCCCATCCCCGGGATCCCTTCCCAGGGATCCCATCCCATCCCAGGGATCCCATTCCAGGGATCCCATCCCATCTCAGGGATCCCATCCCATCCCATCCCATCCCGTCCCGTCCCATCCCATCCCAGGGATCCCATCCCATCCCATCCCAGGGATCCCATCCCAGGGATCCCATCCCAACCCATCCCATCCCAGGGATCCCATCCCAGGGATCCCATCACATTCCAACCCATCTCAACCCATTCCAGGGATCCCATCCTATCCCAGGGATTCCATCCCAGGGATCCCATCCCATCCCATCCGATCCCATCCCAGGGATCCCATTCCATCCCAGGGATCCCATCCCAGGGATCCCATCCCAGGGATCCCATCCCATCCCATCCCCTCCCCTCCCATCCCACCGATCCCATTCCATCCCAACCCATTCTAGCCCATCCCATCCCATCCGATCCCGTCCCATCCAATCCCATCCGATCCCATCCCATGTATCCCATCCCAGGGATACCATCCGATCCCATCCCAGCGCAGGGATCCCATCCCATCCCATCCCATCCAATCCCATCCCATCCCAACCCTGGGATCCCATTCCAGGGATCCCATTCCAGGGATCCCATCCCATCTCAGGATCCCATCCCATCCCATCCCGTCCCGTCCCATCCCATCCCAGGGATCCCATCCCATCCCAACCCATCCCATCCCATCCCAGGGATCCCATCCCAGGGAGCCCATCCCATCCCCGGGATCCCATCCCAGGGATTCCATCCCATCCCAGGGATCCCATCCCATAAGAGGGATCACATGCCAGGGATCCCATCCCAGGGTTCCCATCTCATCCCAGGGATCCAATCCCAGCGATCCTATCCCATCCCATCCCATCCCGTCCCATCCTATCCCATCCCATCCCATCCCAACCCATCCCATCCCATCCCATCCCATCTCATCCCAGGGATCACATCCCATGCCAGGGAGCCCATGTCAGAGATCCCATCCCATCTCACGGATGCCATCCCAGGGATTCGATCCCAACCCAGGGATCCCATCCCATCCCAGGAATCCCATTCCAGGGATCCCATCCCATTCCAGTGAACACATCCCATCCCAGAGATCCCATCCCATCCCAGGGATCCCATCCCATCCAATCCCATCCGAACCCATCCCAGGGATACCATCCCAGGGATACCATCCCATCCCATCCCAGCGCAAGGATCCCATCCCATCCCATAGCAGGGATCCCATCCCATCCCATAGCAGGGATCCCATCCCATCCCATCCCATGCCAACCCATCCCATCCCATCCCATTCCTATCCCATCCCATCCCATCCCATCCCATCCCAGGGATCCCATCCCAGCCCATCTCATCCCAGGGATCCCATCCCAGCCCATCTCATCCCAGGGATCCCATGCCATGCCATCCCATCCCATCCCAGGGATCCCATCCCATCCAAACCCATCCCATCCCTGGCATCCCATCCCAGGGATCCTATCCCATCCCAGGGATCCCATCGCAGGGATCTCATCCCATCCCAGGGATCCCATCCCATCCCAGGGATCCAATCCCATCCCAGCTATCCCATCCCAGCGATTACATCCCATCCCAGGGATCCCATCCCATCCAATCCCATCCGAACCCATCCCAGGGATACCATCCCAGGGATACCATCCCATCCCATCCCAGCGCAAGGATCCCATCCCATCCCATAGCAGGGATCCCATCCCATCCCATAGCAGGGATCCCATCCCATCCCATGCCAACCCATCCCATCCCATTCCTATCCCATCCCATCCCATCCCATCCCATCCCAGGGATCCCATCCCAGCCCATCTCATCCCAGGGATCCCATCCCAGCCCATCTCATCCCAGGGATCCCATGCCATGCCTTCCCATCCCATCCCAGGGATCCCATCCCATCCAAACCCATCCCATCCCAGGCATACCATCCCAGGGATCCTATCCCATCCCAGGGATCCCATCCCAGGGATCTCATCCCATCCCAGGGATCCCATCCCATCCCAGGGATCCAATCCCATCCCAGCTATCCCATCCCAGCGATTACATCCCATCCCAGGGATCCCATCCCATCTGTTCCCATCCCAAGTATCCTATCCCATCCCGTCCCATCCAAGGGAACCCATCCATTCCCAACCCAGGAATCCCATCCCTTCCCTTTCCAGGGATCCCATCCCATTCCAGGGATCCCATCCCATCCCAGGGATCCCATCCCATCTCAGGGATCCCATCCCATCCCATCCCATGCCAACCCATCCCATCCCATCCCATTCCTACCCCATCCCATCCCATCCCATCCCAGGGATCGCATCCCAGGGATCTCATACCATCCCTGGGATCCCATCCCATCCCAAAGATCCAATCCCATCCCAGCTATCCCATCCCAGGGATCACATCCCATCCCAGGGATCCTATCCCATCGTTGGGATCCCATCCAATCCCAGGGATCCCATCCAATCCCAGGGATCCCATCCCATCCCAGGGATCCCATCCCATCCCAGCCCATCCCATCCCCAGGATCCCATCCCCGGGATCCCATCCCAGGGATCCCATCCCAAGCCAGGGATCCCATCCCATCCCCGGGATCCCATCCCATCCCATCAAGTCCCGTCCCATCCCATCCCATCCCATCCCATCCCATCCCATCCCATCCCATCCCATCCCATCCCAGGGATCTGCTCCCATCCCAGGGATCCCATCCGATCCCATTCCATGGGATCCCTTCCCAGGGATCCCATCCCATCCCATCAAGTCCCGTCCCATCCCATCCCATCCCATCCCATCCCATCCCATCCCAGGGATCTGCTCCCATCCCAGGGATCCCATCCGATCCCATTCCATGGGATCCCTTCCCAGGGATCCCATCCCATCCCAGGGATCCCATCCCAGGGATTCCATCCCATCCCAGGGATCCCACCCCATCCCAGGGTTCCCATCCCATACGAGGGATCACATTCCAGGGATCCCATCCCAGGGATCCCATCCCATCCCAGGGATCCCATCCCATCCCAACCCATCCCATCCCATCCCATCCCATCCTCTCCCATCCCAGGGATCCTATCCCATCCCAAGTAACCCATCCCATGGATCCCATCCCAGGGATCCCAACCCATCCCAGGGATCCCATCCCATTCCAACCCATCCCAACCCATTCCAGGGATCCCATCCTATCCCAGGGATTCCATCCCAGGGATCCCATCCCATCCCATCCCATCCCATCCCATCCCATCCCATCCCATCCCATCCCAGGCATCCCATCCCAGGGATCCTATCCCATCCCAGGGATCCCATCCCAGGGATCTCATACCATCCCAGGGATCCCATCCCAAAGATCCAATCCCATCCCAGCTATCCCATCCCAGGGATCACATCCCATCCCAGGGATCCTATCCCATCCCGGGGATCCCATCCAATCCCAGGGATCGCATCCAATCCCAGGGATCCCATCCCAACCCATTGTAGCCAATCCCATCCCATCCCACCCCATCCCATCCATTCCCATCCCATCCCATCCCATCCCATCGCATCCCGCGGATCCCATGCCATGGCATCCCATCCCATCCCATCCCATCCCATCCCATCCCATCCCATCCCATCCCAGCGATCCCATCCCATCCAAACCCATCCCATCCCATCCCATCCCATCCCATCCCATCCCATCCCATCCCAGAGATCCCATCCCAGGGATCCCATCCCATCCCAGGGATCCCATTGCTGCCCGAAACCCCAAGTAAAACACAAACTAACAGAGTGTCAGTTTATGCGGTGCTTTATTCAGGGCCCGGGGACCTGCGGACTCGCGTCCCAAGTCAGGATCCCGCTGGTTCCCTTTTTAGAGGGTTTTTTTATACCCTTTTTACAAATGGTTTATGTGCAGAAGTACACATTCTTCTGTAGATACATTCACCTTGAACATAGCATTTTGGCGTCATAAATCTTACATGGTTGCTTATCTTAGGACTATAGTGTTCTCCCCCTCAATCTCTCTCTTATGCCACTGCCCACCACCAGTACTTTATTTATGTTTAGACTTTAACCTTATCACTAACGGTTCTGCATGCTCTCAGCACAGCACATTCTTAAGTTAGTTTCCCAGGGCCTACTCTGGGGACTGCAGTCTTCAAGCCTTAGCATTACTACTACTATTATGGTTTATACACTTTATATTCTAATATTCAGGATTTCTAGTCCATACGGTAACAACTCCCCCCTTTTGTGCATTTTTCAGAGCCTTCTGCAAGGATGCTCAATTCTTCCAAGTGATAGTTTTCAGATATGATGGTGGAGGGTTGTTTCAGGAAGTTGGTTGAATCACTTCTTTTCGAGTCAGGGCCTTCATGATTTGCCGTGTATGTGTTCCTTCTTTAGCAATTATTCCTAAAAGACACCTATATATAATCACTATTACTACAATGATTATTACAATCATTATTCCATTTTGAATAATTGAGGATAACCAACCAGAGACCTGGATTCCTAAAGAACTGAATAAAGCTCCAACCCAATTATGTTCTGCATTCTTTTGTACTTCATGTATGTTTAGTTCAATTCGCTCCAATTGACCTATATTCTTTTCTACTTCTTTCGTGACATTTGGGATATGTACACAACAGTGATCATCCCTTCCTTGTAAATATCCACAAATTTCGTGTTCCTTTAATAAGAGCAGATTTAATGCCATTCTATTTTGGATTGTCATCCTGGTTGTGGCTTGTAATTGTATATTAAGATCTTTAAATCCCTTCTTTGTTACTGCTGCCAATCTTTTTGTCTGCTCTAGTAATTTATATAACATTTCCCGGTTTCTATATGTAGATACAGGTGCAAATAAGGATTCAAGCATCCAACCGAATTTTACACTTTCCCCCGGTTCGTGCCATTCATTCTCTAGATTTTCTGCTTCGACTATCTCAGGGCTTAATCCCCTTTTCGTTCTTTTCTCTTGGTCCTTCTTGGTTAATTTGGACTGTTTCCAAAATGGACATAAGGTTGGTATCCCTAACGTTATTTGAGTAATCGGACCACCTATCGGTAAATGTGTAGTCCATTGGCCATGTCCCATTACCCAGACTGAATTTCCGGGGCTTCGTACTGTGGTTGATTGACAATTTTTTCGAGCTCCTTTTAATTCTTTCGTTATTGTATGGTTGTATCTCTGACATTTACATCCTCATTTTAACAACACCCGAACGGGTACCAATCCAATTTGGGATTCTGGGGTATCATAGGTTATGACTTTACTACAGTTCCAACCTGATATTTGGGCTAGTCTGCTGTGGTGCACTGTTTCAACTTCGAGGGCTCCTGGATGTTCCTGTTTTCTTGACCACTCGATACACCAGTGTATTGATCCGATATAACTATAGGGTTCGAGTAGGCTAGGACCTCAAATTGCTTTCCATTGCTCCTACTCTTCTTTTCCTTCCTGACACACTATTTCATGATAATAATCTACTACAGGTTTTCTTCTTTTCTGATTTACTTCAAATGTGCACCACCCAACATTGTTGTATTGACCTATTTCAGTGAATACAGAATTTGGTAATTTTAAACATTTCGATCTTTGCCCTGGGGTTGACCACCGTCTTTCATAGGTATAAACCTCTTCTACTATTTTAGTGCGATTTCGTAGCTCTTTGTGGCATTTTCTCGTTCCATTTACTATTTTTGGGGGCATTTCTTCTAATGGGACGATTCCCCACGGTATAGGGTCACTTGCTGCCTTTGGCAAGGGCAAACACGCTGTTATCGCTGTTACATTTTGCATTTTCTCAAAATCCCTAATTAATCCCACTACCAAATTCTCTTGCCCCAATTCCTGTTTTTCATTTTCCATTTCTTTTGCTTGTTGGACCATTCTAGTTTTTCTCATCCTGCAAAGATTCCCTAATTTAAGAGTACAATTGATTCTCAATGAAGGACCATCCCACATGTCAATTCTCATACTTGTGGGTGTTACTTGTATTGGATAAGAATGCCCTTCTGTCTTAAAACCCTCCACTAAAATTTTTACATTTAAGTTCCCATAATCGAAATTTTCCCTAATCCATACCATGCATGAAAATTGACCAACCTGGGCTTTTTGCAAGTGTGAGATCATTAGGGTAGTATTACCTTTCTGCTGTTTCATATCCCAAATTGTCACAATTTTTTCTGAAAATACCTTATTTGTAGTGATCAATTTTCATTTTGTCTTTACTTCATCGAATCCAGCTCCTTGGTTATTAGAAAACAAACAGGTTAGATTTACATTTGCCCTTTGTGGTACAATCACTGTTGGTTTAGGGACAGTAACTTTAACAAAGGCATCTCCGATACGAGCAATGCTCAACATTAACATCGCAATCAAGGCCTTGCCCTGAACACTAGTTTTGTGTCGGTTAGAGGTTGGACTTCCCATCGTGACGGGACTTTCTTGATTCGGGTGTAGTGTATTCAATTGTCGATCCCTTGGACCTTTACGGCTGTGTATGTAGTCATAATCACTTGTTGGGGGCCGTCCCATGTTTCTTTTAGTGGTTCCACATTCCAGTTTTTAATGTAGACTTGGTCTCCAGGCTGTATATCGTGGACGGGATTCTCCAGAGGCAAAGGTCGATTCCACTGCAACGCCCCCCGTAGTGCTGTAAGAGTCTTATTGAGAGACAAAATGTAATTTACCAGTACCTGATCTCCCACCACATTAGGGTCCCCTTTGTAAGTTGCAGCATGATAGGGTTTGCCGTATAAAATTTCATACGGACTTACTCCTACCTTGTCTCTAGGTTTGATTCTGACCCTTAACAGAGCTAAAGGTAATGCTTGAGGCCATTGTATCTTTGCTTCTTGGCAGATTTTCTTAATTTGGCCTTTTAGTGTCTGATTCATTTTTTCTACTTGTCCACTAGACTGAGGTCTCCAAGGTGTATGGAGATTTCATGTTATCCCAAGTACCTTAGCCACTTCTTGCACTATTTCTGCCACAAAATGAGGTTCCCTATCAGAGGACATCCTTAGTGGGATTCCAAACCTAGGGATGATTTCTCGAAGTAAAGTTTTAATCACTTCTTTTGCTTGGTTTGTTCTACATGGGAATGCCTCTGGCCAGCCTGAGAAGGTACATACATAGACTAAAACATACTTATACCCTTGTGCTTTTGGTAATTCTGAAAAATCTATCTGCCAATAATCTCCTGGCTGTGGGCCTATTTGCAATTTTCCCATTTGCACTTGCCTACGTGTCATTGGGTTGTTCTTAATACAAACTGGACACATTGCATTGATCCTTTTGGCCATTGTTAACATTTGATTGGAGATTATTTCTTGTTTTAGAAATTGCACTAAAGCTTCTGCTTCCCAATGGCATTTGTTATGTTCAATTTTTAATATCATTCTCATTATTTTTGTTGGCAATATCACTTGTCTTACGGCAGTTACATACCATCCAGCCGCATTCTTCTTAGCTTGTACTAGCCGTGCTAATTTTTCGTCTTCTGGTAGGTATACTGGTACTTCGTCCATGAAAGCTTCCGCAGGGTTGGTACGTGCTGGTAGCAACGCCATTTGGGTCCATACCTCGCGAGCAGCCTGTCTGGCTGCTCTGTCAGCCAGACGATTTCCCTGGAATGCTCTTTCTTCTCCCTGCTGGTGTCCTTTTACATGCATTACTGCTACCGCCTGGGGCTTATGTACTGCTTCCAGTAGTTGCACAATTTGTTCTCGGTGTTTGATTGACGAACCCTGTGAATTTAATAGTCCTCTCTCCTTCCATAATGCCCCATGTACATGTATTACCCCAAATGCATATTTAGAATTAGTCCAAATATTTACTTTTTTCCCTTGACTCAATTCCAAGGCTCGGATGAGGGCTTGGATTTCAGCTTGTTGTGCTGATGTTCCGGGAGCCAAGGCTCTGGCTTCTATAACCTGTCTTAGAGTTACCACTGCATACCCGGCGTACCTGGTTCCATTCTCCACGAAACTAGATCCATCGGTATACAGCTCCCATTCAGGTTCGTCTAAGGGCTCATCCTTTAGATCCTTGCGGGTAGCGTATACCTGTTCGATGGTCTCCACACAGTTGTGTACCAGGTTGCCTTCTTCTTGGGTGGCTCTAAGAAATTCGGCTGGATTGAAATGGTTAGTTACCTTCATTTCAACATCATCATGTTCCCTAAGGATTGCCTGGTATTGCAGCATACGGCTGGAGGAGAGCCAATGCCCCCCTTTTTGTTCCAACACTGCTATTACCATATGTGGGACAAACACTTCCATTTTTTGCCCCATAGTTAGTTTTCTAGCTTCTTGTATCAGAAGCACTGTTGCAGCAACAGCTCTAAGGCAGCCAGGCCATCCAGCGCTTACTGGATCCAGTTGTTTTGAGAAGTACCCCACCGGGCGCTTCCATGTTCCCAATTTTTGTGTCAACACCCCAATTCCCAGTCTTTGCCTCTCATTTACATATAGCTGAAAGGGTTTTGTGAGATCTGGCAACCCTAATGCAGGTGCCTCTTTTAGGGCTTGCTTCAAGTTCTGAAATGCCTTTTTTTGTATTTTATTCCATTTAAATTCAGGATTCTTGACTGCCTCATACAGAGGTTTTGCTTTTAGTCCAAATTCTGGAATCCACAACCGACACCACCCTGCCATTCCTAAAAAGGACCTTAACTCTTGTGAATTTCGAGGTGTTGGTATAGCACATATGGCCTGGATCCGGTTCACCCCTAATTTCCGAACTCCTTGTGATATTTCGCATTCCAAATAAATGACTTGTGTTCTTACCAGCTGGGCCTTTTCTTTTGACACTCGGTATCCAGCTTGTCCGAGCATGTTGAGGAGTTCAATGCTGAGTCTGCAACAGATGTCTTTTTCTGTTGAGGCTAGAAAAATATCATCTACGTACTGTAAAAGAATAAATGAGGAAGGTGACTCCTTTACCTGAGTTAGTCTCCATTCTTCTAGTTCCCGGGCTAATTGGTTTCCGAAGATGGTTGGAGAATTCTTGAATCCTTGTGGTAAGCGTGTCCAGGTGAGCTGTCTTTTCCGTCCTGTAGCAGGATTTTCCCATTCGAAAGCAAAAATTTTTCTACTTTCAAATGCCAAAGGGATACAGAAGAATGCATCTTTCAAGTCAATTACTGTGAACCATTTAAATATCTTTGAGACAGCTGTTAGCAATGTATATGGATTTGCTACTACTGGATGAATATCCTTTGTTATATTATTAATTGCCCTTAGATCTTGAACTAACCTGTACTTACCATTGGACTTCTTTACCGGAAATATGGGGGTATTGAATTCTGATTCACATTCCTGTAATATCCTTAAACTGACAAACTGATCTATTAAGGGTGCTACTCCTTTCCGAGCCTCCAGTTTCAGAGGGTACTGCCTTATCCGTACGGGTTGTGCTCCTTCCTTCAATTCCACAACTACCGGTTGTGCTGCTTTTGATTTTTCAGGAATCCCTATTTCCCATACCCATGGTACCACAGCCTGTTCTATTTCTGTGGGGATTTCTGTTGCCTCTACTTCTTTCACTGTAAATAATTTGGCTATATTATCTTCTGGAATTTCTAATTTTACTTTTCCTTTTTCAAAGATTATTTTTGCCTCTAACATTGATAACAAATCCCTCCCTATTAATGATTCTGGGCTATTTGGCATATATAAAAATTGATGATCAAATTCTTTCCCCCCAAACTTTATATCCAACGGACGTAAAAATGCCCTTTCTTCCACCTGTCCTGTAACCCCTACCACCCGAATGGTAGAATCACTTAGAGGTCCTAATTTGGTGTTAATAGCAGAATATGTAGCCCCCGTATCTACTCTAAATTCCAATGGTTCCCCGTCTACTTCTAAGACTACCTTCAGATCCCGATCTAGTCAGCTTTGATTCTGGTAGCTTCCCATCATAAAGGCTTGGGCGACACCTTGTGGCCCTCCACGAACTGCACGTGAATTATTTATCAACCCCTCCCCGCTATTTAGCCCGAATCCCATACCTTGATTAAGTGGACATTCGTTTTTTCAGTGTCCTCTGTTCTTGCACAAGGCACACTGATTCAATCCCAATCTCATTCTTCCTTGTCCCATTTGTAATTGGTTTGGGAATCCCCTTCCACCCATCGAAATTCCTCCCCTAGCCATTCCTCGCCCCCGTTCGCGCCCCCGGCCACCTCCCCACATACCATTCCCCGTTATCTGCTGTAGTACTGCCAACATACTAGCTTGTTGCTTCTTAGCAGTCTCTTTTTCCCTATTATTATATACCTTCCACGCAACTTCTAAAAGTTTATCCAAATTTCGTGTATCTTCCCCTTCTAATTTCTGCAACTTTTTCCGAATATTCTCTTGGGATTGTCCCATAAAAATTAAAGCTAGCTGCAATTTCCCTGATTCTCCTTCAATTTCCAAACTGGTATATTTTCGAGCAGTTTCCTTAAGCCTTTCTAAGAAAGTTGACGGGGACTCATTTTTCTCCTGCTTTACTGAATACAGCTTGGACCAGTTTAACGTCTTAGGTATCCCGCTCCGTATTCCTTCTATTAACAATTCTTGATAAGCCTTAAGTCTATGGTGACCCCCTGTTGAATTAACATTCCACTCTGGATCCTCTCGCGGCACCAAATCGTTTAATGTACCATCCGCTATTTGCAACCTAATCATTTCTCGTGCCTTTTCCCTCATAGCTCTAAACACCATCTCTTTCTCAGTAGAGTCCATTATTGTATCCAGTAAAACCTGTAAATCATTCCAGTCTGGATTCTGTGTTTTAATCACCATTTTCACTACCCTTGCCGCCCGTTCAGGATCCTCCCGATAAGCCCCCACAGACTGCTTCCAAATTAACAAATCATTAGGAGAAAAAGGAACTTTCACCATTACTCGTTCCCCGTGGGGTCCGACCGCTTCCCGCAACGGAGCCATCAATTGTGCATCCCTTTTTCCCTTCTTCTCCCGCCCGCTACGGGTCCTTTCACATAGAGGAGTACGCGGCTTATCAACGACTTTTCCTTTCTCTAAATCCCCCCCTTTTTCTTCCTCATTCACCTCTTCGTCCGACTCACTCGATTCACTCTCTTCCGGGGGGGGTGCACTAGGTGCTACCAACAGAGAAACATCCTCCTCAGGGTTTGACAACTTAACAGAATACTCCTTCCCTTTCTGCCACCCTTTGCAGCCCGCACAACCATCTGTTGCTGTTTTTAAGACCATGATGCCACACTCCTTCTGCCACTCTGGCTTATTTTTCAAATAATAAAACAAATCAAGATACGGGATTTCTTCCCATTTCTCATTATTTTGTAAGAAATGCATAAGAGGAGTTATAATATCAGGATTTAGAGTACCATTTCGGGGCCATTGCATACCCTCAGGTTCGTATTGGGGCCACACATGATTACAAAAATCAATCAATTTCTTTTTACTCAGTTCTTGACCAAATTTCCCCACCTTCCAATGTTGCAACAAACAGCCCAAGGGTGAATCATTCGGAATTTCCATCCCCGAACTAGCCAGAACTTTAAAGGTTTTAAAAGGCATCATAACACTCACACTCACACACTTTACTATTATTTCCACACTCACACACCCTTTACCACAATTCTTGCCTTTCTCGTCGCCGCGAGTGGCAAGTGCTGGATCTGCGCAATCACTGTTGCGTCTGACGACCAGCGCCTAGGCTTCCTTTTCCACAACCTTTAAGACGTCCTTTGCCCCCGGTGCGGGATCACCGTCCCGTCTTAATCGGCGGGCTTTCCCTTTCAATAAAGAATAAAGCACCTTGCGGGCTTACCTCACAGTCGTCCGTCAGGCGCGGGGTCGGGCACGGGTTGATGTCTCCCCAGAAATCACCTGGTGCCGGCGTGGAGTAGATCAGCTCGCGAACCGCCCCTGCCGCCTCCGGAGTCCTGCCGCGGTCGCCAAAACTGCTGCCCGAAACCCCAAGTAAAACACAAACTAACAGAGTGTCAGTTTATGCGGTGCTTTATTCAGGGCCCGGGGACCTGCGGACTCGCGTCCCAAGTCAGGATCCCGCTGGTTCCCTTTTTAGAGGGTTTTTTTATACCCTTTTTACAAATGGTTTATGTGCAGAAGTACACATTCTTCTGTAGATACATTCACCTTGAAGATAGCATTTTGGCGTCATAAATCTTACATGGTTGCTTATCTTAGGACTATAGTGTTCTCCTCCTCAATCTCTCTCTGGCGCCACTGCTTCAGGACTATAGTGTTCTCCCCCTCAATCTCTCTCTTATGCCACTGCCCACCACCAGTACTTTATTTATGTTTAGACTTTAACCTTATCACTAACGGTTCTGCATGCTCTCAGCACAGCACATTCTTAAGTTAGTATCCCAGGGCCTACTCTGGGGACTGCAGTCTTCAAGCCTTAGCATTACTACTACTATTATGGTTTATACACTTCATATTCTAATATTCAGGATTTCTAGTCCATACGGTAACACCATCCCATACGAGGGATCACATTCCAGGGATCCCATCCCAGGGATCCCATCCCATCCCAAGTAACCCATCCCATGGATCCCACCCCAGGGATCCCAAACCTTCCCAGGGATCCCATCCCAGGGATCCCATCCCATCCCAGCTATCCCATCCCAGGGATTCCATCCCATCCCAGGGATCCCATTTCATCTGTTCCCATCCCAGGGATCCCATCCCATCCCATCCCAGGGATCCCATCCCATCCCAACCCATCCCATCCCATCCCACCCCATCACATTCCATCCCATCCCATGGATCCCATCCCATCCCAGGGATCCCATCCCAACCAATCCCAACCCAGGGATCCCATCCCATCCCATCCCATCCCATCTCATCCCATCCCATCCCAGGGATCCCATCCCATCCCACGTATCCCATCCCATCCCATCTCATCCCGCGGATCCCATGCCATGGCATCCCATCCCATTACATCCCATCCCAGGGATCCCGTCCCATCCAAACCCATCCCATCCCATCCCATCCCATCCCATCCCATCCCATCCCATCCCATCCCATCCCATCCCATTGTAGCCCATCCCATCCCTTCCCACCCCATCCCATCCCGTCCCGTCCCATCACATCCCATCCCACATATCCCATCCCAGGGATCCCATGCCATCCAAGGGATCCCATCCCATCCCAGGGATCCCATCCGATCCCATCCCATCCCATCCAATCCCATCCCATCCCATCCCATCCCATCCCATCCCATCCCATCCCATCCCATCCCATCCCAGGGATCCCATACCAGAGATCCCATCCCATCCCCGGGTCCCCATCCCAGGGATTCCATCCCATCCCAACCCATCCCATCCCATGGATACCATCCCATCCCAGAGATCCCATCCCAGGGATCCCATCCCATCCCAAGTATCCCATCCCATCCCAACCCATCCCATCCCATCCTACCCCATCCCATCCCATCCCATCCCATCCCATCCTATCCCATCCCATCCCATCCCCTCCCATCCCATCCTAGGGATCCCATACCAGGTATCCCATCCCATCCCAGGGATCCCATTCCGTACCATCCCAGGGATCCCATTTCATCCCATCCCATCCCATCGATCCCATCCCATCCCAACCCATTGTAGCCAATCCCATCCCACCCCATCCCATCCAATCCCATCCCATCCCATCCCATCCCATCCCATCCCATCCCATCCCATCCCATCCCATCCCATCCCATCCCATCCCAGGGACACCATCCCAGGGATACCATACCATCCCAGGGATCCCATCCCATCCCACCCCATCCCACCCCATCCCATCCCATCCCATCCCATCCCATCCCATCCCATCCCATCCCATCCCATCCCATCCCAGCGATCTCATCCCAGGGATTCCATCCCATCCCAGGTATCCCATCCCAACCAGTCCCAACCCAGGGATCCCATCCCATCCCATCCCATCCCATCTCATCCCATCCCATCCCAGGGATCCCATCCCATCCCACGTATCCCATCCCATCCCATCTCATCCCGCGGATCCCATGCCATGGCATCCCATCCCATCCCATCCCATCCCATCCCAGGGATCCCATCCCATCCATACCCATCCGATCCCATCCCATCCCGTCCCATCCCATCCGATCCCATCCCATCCCATCCCATCCCATTGTAGCCCATCCCATCCCTTCCCACCCCATCCCATCCCATCCCAGGGATCCCATCCGATCTCATCCCATCCAATCCCATCCCATCCCATCCCATCCCATCCCATCCCATCCCATCCCATCCCATCCCAGGGATCCCATACCAGAGATCCCATCCCATCCCCTGGTCCCCATCCCAGGGATTCCATCGCATCCCAACCCATCCCATCCCAGGGATCCCATCCCATCCCAGGGATCCGATCCCATCCCAACCCATCCCATCCCATCCTACGCCATCCCATCCCATCCGATCCCATCCCATCCCATCCCATCCCATCCCATCCCATCCCATCCCATCCCAGGGATCCCTTTCCGTACCATCCAAGGGATCCTATTTCATCCGATCCCATCCCATCCCATTGATCCCATCCCATCCCAACCCATTGTAGCCAATCCCATCCCATCCCACCCCATCCCATCCAATCCCATCCCATCCCATCCCATCCCATCCCAGGGACACCATCCCAGGGATACCATACCATCCCATCCCATCGCAGGGATCCCATCCCATCCCATCCCATCCCATCCCATCCCAGCGATCTCATCCCAGGGATTCCATCCCATCCCAGGTATCCCATCCCATCCCAGGGATCACATTCCAGGGATCCCATCCCAGGGATCCCATCCCATCCAATCCCAGGGATCCCATCCCATCCCATCCCATCTCACCCCATCCCATCCCAGGGATCACATCCCATCCCACGGATCCCATCCCATCCCATCCCATCCCATCCCATCCCGTCCCATCCCAGGGATCCCATCCCATCCCATCCCATCCCATCCCAGGGATCCCATCCCATCCCATCCCATCCCATCCCATCCCATCCCAGGGATCCCATCCCATGGAACCCCTCCCAACCCAGGGATCCCATCCCATTCCAACCCATCCAATCCCATCCCAGGGATCCCATCCCAGAGATTCCATCCCATCCCAGGGATGCCATCCCAGGGATTCGATCCCAACCCAGGGATCCCATCCTATCCCAGGGATCCCATCCCAGGGATTCCATCCCATCCCAGGGATCCCATCCCATCCCAGGGATCACATTCCAGGGATCCCATCCCAGGGATCCCATCCCATCCCATCCCATCCCAGGGTTCCCATCTCATCCCAGGGATCCAATCCCAGAGATCCTCTCCCATCCCATCCCATCCCAGGGATCCCATCCCATGGAACCCATCCCAATCCAGGGATCCCATCCCATCCCATCCCATCCCATCCCCGGGATCCCATTCCAGGGATTCCATCCCATCCCAGGGATCCCAACCCATACGAGGGATCACAATCCAGGGATCCCATCCCAGGGATCCCATCCCAGGGATCCCATCCCATCCCCGGGATCCCATTCCAGGGATTCCATCCCATCCCAGGGATCCCATCCCATACGAGGGATCACAATCCAGGGATCCCATCCCTGGGATCCCATCTCATCCCATCCCAGGGATCCAATCCCATCCCATCTCATCCCAGGGATCCCATCCCATCGCAGGTATCCCATCCCATCCCATCCCGTCCCATCCTACCCCATCCCATCCCATCCCATCCCAGGGATCCCATACCAGGTATCCCATCCCATCCCAGGGTTCCCATTCCGTACCATCCCAGGGATCCCACTCCATCCCATCCCATCCCATCCCAACCCATCCCATCGCAGGGATCCCATCCCATTCCATCCCGTCCCATCCCATCCCATCCCACCCCATGCCATCCCATCCCATTCCATCCCATCCCATCCCATCCCATCCCATCCCATCCCAGGGATTTCATCCCAGGGATTCCATCCCATCCCAGGTATCCCATCCCAACCAATCCCAACCCAGGGATCCCATCCCATCCCATCCCATCTCATCCCATCTCATCCCAGGGATCCCATCCAATCCCACGTATCCCATCCCATCCCATCTCATCCCGCGGATCCCATGCCATGGCATCCCATGCCATGGCATCCCATCCCATCCCATCCCATCCCAGGGATCCCGTCCCATGCAAACCCATCCCATCCCATCCCACCCCATCGAATCCCATCCCATCCCATCCCATCCCATCCCATCCCATCCCATCCCATCCCATCCCATCCCATTGTAGCCCATCCCATCCCTTCCCACCCCATCCCATTCCGTCCCGTCCCATCACATCCCATCGAATCCCATCCCATCCCATCCCATCCCATCCCATCCCATCCCATCCCATCCCATCCCATCCCATCCCATCCCATCCCATCCCATCCCATCCCATCCCATTGTAGCCCATCCCATCCCTTCCCACCCCATCCCATTCCGTCCCGTCCCATCACATCCCATCCCAGATATCCCATCCCAGGGATCCCATCCCATCCCAGGGATCCCATCCCATCCCAGGGATCCAATCCGATCCCATCCCATCCCATCCAATCCCATCCCATCCCATCCCATCCCATCCCATCCCATCCCATCCCATCCCATCCCATCCCATCCCATCCTAGGGATCCCATACCAGGTATCCCATCCCATCCCAGGGATCCCATTCCGTACCATCCCAGGGATCCTATTTCATCCCACCCCATCCCATCCCATCGATCCCATCCCATCCCAACCCATTGTAGCCAATCCCATCCCATCCCACCCCATCCCATCCCATCCCATCCCATCCTATCCCAGGGACACCATCCCAGGGATACCATACCATCCCATCCCATCGCAGGGATCCCATCCCATCCCATCCCATCCCATCCCATCCCATCCCATCCCATCCCAACCCATCCCATCCCATCCTACCCCATCCCATCCCATCCCATCCCATCCTATCCCATCCCATCCCATCCCCTCCCATCCCATCCTAGGGATCCCATACCAGGTATCCCATCCCATCCCAGGGATCCCATTCCGTACCATCCCAGGGATCCCATTTCATCCCATCCCATCCCATCGATCCCATCCCATCCCAACCCATTGTAGCCAATCCCATCCCACCCCATCCCATCCAATCCCATCCCATCCCATCCCATCCCATCCCATCCCATCCCATCACATCCCATCCCAGGGACACCATCCCAGGGATACCATACCATCCCATCCCATCGCAGGGATCCCATCCCATCCCAGGGATCCCATCCCATCCCACCCCATCCCACCCCATCCCATCCCATCCCATCCCATCCCATCCCATCCCATCCCAGCGATCTCATCCCAGGGATTCCATCCCATCCCAGGTATCCCATCCCAACCAGTCCCAACCCAGGGATCCCATCCCATCCCATCCCATCCCATCCCATCTCATCCCGCGGATCCCATGCCATGGCATCCCATGCCATGGCATCCCATCCCATCCCATCCCATCCCAGGGATCCCGTCCCATGCAAACCCATCCCATCCCATCCCACCCCATCGAATCCCATCCCATCCCATCCCATCCCATCCCATCCCATCCCATCCCATCCCATCCCATTGTAGCCCATCCCATCCCTTCCCATCCCATCCCATTCCGTCCCGTCCCATCACATCCCATCGAATCCCATCCCATCCCATCCCATCCCATCCCATCCCATCCCATCCCATCCCATCCCATCCCATCCCATCCCATCCCATTGTAGCCCATCCCATCCCTTCCCACCCCATCCCATTCCGTCCCGTCCCATCACATCCCATCCCAGATATCCCATCCCAGGGATCCCATCCCATCCCAGGGATCCCATCCCATCCCAGGGATCCAATCCGATCCCATCCCATCCCATCCAATCCCATCCCATCCCATCCCATCCCATCCCATCCCATCCCATCCCAGGGATCCCATACCAGAGATCCCATCCCATCCCCGGGTGCCCATCCCAGGGATTCCATCCCATCCCAACCCATCCCATCCCATGGATACCATCCCATCCCAGAGATCCCATCCCATCACAGGGATCCCATCCCATCCCAAGTATCCCATCCCATCCCAACCCATCCCATCCCATCCTACCCCATCCCATCCCATCCCATCCCATCCTATCCCATCCCATCCCATCCCCTCCCATCCCATCCTAGGGATCCCATACCAGGTATCCCATCCCATCCCAGGGATCCCATTCCGTACCATCCCAGGGATCCCATTTCATCCCATCCCATCCCATCGATCCCATCCCATCCCAACCCATTGTAGCCAATCCCATCCCACCCCATCCCATCCAATCCCATCCCATCCCATCCCATCCCATCCCATCCCATCCCATCCCATCCCATCCCATCCCAGGGACACCATCCCAGGGATACCATACCATCCCAGGGATCCCATCCCATCCCACCCCATCCCACCCCATCCCATCCCATCCCATCCCATCCCATCCCATCCCATCCCATCCCATCCCATCCCATCCCATCCCATCCCAGCGATCTCATCCCAGGGATTCCATCCCATCCCAGGTATCCCATCCCAACCAGTCCCAACCCAGGGATCCCATCCCATCCCATCCCATCCCATCTCATCCCATCCCATCCCAGGGATCCCATCCCATCCCACGTATCCCATCCCATCCCATCTCATCCCGCGGATCCCATGCCATGGCATCCCATCCCATCCCATCCCATCCCATCCCATCCCAGGGATCCCATCCCATCCATACCCATCCGATCCCATCCCATCCCGTCCCATCCCATCCGATCCCATCCCATCCCATCCCATCCCATTGTAGCCCATCCCATCCCTTCCCACCCCATCCCATCCCATCCCAGGGATCCCATCCGATCTCATCCCATCCAATCCCATCCCATCCCATCCCATCCCATCCCATCCCATCCCAGGGATCCCATACCAGAGATCCCATCCCATCCCCTGGTCCCCATCCCAGGGATTCCATCGCATCCCAACCCATCCCATCCCAGGGATCCCATCCCATCCCAGGGATCCGATCCCATCCCAACCCATCCCATCCCATCCTACGCCATCCCATCCCATCCGATCCCATCCCATCCCATCCCATCCCATCCCATCCCATCCCAGGGATCCCTTTCCGTACCATCCAAGGGATCCTATTTCATCCGATCCCATCCCATCCCATTGATCCCATCCCATCCCAACCCATTGTAGCCAATCCCATCCCATCCCACCCCATCCCATCCAATCCCATCCCATCCCATCCCATCCCATCCCAGGGACACCATCCCAGGGATACCATACCATCCCATCCCATCGCAGGGATCCCATCCCATCCCATCCCATCCCATCCCATCCCAGCGATCTCATCCCAGGGATTCCATCCCATCCCAGGTATCCCATCCCATCCCAGGGATCACATTCCAGGGATCCCATCCCAGGGATCCCATCCCATCCAATCCCAGGGATCCCATCCCATCCCATCCCATCTCACCCCATCCCATCCCAGGGATCACATCCCATCCCACGGATCCCATCCCATCCCATCCCAGGCATCCCATCCGATCCCATCCAAGGATCCCATCCCATCCCATCCCATCCCATGCCATCCCGTCCCATCCCAGGGATCCCATCCCATCCCATCCCATCCCATCCCAGGGATCCCATCCCATCCCATCCCATCCCATCCCATCCCATCCCAGGGATCCCATCCCATGGAACCCCTCCCAACCCAGGGATCCCATCCCATTCCAACCCATCCAATCCCATCCCAGGGATCCCATCCCAGAGATTCCATCCCATCCCAGGGATGCCATCCCAGGGATTCGATCCCAACCCAGGGATCCCATCCTATCCCAGGGATCCCATCCCAGGGATTCCATCCCATCCCAGGGATCCCATCCCATCCCAGGGATCACATTCCAGGGATCCCATCCCAGGGATCCCATCCCATCCCATCCCATCCCAGGGTTCCCATCTCATCCCAGGGATCCAATCCCAGAGATCCTCTCCCATCCCATCCCATCCCAGGGATCCCATCCCATGGAACCCATCCCAATCCAGGGATCCCATCCCATCCCATCCCATCCCATCCCCGGGATCCCATTCCAGGGATTCCATCCCATCCCAGGGATCCCAACCCATACGAGGGATCACAATCCAGGGATCCCATCCCAGGGATCCCATCCCATCCTATCCCATCCCATCCCATCCCCTCCCATCCCATCCTAGGGATCCCATACCAGGTATCCCATCCCATCCCAGGGATCCCATTCCGTACCATCCCAGGGATCCCATTTCATCCCATCCCATCCCATCGATCCCATCCCATCCCAACCCATTGTAGCCAATCCCATCCCACCCCATCCCATCCAATCCCATCCCATCCCATCCCATCCCATCCCATCACATCCCATCCCAGGGACACCATCCCAGGGATACCATACCATCCCATCCCATCGCAGGGATCCCATCCCATCCCAGGGATCCCATCCCATCCCACCCCATCCCACCCCATCCCATCCCATCCCATCCCATCCCATCCCATCCCATCCCATCCCATCCCATCCCAGCGATCTCATCCCAGGGATTCCATCCCATCCCAGGTATCCCATCCCAACCAGTCCCAACCCAGGGATCCCATCCCATCCCATCCCATCCCATCTCATCCCGCGGATCCCATGCCATGGCATCCCATGCCATGGCATCCCATCCCATCCCATCCCATCCCAGGGATCCCGTCCCATGCAAACCCATCCCATCCCATCCCACCCCATCGAATCCCATCCCATCCCATCCCATCCCATCCCATCCCATCCCATCCCATCCCATCCCATCCCATCCCATTGTAGCCCATCCCATCCCTTCCCATCCCATCCCATTCCGTCCCGTCCCATCACATCCCATCGAATCCCATCCCATCCCATCCCATCCCATCCCATCCCATCCCATCCCATCCCATCCCATCCCATCCCATCCCATCCCATCCCATCCCATCCCATCCCAGGGATCCCATACCAGAGATCCCATCCCATCCCCGGGTGCCCATCCCAGGGATTCCATCCCATCCCAACCCATCCCATCCCATGGATACCATCCCATCCCAGAGATCCCATACCAGGTATCCCATCCCATCCCAGGGAACCCATCCCATCCCAACCCATCCCATCCCATCCTACCCCATCCCATCCCATCCCATCCCATCCCATCCCATCCCATCCCATCCCATCCTAGGGATCCCATACCAGGTATCCCATCCCATCCCAGGGATCCCATTCCGTACCATCCCAGGGATCCTATTTCATCCCACCCCATCCCATCCCATCGATCCCATCCCATCCCAACCCATTGTAGCCAATCCCATCCCATCCCACCCCATCCCATCCCATCCCATCCCATCCTATCCCAGGGACACCATCCCAGGGATACCATACCATCCCATCCCATCGCAGGGATCCCATCCCATCCCATCCCATCCCATCCCATCCCATCCCAACCCATCCCATCCCATCCTACCCCATCCCATCCCATCCCATCCCATCCTATCCCATCCCATCCCATCCCCTCCCATCCCATCCTAGGGATCCCATACCAGGTATCCCATCCCATCCCAGGGATCCCATTCCGTACCATCCCAGGGATCCCATTTCATCCCATCCCATCCCATCGATCCCATCCCATCCCAACCCATTGTAGCCAATCCCATCCCACACCATCCCATCCAATCCCATCCCATCCCATCCCATCCCATCCCATCCCATCCCATCCCATCCCATCCCAGGGACACCATCCCAGGGATACCATACCATCCCATCCCATCGCAGGGATCCCATCCCATCCCAGGGATCCCATCCCATCCCACCCCATCCCACCCCATCCCATCCCATCCCATCCCATCCCATCCCATCCCATCCCATCCCATCCCATCCCAGCGATCTCATCCCAGGGATTCCATCCCATCCCAGGTATCCCATCCCAACCAGTCCCAACCCAGGGATCCCATCCCATCCCATCCCATCCCATCTCATCCCATCCCATCCCAGGGATCCCATCCCATCCCACGTATCCCATCCCATCCCATCTCATCCCGCGGATCCCATGCCATGGCATCCCATCCCATCCCATCCCATCCCATCCCATCCCAGGGATCCCATCCCATCCATACCCATCCGATCCCATCCCATCCCGTCCCATCCCATCCGATCCCATCCCATCCCATCCCATCCCATTGTAGCCCATCCCATCCCTTCCCACCCCATCCCATCCCATCCCAGGGATCCCATCCGATCTCATCCCATCCAATCCCATCCCATCCCATCCCATCCCATCCCATCCCATCCCATCCCATCCCAGGGATCCCATACCAGAGATCCCATCCCATCCCCTGGTCCCCATCCCAGGGATTCCATCGCATCCCAACCCATCCCATCCCAGGGATCCCATCCCATCCCAGGGATCCGATCCCATCCCAACCCATCCCATCCCATCCTACGCCATCCCATCCCATCCTATCCCATCCCATCCCATCCCATCCCATCCCATCCCATCCCATCCCATCCCATCCCATCCCAGGGATCCCATTCCGTACCATCCAAGGGATCCTATTTCATCCTATCCCATCCCATCCCATTGATCCCATCCCATCCCAACCCATTGTAGCCAATCCCATCCCATCCCAACCCATTGTAGCCAATCCCATCCCATCCCACCCCATCCCATCCAATCCCATCCCATCCCATCCCATCCCAGGGACACCATCCCAGGGATACCATACCATCCCATCCCATCGCAGGGATCCCATCCCATCCCATCCCATCCCATCCCAGCGATCTCATCCCAGGGATTCCATCCCATCCCAGGTATCCCATCCCATCCCAGGGATCACATTCCAGGGATCCCATCCCAGGGATCCCATCCCATCCAATCCCAGGGATCCCATCCCATCCCATCCCATCTCACCCCATCCCATCCCAGGGATCACATCCCATCCCACGGATCCCATCCCATCCCATCCCAGGCATCCCATCCGATCCCATCCAAGGATCCCATCCCATCCCATCCCATCCCATCCCATCCCATCCCATCCCAGGGATCCCATCCCATCCCATCCCATCCCAGGGATCCCATCCCATCCCATCCCATCCCATCCCAGGGATCCCATCCCATGGAACCCCTCCCAACCCAGGGATCCCATCCCATTCCAACCCATCCAATCCCATCCCAGGGATCCCATCCCAGAGATTCCATCCCATCCCAGGGATGCCATCCCAGGGATTCGATCCCAACCCAGGGATCCCATCCCATCCCAGGGATCACATTCCAGGGATCCCATCCCAGGGATCCCATCCCATCCCATCCCTTCCCATCCCATCCCATCCCTGGGATCCCATACCAGGGATCCCATGCCATCCCCGGGTCCCCATCCCAGGGATTCCATCCCATCCCAACCCATCCCATCCCATGGATACCATCCGATCCCAGAGATCCCATCCCAGGGATCCCATCCCATCCCAGGGATCCCATCCCATCCCAACCCATCCCATCCCATCCTGCCCCATCCCATCCCATCCTATCCCATTGCATCCCATCCCATCCCATCCCATCCTAGGGATCCCATACCAGGTATCCCATCCCATCCCAGGGATCCCATTCCGTACCATCCCAGGGATCCCATTCCATCCGATCCCATCCCATCGATCCCATCCCATCCCAACCCATTGTAGCCAATCCCATCCTATCCCACCCCATCCCATCCCATCCCATCCCATCCCATCGCAGGGATCCCATCCCATCCCGTCCCATCCCATCCCATCCCATCCCAACCCATCCCATCCCATCCTGCCCCATCCCATCCTATCCCATCGCATCCCATCCCATCCCATCCCATCCCATCCTAGGGATCCCATACCCGGTATCCCATCCCATCCCAGGGATCCCATTCCGTACCATCCCAGGGATCCCATTCCATCCCATCCCATCCCATCGATCCCATCCCATCCCAACCCATTGTAGCCAATCCCATCCCATCCCACCCCATCCCATCCAATCCCATCCCATCCCATCCCATCGCAGGGATCCCATCCCATCCCGTCCCATCCCATCCCATCCCACCACATCCCATCCCATCCCATCCCATCCCATCCCATCCCATCCCATCCCATCCCATCCCATCCCAGCGATCTCATCCCAGGGATTCCATCCCATCCCAGGTATCCCATCCCAACCAGTCCGAACCCAGGGATCCCATCCCACCCCATCCCATCCCATCCCAACCCATCTCATCCCATCCCATCCCATCCCAGGGATCCCAACCCATCCCACGTATCCCATCCCATCCCATCCCATCTCATCCCGCGGATCCCATGCCATGGCATCCCATCCCACCCCATCCCATCCCATCCCATCCCAGGGATCCCATCCCATCCAAACCCATCCCATCCCATCCCATCCCATCCCATCCCATCCCATCCCATCCCATTGTAGCCCATCCCAACATTTCCCACCCCATCCCATCCCATCCCGTCCCATCACATCCCATCCCAGATATCCCATCCCAGGGATCCCATCCCATCCCAGGGATCCCATCCCATCCCATCCCAGGGATCCCAACCCAATCCCATCCCATCCCATCCCATTGTAGCCCATCCCATCCCTTCCCACCCCATCCCATTCCGTCCCGTCCCATCACATCCCATCCCAGATATCCCATCCCAGGGATCCCATCCCATCCCAGGGATCCCATCCCATCCCAGGGATCCCATCCGATCCCATCCCATCCCATCCAATCCCATCCCATCCCATCCCATCCCATCCCATCCCATCCCATCCCATCCCATCCCAGGGATCCCATACCAGAGATCCCATCCCATCCCCGGGTCCCCATCCCAGGGATTCCATCCCATCCCAACCCATCCCATCCCATGGATACCATCCCATCCGAGAGATCCCATCCCAGGGATCCCATCCCATCCCAGGGAACCCATCCCATCCCAACCCATCCCATCCCATCCTACCCCATCCCATCCCATCCCATCCCATCCCATCCCATCCCATCCCATCCCATCCCATCCCATCCTAGGGATCCCATACCAGGTATCCCATCCCATCCCAGGGATCCCATTCCGTACCATCCCAGGGATCCTATTTCATCCCACCGCATCCCATCCCATCGATCCCATCCCATCCCAACCCATTGTAGCCAATCCCATCCCATCCCACCCCATCCCATCCCATCCCATCACATCCCATCCGAGCGATCTCATCCCAGGGATTCCATCCCATCCCAGGGATCCCATCCCATCCCATCCCATCCCATCCCATCCCATCCCATCACATCCCATCCCAGCGATCTCATCCCAGGGATTCCATCCCATCCCAGGGATCCCATCCCAACCAATCCTAACCCAGGGATCCCATCCCATCCAATCCCAGGGATCCCATCCCATCCCATCCCATCCCATCTCACCCCATCCCATCCCAGGGATCACATCCCATCCCACGGATCCCATCCCATCCCATCCCAGGCATCCCATCCGATCCCATCCAAGGGATCCCATCCCATCCCATCCAATCCCATCCCAGGGATCCCATCCCATCCCACGGATCCCATCCCATCCCATCCCAGGCATCCCATCCGATCCCATCCAAGGGATCCCATCCCATCCCATCCAATCCCATCCCAGGGATCCCATCCCATCCCATCCCATCCCATCCCAGGGATCCCATCCCATGGAACCCATCCCTACCCAGGGATCCCATCCCATTCCAACCCATCCAATCCCATCCCAGGGATCCCATCCCAGAGATTCCATCCCATCCCAGGGATGCCATCCCAGGGATTCCATCCCAACCCAGGGATCCCATCCTATCCCAGGGATCCCATCCCAGGGATTCCATCCCATCCCAGGGATCCCATCCCATCCCAGGGATCGCATTCCAGGGATCCCATCCCAGGGATCCCATCCCATCCCAGGGATCCCATCCCATCCCATCCCATCCCATCCCATCCCATCCCATCCCAGGGATCCCATCCCAGGGATCCCATCCCAGGGATCCCATCCCATCCCCGGGTCCCCATCCCAGGGATCCCATCCCATCCCAACCCATCCCATCCCATCCTACCCCATCCCATCTCATCCTATCCCATCCCATCCCATCCCATCCCATCCCATCCCATCGTAGGGATCCCATACCAGGTATCCCATCCCAGGGATCCCATTCCGTACCATCCCAGGGATCCCATTCCATCCCATCCCATCCCATCCCATCGATCCCATCCCATCCCAAACCATTGTAGCCAATCCCATCCCATCCCACCCCATCCCATCCAATCCCATCCCACCCCATCCCATCCCATCCCATCCCATCCCATCCCATCCCATCCCATCCCATCCCAGGGACACCATCCCAGGGATACCATACCATCCCAACCCATCCCATCCGATCCCATCCCAGGGATCCCATCCCATACCATCCCATCCCATCGCAGGGATCCCATCCCATCCCATCACATCCCATCCCAGCGATCTCATCCCAGGAATTCCATCCCATCCCTGTGATCCCATCCCATCCCACCCATTCCCATCCCCGGAATCCCATCCCATCACATCCCACGGATCCCATAACATCCCAGGGATCCCATCCCATCCCATCCCATCCCAGGGATCCCATCCCATACGAGGGATCACATTCCAGGGATCCCATTCCAGGGATCCCATCCCATCCCAAGTAACCCATCCCATGGATCCCACCCCAGGGATCCCAACCCTTCCCAAGGATCCCATCCCAGGGATCCCATCCCATCCCAGCTATCCCATCCCAGGGATTCCATCCCATCCCAGGGATCCCATTTCATCTGTTCCCATCCCAGGGATCCCATCCCATCCCATCCCAGTGATCCCATCCCATCCCAACCCATCCCATCCCATCCCATCCCATCCCATCCCAGGTATCCCATCCGATCCCATCCCATCCCGTCCAATCCCATCCCATCCCATCCCATCCCATCCCATCCCATCCCATCCCATCCCAGGGATCCCATCCCAGGGATCCCATCCCATCCCCGGGTCCCCATCCCAGGGATTCCATCCCATCCCAACCCATCCCATCCCAGGGATCCCATCCCATCCAATCCCAGGGATCCCATCCCATCCCATCTCACCCCATCCCATCCCAGGGATCACATCCCATCTCAGGGATCCCATCCCATCCCATCCCAGGCATCCCATCCGATCCCATCCCACGGATCCCATCCCATCGCATCCCATTTCAGGGATCCCATCCCAGGGATCCCATCCCATCCCATCCCATCCCATCCCATCCCATCCCAGGGTTCCCATCTCATCCCAGGGATCCAATCCCAGAGATCCTCTCCCATCCCATCCCATCCCAGGGATCCCATCCCATGGAACCCATCCCAATCCAGGGATCCCATCCCATCCCATCCCATCCCCGGGAGCCCATTCCAGGGATTCCATCCCATCCCAGGGATCCCAACCCATAAGAGGGATCACAATCCAGGGATCCCATCCCAGGGATCCCATCCCAGGGATCTCATCCCATCCCCGGGATCCCATTCCAGGGATTCCATCCCATCCCAGGGATCCCATCCCATACGAGGGATCACAATCCAGGGATCCCATCCCTGGGATCCCATCTCATCCCATCCCAGGGATCCAATCCCATCCCATCTCATCCCAGGGATCCCATCCCATCGCAGGGATCCCATCCCATCCCATCCCGTCCCATCCTACCCCATCCCATCCCATCCCATCCCAGGGATCCCATACCAGGTATCCCATCCCATCCCAGGGTTCCCATTCCGTACCATCCCAGGGATCCCATTCCATCCCATCCCATCCCATCCCATCCCAACCCATCCCATCGCAGGGATCCCATCCCATTCCATCCCGTCCCATCCCATCCCATCCCACCCCATGCCATCCCATCCCATTCCATCCCATCCCATCCCATCCCATCCCATCCCAGGGATTTCATCCCAGGGATTCCATCCCATCCCAGGTATCCCATCCCAACCAATCCCAACCCAGGGATCCCATCCCATCCCATCCCATCTCATCCCATCTCATCCCAGGGATCCCATCCAATCCCACGTATCCCATCCCATCCCATCTCATCCCGCGGATCCCATGCCATGGCATCCCATGCCATGGCATCCCATCCCATCCCATCCCATCCCATCCCAGGGATGCCGTCCCATGCAAACCCATCCCATCCCATCCCACCCCATCGAATCCCATCCCATCCCATCCCATCCCATCCCATCCCATCCCATCCCATCCCATCCCATCCCATCCCATCCCATTGTAGCCCATCCCATCCCTTCCCACCCCATCCCATTCCGTCCCGTCCCATCACATCCCATCGAATCCCATCCCATCCCATCCCATCCCATCCCATCCCATCCCATCCCATCCCATCCCATCCCATTGTAGCCCATCCCATCCCTTCCCACCCCATCCCATTCCGTCCCGTCCCATCACATCCCATCCCAGATATCCCATCCCAGGGATCCCATCCCATCCCAGGGATCCCATCCCATCCCAGGGATCCAATCCGATCCCATCCCATCCCATCCAATCCCATCCCAGGGATCCCATCCCATCGCAGGGATCCCATCCCATCCCATCCCGTCCCATCCTACCCCATCCCATCCCATCCCATCCCAGGGATCCCATACCAGGTATCCCATCCCATCCCAGGGTTCCCATTCCGTACCATCCCAGGGATCCCATTCCATCCCATCCCATCCCATCCCAACCCATCCCATCGCAGGGATCCCATCCCATTCCATCCCGTCCCATCCCATCCCATCCCACCCCATGCCATCCCATCCCATCCCATCCCAGGGATTTCATCCCAGGGATTCCATCCCATCCCAGGTATCCCATCCCAACCAATCCCAACCCAGGGATCCCATCCCATCCCATCCCATCCCATCTCATCCCATCTCATCCCAGGGATCCCATCCAATCCCACGTATCCCATCCCATCCCATCTCATCCCGCGGATCCCATGCCATGGCATCCCATGCCATGGCATCCCATCCCATCCCATCCCATCCCAGGGATGCCGTCCCATGCAAACCCATCCCATCCCATCCCACCCCATCGAATCCCATCCCATCCCATCCCATCCCATCCCATCCCATCCCATCCCATCCCATCCCATCCCATCCCATCCCATTGTAGCCCATCCCATCCCTTCCCACCCCATCCCATTCCGTCCCGTCCCATCACATCCCATCGAATCCCATCCCATCCCATCCCATCCCATCCCATCCCATCCCATCCCATCCCATCCCATCCCATCCCATCCCATTGTAGCCCATCCCATCCCTTCCCACCCCATCCCATTCCGTCCCGTCCCATCACATCCCATCCCAGATATCCCATCCCAGGGATCCCATCCCATCCCAGGGATCCCATCCCATCCCAGGGATCCAATCCGATCCCATCCCATCCCATCCCATCCCATCTCATCCCATCCCATCCCATCCCAGGGATCCCATACCAGAGATCCCATCCCATCCCCGGGTCCCCATCCCAGGGATTCCATCCCATCCCAACCCATCCCATCCCATGGATACCATCCCATCCCAGAGATCCCATACCAGGTATCCCATCCCATCCCAGGGAACCCATCCCATCCCAACCCATCCCATCCCATCCTACCCCATCCCATCCCATCCCATCCCATCCCATCCCATCCCATCCCATCCCATCCCATCCCATCCCATCCTAGGGATCCCATACCAGGTATCCCATCCCATCCCAGGGATCCCATTCCGTACCATCCCAGGGATCCTATTTCATCCCACCCCATCCCATCCCATCGATCCCATCCCATCCCAACCCATTGTAGCCAATCCCATCCCATCCCACCCCATCCCATCCCATCCCATCCCATCCTATCCCAGGGACACCATCCCAGGGATACCATACCATCCCATCCCATCACAGGGATCCCATCCCATCCCATCCCATCACATCCCATCCCAGCGATCTCATCCCAGGGATTCCATCCCAGGGATCCCATCCCAACCAATTCTAACCCAGGGATCCCATCCCATCCAATCCCAGGGATCCCATCCCATCCCATCCCATCTCACCCCATCCCATCGCAGGGATCACATCCCATCCCACGGATCCCATCCCATCCCATCCCAGGCATCCCATCCGATCCCATCCAAGGGATCCCATCCCATCCAATCCCATCCCAGGGATCCCATCCCATCCCATCCCATCCCATCCCAGGGATCCCATCCCATGGAACCCATCCCAACCCAGGGATCCCATCCCATTCCAACCCATCCAATCCCATCCCAGGGATCCCATCCCAGAGATTCCATCCCATCCCAGGGATGCCATCCCAGGGATTCGATCCCAACCCAGGGATCCCATCCTATCCCAGGGATCCCATCCCAGGGATTCCATCCCATCCCAGGGATCCCATCCCATCCCAGGGATCACATTCCAGGGATCCCATCCCATCCCAGGGATCCCATCCCATCCCATCCCATCCCATCCCAGGGATCCCATCCCAGGGATCCCATTTCATCCCATCCCATCCCATCGATCCCATCCCATCCCAACCCATTGTAGCCAATCCCATCCCACCCCATCCCATCCAATCCCATCCCATCCCATCCCATCCCATCCCATCCCATCCCATCCCATCCCATCCCAGGGACACCATCCCAGGGATGCCATACCATCCCATCCCATCGCAGGGATCCCATCCCATCCCATCCCTTCCATCCCATCCCACCCCATCCCATCCCATCCCATCCCATCCCATCCCATCCCATCCCATCCCACCCCAGCGATCTCATCCCAGGGATTCCATCCCATCCCAGGTATCCCATCCCAACCATTCCCAACCCAGGGATCCCATCCCATCCCATCTCATCTCATCCCATCCCATCCCATCCCAGGGATCCCATCCCATCCCACGTATCCCATCCCATCCCATCTCATCCCGCGGATCCCATGCCATGGCATCCCATCCCATCCCATCCCATCCCATCCCATCCCATCCCATCCCATCCCATCCTAGGGATCCCATACCAGGTATCCCATCCCATGCCAGGGATCCCATTCCGTACCATCCCAGGGATCCTATTTCATCCTATCCCATCCCATCCCATTGATCCCATCCCATCCCAACCCATTGTAGCCAATCCCATCCCACCCCACCCCATCCCATCCAATCCCATCCCATCCCATCCCATCCCAGCGATATCATCCCAGGGATTCCATCCCATCCCAGGTATCCCATCCCAACCAATCCTAACCCAGGGATCCCATCCCATCCAATCCCAGGGATCCCATCCCATCCCATCCCATCCCATCTCACCCCATCCCATCCCAGGGATCACATCCCATCCCACGGATCCCATCCCATCCCATCCCGGGCATCCCATCCGATCCTATCCAAGGATCCCATCCCATCCCATCCCATCCCATCCCTTTCCATCCCACCCCATCCCATCCCATCCCATCCCATCCCAGGGATCCCATCCCATCCCATCCCATCCCAGGGATCCCATCCCATGGAACCCATCCCAACCCAGGGATCCCATCCCATTCCAACCCATCCAATCCCATCCCAGGGATCCCATCCCAGAGATTCCATCCCATCCCAGGGATGCCATCCCAGGGATTCGATCCCAACCCAGGGATCCCATCCTATCCCAGGGATCCCATCCCAGGGATTCCATCCCATCCCAGGGGTCCCATCCCATCCCAGGGATCACATTCCAGGGATCCCATCCCAGGGATCCCATCCCATCCCAGGGATCCCATCCCATCCCATCCCATCCCATCCCAGGGATCCCATACCAGGGATCCCATCCCATCCCCGGGTCCCCATCCCAGGGATTCCATCCCATCCCAACCCATCCCATCCCATGGATACCATCCGATCCCAGAAATCCCATCCCAGGGATCCCATCCCATCCCAGGGATCCCATCCCATCCCAACCCATCCCATCCCATCCTGCCCCATCCCATCCTATCCCATCCCATCCCATCCCATCCCATCCCATCCCATCCCATCCCATCCCATCCTAGGGATCCCATACCAGGTATCGCATCCCATCCCAGGGATCCCATTCCGTACCATCCCAGGGATCCCATTCCATCCCATCCCATCCCATCCCATCCCATCCCATCCCAGGGATCCCATCCCATCCCATCCCATCCCATCCAATCCCATCCCATCCCATCCCATCCCATCCCATCCCATCCCATCCCATCCCATCCCATCCCATCCCAGGGATCCCATCCCAGGGATCCCATCCCCGGGTCCCCATCCCAGGGATTCCCTCCCATCCCAACCCATCCCATCCCAGGGATCCCATCCCATCCAATCCCAGGGATCCCATCCCATCCCATCTCACCCCATCCCATCCCAGGGATCACATCCCATCCCAGGGATCCCATCCCATCCCATCACAGGCATCCCATCCGATCCCATCCCAGGGATCCCATCCCATCGCATCCCATTTCAGGGATCCCATCCCAGGGATCCCATCCCATCCCATCCCATCCCATCCCAGGGATCCCATCCCATGGAACCCATCCCAACCCAGGGATCCCATCCCATTCCAACCCATCCAATCCCATCCCAGGGATCCCATCCCAGGGATCCCATTCCAGGGATTCCATCCCATCCCAGGGATCCCAACCCATACGAGGGATCTCAATCCAGGGATCCCATCCCAGGGATCCCATCCCAGGGATCCCATCCCATCCCCGGGATCCCATTCGAGGGATTCCATCCCATCCCAGGGATCCCAACCCATACGAGGGATCACAATCCAGGGATCCCATCCCTGGGATCCCATCTCATCCCATCCCAGGGATCCAATCCCATCCCATCTCATCCCAGGGATCCCATCCCATCGCAGGGATCCCATCCCATCCCATCCCGTCCCATCCTACCCCATCCCATCCCATCCCAGGGATCCCATACCAGGTATCCCATCCCATCCCAGGGGTCCCATTCCGTACCATCCCAGGGATCCCATTCCATCCCATCCCATCCCATCCCATCGCAGGGATCCCATCCCATTCCATCCCATCCCATCCCATCCCATCCCATCCCATCCCATCCCATCCCATCCCATCCCAGGGACACCATCCCAGGGATGCCATACCATCCCATCCCATCGCAGGGATCCCATCCCATCCCATCCCTTCCATCCCATCCCACCCCATCCCATCCCATCCCATCCCATCCCATCCCATCCCAGCGATCTCATCCCAGGGATTCCATCCCATCCCAGGTATCCCATCCCAACCATTCCCAACCCAGGGATCCCATCCCATCCCATCTCATCTCATCCCATCCCATCCCATCCCAGGGATCCCATCCCATCCCACGTATCCCATCCCATCCCATCTCATCCCGCGGATCCCATGCCATGGCATCCCATCCCATCCCATCCCATCCCATCCCATCCCATCCTAGGGATCCCATACCAGGTATCCCATCCCATCCCAGGGATCCCATTCCGTACCATCCCAGGGATCCTATTTCATCCTATCCCATCCCATCCCATTGATCCCATCCCATCCCAACCCATTGTAGCCAATCCCATCCCACCCCACCCCATCCCATCCAATCCCATCCCATCCCATCCCATCCCATCCCATCCCATCCCATCACAGGGACACCATCCCAGGGATACCATACCATCCCATCGCAGGGATCCCATCCCATCCCATCCCATCCCATCCCATCCCAGCGATATCATCCCAGGGATTCCATCCCATCCCAGGTATCCCATCCCAACCAATCCTAACCCAGGGATCCCATCCCATCCAATCCCAGGGATCCCATCCCATCCCATCCCATCCCATCTCACCCCATCCCATCCCAGGGATCACATCCCATCCCACGGATCCCATCCCATCCCATCCCGGGCATCCCATCCGATCCCATCCAAGGATCCCATCCCATCCCATCCCATCCCATCCCTTTCCATCCCACCCCATCCCATCCCATCCCATCCCAGGGATCCCATCCCATCCCATCCCATCCCAGGGATCCCTTCCCATGGAACCCATCCCAACCCAGGGATCCCATCCCATTCCAACCCATCCAATCCCATCCCAGGGATCCCATCCCAGAGATTCCATCCCATCCCAGGGATGCCATCCCAGGGATTCGATCCCAACCCAGGGATCCCATCCTATCCCAGGGATCCCATCCCAGGGATTCCATCCCATCCCAGGGGTCCCATCCCATCCCAGGGATCACATTCCAGGGATCCCATCCCAGGGATCCCATCCCATCCCAGGGATCCCATCCCATCCCATCCCATCCCATCCCAGGGATCCCATACCAGGGATCCCATCCCATCCCCGGGTCCCCATCCCAGGGATTCCATCCCATCCCAACCCATCCCATCCCATGGATACCATCCGATCCCAGAAATCCCATCCCAGGGATCCCATCCCATCCCAGGGATCCCATCCCATCCCAACCCATCCCATCCCATCCTGCCCCATCCCATCCTATCCCATCCCATCCCATCCCATCCCATCCCATCCCATCCCATCCCATCCTAGGGATCCCATACCAGGTATCGCATCCCATCCCAGGGATCCCATTCCGTACCATCCCAGGGATCCCATTCCATCCCATCCCATCCCATCCCAGGGATCCCATCCCATCCCATCCCATCCCATCCAATCCCATCCCATCCCATCCCATCCCATCCCATCCCATCCCATCCCATCCCATCCCAGGGATCCCATCCCAGGGATCCCATCCCCGGGTCCCCATCCCAGGGATTCCCTCCCATCCCAACCCATCCCATCCCAGGGATCCCATCCCATCCAATCCCAGGGATCCCATCCCATCCCATCTCACCCCATCCCATCCCAGGGATCACATCCCATCCCAGGGATCCCATCCCATCCCATCCCAGGCATCCCATCCGATCCCATCCCAGGGATCCCATCCCATCGCATCCCATTTCAGGGATCCCATCCCAGGGATCCCATCCCATCCCATCCCATCCCAGGGATCCCATCTCATCCCAGGGATCCAATCCCAGAGATCCTCTCCCATCCCATCCCATCCCAGGGATCGCATCCCATGGAACCCATCCCAATCCAGGGATCCCATCCCATTCCATCCCAGGGATCCCATCCCAGGGATCCCATTCCAGGGATTCCATCCCATCCCAGGGATCCCAACCCATACGAGGGATCTCAATCCAGGGATCCCATCCCAGGGATCCCATCCCAGGGATCCCATCCCATCCCATCCCCGGGATCCCATTCCAGGGATTCCATCCCATCCCAGGGATCCCAACCCATACGAGGGATCACAATCCAGGGATCCCATCCCTGGGATCCCATCTCATCCCATCCCAGGGATCCAATCCCATCCCATCTCATCCCAGGGATCCCATCCCATCGCAGGGATCCCATCCCATCCCATCCCGTCCCATCCTACCCCATCCCATCCCATCCCATCCCAGGGATCCCATACCAGGTACCCCATCCCATCCCATCCCATCCCATCCCATCCCATCCCATCCCACCCCAGCGATCTCATCCCAGGGATTCCATCCCATCCCAGGTATCCCATCCCAACCATTCCCAACCCAGGGATCCCATCCCATCCCATCTCATCTCATCCCATCCCATCCCATCCCAGGGATCCCATCCCATCCCACGTATCCCATCCCATCCCATCTCATCCCGCGGATCCCATGCCATGGCATCCCATCCCATCCCATCCCATCCCATCCCATCCTAGGGATCCCATACCAGGTATCCCAACCCATGCCAGGGATCCCATTCCGTACCATCCCAGGGATCCTATTTCATCCTATCCCATCCCATCCCATTGATCCCATCCCATCCCAACCCATTGTAGCCAATCCCATCCCACCCCACCCCATCCCATCCAATCCCATCCCATCCCATCCCATCCCAGCGATATCATCCCAGGGATTCCATCCCATCCCAGGTATCCCATCCCAACCAATCCTAACCCAGGGATCCCATCCCATCCAATCCCAGGGATCCCATCCCATCCCATCCCATCCCATCTCACCCCATCCCATCCCAGGGATCACATCCCATCCCACGGATCCCATCCCATCCCATCCCGGGCATCCCATCCGATCCCATCCAAGGATCCCATCCCATCCCATCCCATCCCATCCCTTTCCATCCCACCCCATCCCATCCCATCCCATCCCATCCCAGGGATCCCATCCCATCCCATCCCATCCCAGGGATCCCATCCCATGGAACCCATCCCAACCCAGGGATCCCATCCCATTCCAACCCATCCAATCCCATCCCAGGGATCCCATCCCAGAGATTCCATCCCATCCCAGGGATGCCATCCCAGGGATTCGATCCCAACCCAGGGATCCCATCTGTAGAGAGCCTGGTGCAGGAATAGCTGGAAGAAAAAGGCCATAGTCAGATCAACTTAGTAAAGCTAGCAAAGTGGGCCTCAGTCTCACGGATACAGTGTCCTTGAGATAAGGAAGACACGCAGAATTGAGAAAAACATGAATGCCGAAGTGCTTAGCTAAGTCGCACAGCTAGACCAATGATGAGCTCAGATTTTGCACTATGCATGAGCTAATTAAGCACTGTATTTAATCGCCACTCTGCGTATCAATAAACGAGACTTTGCTGATGACCGAATTGGTGTCCGCGTCTCCCTTCTCCGACATTTGGTGAACCCCGACGTGCCTCCGTCGCTGAAAAGAAAACAGTTTCAGAAAACGGGGGAGAACGCGCCACGGTCGGTGAAGTAGAGTTGGGGCCTGCTGCAACCGGGTCGGTGTCAAACGACGTAGGGAAGACACCCCCAGGAGCCATAAAGGTGGTCCTGGGCCATACGTGCTGCCGAAGCCGGAGAGTTGCAACAGCGCTGACGACAAAAAATGGACAGGCAAGCAGCATATAATTTATTTATAATACATATACATATACTACATATATACATATATATATACTATATACTACATATAGATAAGTTAGGGTTAAAAGAGATTAATCCCAGGAAGGATATACCGGAGTTGTTAGTCTGGGGTTATGCTAAAGGTTTATTCTCTAATCCTCACACCGTGCATGATTTCAATGAGTGGCGTAAGTTAGGGGATGCACTGTGGGAGGCGGTATTAGAGGATGATAAAACAGCAAAAAAGCTGGGAAAGATCTGGCGGGTAGTTCACAACGCACTGCTAAAGCAGCAGGCGGAGAGAAAGGCGGCTCGGGAGGCAGTAAAGGCATATAAAAGGAATGCTCAGTATGGTGATAATGAGCCCCGAGCACCCAGCACGACCAGAGTAGAAATACCTATCTCTGGGGAGGCGGCAGAAATGACAGACATGGCTAGCTGTGCTTGGCCCTCGGCACCCCCCTTAGAAGAGCTTGAGGAGGATTCCGCCGCGGCGGCGGAGACAATTACAGAAGGCGGAGTAACCCCGCCTTCCGACAGCGAAGGGCCCCAGACCAGCGGCGAAAAATCCCCTTGCCGGTCTGAGCCTACCGCCCCTAAGCCCACCATGGAGCCAGCTCCGGTCCCTAGGGCGGAAAGCGACCTGTGGGAGGAGATGGCAAGACGGCGGGGGGAGGCGTGGAGTATGCTAGCCAGACACGGCTTGGAGACTGGGGACGAGAGCGCTGTTGACGCAGCGAAAACCTGGGCTTTCCCCGTCACGTATACACAGGGAATAAACCAGCAAGGACAAGCCGTCCAAGTAGGAGCATACTCGCCTCCCGATTGGAAGTTGCTAGCCCAGCTGAGACAGACAGTGAGTCAGTTTAGTTTCCGGAGTGAGCCAGCTAAGCAGATGCTAGATTTCTTGTTTAATACATACCTGCTGTTGCCAAATGATATGAGAAGTATAGTGAAACTGATTTTTACGCAACATCAGCAGTTGCTATTTAACGCCCACTGGCAAGCTCTTGTTCAGGAGTCAGTTGCAACACAGAGGGGCCCGGGAGATCCGTTAGCTAGAATTACCATAGACGAACTAATAGAATTGGGTCAATACCGCAGGACAGAGGCTCAAATGATTTCGGGACCCGACAAGGTTAGGGAAGCCATGCGTCTAGTAAGGAATGCCATCAATCAAGTCAAAGATAGCTCAGGCATACCCATGTATATGGGGATAAAACAGAGAAGAAATAAATCCTTTGGGGACTTTGTAGATAAGGCTGCTGCTGCTATTAAAAAGGCAGGAGTCCCAGAGTATATGAGAGGGGCGCAGGTTTTCTTAGTTAATGCACTAAAAGAATTAGGCTTAGGGCTGCAGAAACAAGCCGAGTCCACACAGTCACAGGTGTTAGCCGCTCTTGCTCCGCTCCGTGCTTCTACGGCGGCCCCAGCCACATCGAACGACCACCGGCCTCCCTCGGCGCGCTGCTACAGATGCGGGTGGATGCGGCGCGGCCCGACGGGCGCCGCCGATCAGCCCCCGGCGGCCGCCGCCATATTGGCCCCAGTCACAAGTAGCCGCCGTGACACCAGCGCCATCTCCTGTCTACAACCAGCCACAACAGGGAGCCTGAGACTCGACCTAACAGCCGCAGTAAAAACATCTTTGATAACAGATCGCCCTGTCAAAGTCCCAACTGGAGTTTATAGCCCGATAAATATCAAAGAACAAGCTTATGGAGGACTAATAGTGGGACGCTCGTCGAGCTCCATTGTAGGACTGTTTGTGCTGCCAGGTGTCATCGATGCAGACTACACGGGAGAAATACAAATAATGGTTTATACTCCTTTTCCTCCTCTGACAATTGAGGCAGGTCAGCGTATTGCTCAATTTATTCCACTTCCACAGTTAAGCCAGGGTGTTCAACCACAAAGACAAACCCCACGTGGAGACCAAGGATTCGGATCATCAGGTATTGCTATGCTCACAATGGATCTCCATACCAGACCCAAAAAGAAGGTGAAACTAACCTATGCAGGAGAGACAATAGAAATGATAGGACTCCTAGACACTGGGGCAGATACCAGCATTGTCTCACCAGAAAAATGGCCCCACAACTGGCCATCAATGCAAACTACGGATACCGTGACAGGTGTCGGAGGATTCACCCTTGCCAGAAAAACTCCTCCAATAAAGGTCACTATAGATGGGCAAGATTTGGTGACTGTGTTGTCCGTAGTTGCTTTACCACCATCGGTACATTGCTTGATTGGTAGGGACATTTTGGCTCAGATGGGGGTCGTTTTATCCAATGAGCACCCTTTGGGGTAATTGCCATTGCTTGGACTTTCCCAATCCCAATCACCTAGACTACCAATGAACCGGTAATGGTTAAGCAATGGCCTCTAAAAAAGGAAAGTCTAATACAAGCACATCAACTCGTAAAAGATCAATTCCAACAAGGACATTTAAAACTCTCAACAAGCCCATGGAACACGCCAATTTTTGTGATCAAAAAGAAGTCAGGAAAATATCGTCTTCTACATGATTTAAGGGCAGTAAATAATCAGATGGAGGCAATGGGGGCATTACAGCCAGGCCTCCCCAACCCAGCAATGCTCCCACAGCATTGGCCTCTTCTAATCATTGATCTAAAGGACTGCTTCTTCACTATTGCCTTACACCCTCAAGACACTAAAAGATTTGCGTTCACCCTACCAGCAATAAACAGAGAAGAACCTGATAAACGGTATGAATGGACTGTTCTTCCACAAGGAATGAAAAACTCGCCTACCCTGTGCCAACTGTATGTGGATGCCGCACTACAACCATTGAGGATACAGTGGCCCAACACAATTATTTATCATTATATGGATGATATCCTCTTTGCTCAAGAATCAGCATTTACAGACACTCAGATGCAGGAAATTCAAAGCACCCTAGCAAAGGCATCCCTCATAATAGCTCAAGAAAAAATACAGCGATCCACACCATGGAGGTACTTGGGGTGGTCTATCACAGACCAAATCGTACGGCCGCAGAAGCTCCAGCTTACAACAAAAATCACCACTCTAAATGAGGCACAGCGACTGCTAGGAGATCTACAATGGCTCAAGCCGATTGCTAGGATACCCAACTCCTTGCTAGACTCCCACAGGCCACTACTTAAAGGAACTGACCCAACCGCACCCGTAACCGTAACCCCACAACAACATGAAGCCCTCAAGGGTATTATACGCTGCATCAATGAGGGGTTTGTCTCCCGCCGAAATATCTCCTCGCCCATCGATCTTACCATCTGGAGTACTGCCAACCACCTACTCGGTGCACTCACACAGCTACAAAAGAAAACACGGGAGACACGGGTACTAGAAAGAACAGCCTCTCAGCAGCCGTCCTTGTTGTGCGTGTGGGGGGTCATGGTGTGAAGCCTGGGTAGCCCTAAAGTGCGGGGGCTGTGGGGACTGCTCGTGGGTGGAACAGAGAACAGTGTTTAGTTTGTGGTGCTAGAGGTGTCAAAGTGACGACCTAAGAGATTCAAATTGGGGTCGGGCCCTAGAAAAAAAAAAGCAGAAGTGCCATATGCCCAAGTACGAAACCTATACGAGACACCAGAACAGCTCCTGTTAGCTTGGGCCCGGTGGGAACTTACCAACTGGATTAAGAGGCAGCACATCTATGCAAATTCGCACATTATCGCTGCAAGGTGCAGACATAAAGTCCCACACCTGCCTTGGCCTCGGGTAGGACCAGTTAAGCCCGGTACAGACCCAGAGGAGGTATTAAATCAAAGTATAGAAGAGGTAAAACAACTGCAGATAACAGGGAGCAATACAGGGCGTAAAAAAAAAAATAGGCCGCCAAAGAAATCAAAATGATAATCATTACACTGCTTATGCTTGCTAACTTTGCTCACACAAAATCTTTTCCAATGCAGCATGCGCCTCGGGAAAACGTATAGGTAACATTCACTAACATAACAAGACAAGAATCAATCTGCTTAAGTCTAGGAGGAGTACAAAATCCTTTTAAAACCTGCCTAGTAAGGTTGCCAGTATGGTTGCAAGAAGTTCAAGGGAACGTGCTGCATGAATTTATCTAACCACTCTGAGTCCATCCACAAAAAGATACAAAACACGCAGCAGAAATTACACAACCTAAAAGAAGAAGATGGTTGGGGCATTGACGAGTGGTTAAAAAGCCTAGGTCTTAGGGGATGGATTCAAACCGTTATTAAGTATGCTATTATGGTGTTAGATATATTCTTGTGCTTAGCTTTATTGCTACCTTGCTTGATAACTTGCTTACAAAATTTTA
This sequence comes from Sturnus vulgaris, assembly GCF_052056855.1. Taxonomy (NCBI): domain Eukaryota; kingdom Metazoa; phylum Chordata; class Aves; order Passeriformes; family Sturnidae; genus Sturnus; species Sturnus vulgaris. The sequence continues at coordinate 7,545,834 of NC_142282.1, read as the reverse complement.
TTCAAAAGACTGTCAGCAAAGCTTGACATACCACTCTTCTAGCTCAAAAAGAAAACGGGGGAAGTGTAGAGAGCCTGGTGCAGGAATAGCTGGAAGAAAAAGGCCATAGTCAGATCAACTTAGTAAAGCTAGCAAAGTGGGCCTCAGTCTCACGGATACAGTGTCCTTGAGATAAGGAAGACACGCAGAATTGAGAAAAACATGAATGCCGAAGTGCTTAGCTAAGTCGCACAGCTAGACCAATGATGAGCTCAGATTTTGCACTATGCATGAGCTAATTAAGCACTGTATTTAATCGCCACTCTGCGTATCAATAAACGAGACTTTGCTGATGACCGAATTGGTGTCCGCGTCTCCCTTCTCCGACACCCATCCTATCCCAGGGATCCCATCCCAGGGATTCCATCCCATCCCAGGGGTCCCATCCCATCCCAGGGATCACATTCCAGGGATCCCATCCCAGGGATCCCATCCCATCCCAGGGATCCCATCCCATCCCATCCCATCCCATCCCAGGGATCCCATACCAGGGATCCCATCCCATCCCCGGGTCCCCATCCCAGGGATTCCATCCCATCCCAACCCATCCCATCCCATGGATACCATCCGATCCCAGAAATCCCATCCCAGGGATCCCATCCCATCCCAGGGATCCCATCCCATCCCAACCCATCCCATCCCATCCTGCCCCATCCCATCCTATCCCATCCCATCCCATCCCATCCCATCCCATCCCATCCCATCCCATCCCATCCTAGGGATCCCATACCAGGTATCGCATCCCATCCCAGGGATCCCATTCCGTACCATCCCAGGGATCCCATTCCATCCCATCCCATCCCATCCCATCCCAGGGATCCCATCCCATCCCATCCCATCCCATCCAATCCCATCCCATCCCATCCCATCCCATCCCATCCCATCCCATCCCATCCCAGGGATCCCATCCCAGGGATCCCATCCCCGGGTCCCCATCCCAGGGATTCCCTCCCATCCCAACCCATCCCATCCCAGGGATCCCATCCCATCCAATCCCAGGGATCCCATCCCATCCCATCTCACCCCATCCCATCCCAGGGATCACATCCCATCCCAGGGATCCCATCCCATCCCATCACAGGCATCCCATCCGATCCCATCCCAGGGATCCCATCCCATCGCATCCCATTTCAGGGATCCCATCCCAGGGATCCCATCCCATCCCATCCCATCCCAGGGATCCCATCTCATCCCAGGGATCCAATCCCAGAGATCCTCTCCCATCCCATCCCATCCCAGGGATCGCATCCCATGGAACCCATCCCAATCCAGGGATCCCATCCCATTCCATCCCAGGGATCCCATCCCAGGGATCCCATTCCAGGGATTCCATCCCATCCCAGGGATCCCAACCCATACGAGGGATCTCAATCCAGGGATCCCATCCCAGGGATCCCATCCCAGGGATCCCATCCCATCCCCGGGATCCCATTCCAGGGATTCCATCCCATCCCAGGGATCCCAACCCATACGAGGGATCACAATCCAGGGATCCCATCCCTGGGATCCCATCTCATCCCATCCCAGGGATCCAATCCCATCCCATCTCATCCCAGGGATCCCATCCCATCGCAGGGATCCCATCCCATCCCATCCCGTCCCATCCTACCCCATCCCATCCCATCCCAGGGATCCCATACCAGGTATCCCATCCCATCCCAGGGGTCCCATTCCGTACCATCCCAGGGATCCCATTCCATCCCATCCCATCCCATCCCATCGCAGGGATCCCATCCCATTCCATCCCATCCCATCCCATCCCATCCCATCCCATCCCATCCCATCCCATCCCAGGGACACCATCCCAGGGATGCCATACCATCCCATCCCATCGCAGGGATCCCATCCCATCCCATCCCTTCCATCCCATCCCACCCCATCCCATCCCATCCCATCCCATCCCATCCCATCCCATCCCATCCCATCCCATCCCATCCCATCCCATCCCATCCCAGGGATTTCATCCCAGGGATTCCATCCCATCCCAGGTATCCCATCCCAACCAATCCCAACCCAGGGATCCCATCCCATCCCATCCCATCCCATCTCATCCCATCCCATCCCAGGGATCCCATCCCATCCCACGTATCCCATCCCATCCCATCTCATCCCGCGGATCCCATGCCATGGCATCCCATCCCATCCCATCCCATCCCATCCCATCCCAGGGATCCCGTCCCATGCAAACCCATCCCATCCCATCCCACCCCATCGAATCCCATCCCATCCCATCCCATCCCATCCCATCCCATCCCATCCCATCCCAGGTATCCCATCCCATCCCATCCCAACCCATCCCATCCCATCCTACCCCATCCTATCCCATCCCATCCCATCCCGTCCCGTCCAATCACATCCCATCCCAGATATCCCATCCCAGGGATCCCATCCCATCCCAGGGATCCCATCCCATCCCAGGGATCCCATCCGATCCCATCCCATCCCATCCAATCCCATCCCATCCCATCCCATCCCAGGGATCCCATACCAGAGATCCCATCCCCGGGTCCCCATCCCAGGGATTCCATCCCATCCCAACCCATCCCATCCCATGGATACCATCCCATCCCAGAAATCCCATCCCAGGGATCCCATCCCATCCCAGGTATCCCATCCCATCCCAACCCATCCCATCCCATCCTACCCCATCCCATCCCATCCCATCCTATCCCATCGCATCCCATCCCATCCCATCCCATCCTAGGGATCCCATACCAGGTATCCGATCCCATCCCAGGGATCCCATTCCGTACCATCCCAGGGATCCCATTTCATCCCATCCCATCCCATCGATCCCATCCCATCCCAACCCATTGTAGCCAATCCCATCCCACCCCATCCCATCCAATCCCATCCCATCCCATCCCATCCCATCCCATCCCAGGGACACCATCCCAGGGATACCATACCATCCCATCCCATCGCAGGGATCCCATCCCATCCCATCCCTTCCATCCCATCCCACCCCATCCCATCCCATCCCATCCCATCCCATCCCATCCCATCCCATCCCATCCCAGCGATCTCATCCCAGGGATTCCATCCCATCCCAGGTATCCCATCCCAACCATTCCCAACCCAGGGATCCCATCCCATCCCATCTCATCTCATCCCACCCCATCCCATCCCAGGGATCCCATCCCATCCCACGTATCCAATCCCATCCCATCTCATCCCGCGGATCCCATGCCATGGCATCCCATCCCATCCCATCCCATCCCATCCTAGGGATCCCATACCAGGTATCCCATCCCATCCCAGGGATCCCATTCCGTACCATCCCAGGGATCCTATTTCATCCTATCCCATCCCATCCCATTGATCCCATCCCATCCCAACCCATTGTAGCCAATACCATCCCACCCCACCCCATCCCATCCAATCCCATCCCATCCCATCCCATCCCATCCCATCGCAGGGATCCCATCCCATCCCATCCCATCCCATCCCAGCGATATCATCCCAGTGATTCCATCCCATCCCAGTTATCCCATCCCAACCAATCCTAACCCAGGGATCCCATCCCATCCAATCCCAGGGATCCCATCCCATCCCATCCCATCCCATCTCACCCCATCCCATCCCAGGGATCACATCCCATCCCACGGATCCCATCCCATGCCATCCCGGGCATCCCATCCGATCCCATCCAAGGATCCCATCCCATCCCATCCCATCCCATCCCATCCCATCCCTTTCCATCCCACCCCATCCCATCCCAGGGATCCCATCCCATGGAACCCATCCCAACCCAGGGATCCCATCCCATTCCAACCCATCCAATCCCATCCCAGGGATCCCATCTCAGAGATTCCATCCCATCCCAGGGATGCCATCCCAGGGATTGGATCCCAACCCAGGGATCCCATCCTATCCCAGGGATCCCATCCCAGGGATTCCATCCCATCCCAGGGATCCCATCCCATCCCAGGGATCCCATCCCATCCCATCCCATCCCAGGGATCCCATACCAGGGATCCCATGCCATCCCCGGGTCCCCATCCCAGGGATTCCATGCCATCCCAACCCATCCCATCCCATGGATACCATCCGATCCCAGAAATCCCATCCCAGGGATCCCATCCCATCCCAGGGATCCCATCCCATCCCAACCCATCCCATCCCATCCTGCCCCATCCCATCCCATCCTATCCCATCGCATTCCATCCCATCCCATCCCATCCTAGGGATCCCATACCAGGTATCGCATCCCATCCCAGGGATCCCATTCCGTACCATCCCAGGGATCCCATTCCATCCCAACCCATTGTAGCCAATCCCATCCCATCCCACCCCATCCCATCCAATCCCATCCCATCCCATCCCATCCCATCCCATCCCATGGCAGTGATCCCATCCCATCCCGTCCCATCCCATCCCATCCCAACCCATCCCATCCCATCCCATCCCATCCCATCCCATCCCATCCCATCCCATCCCATCCCATCCCAGCGATCTCATCCCAGGGATTCCATCCCATCCCAGGTATCCCATCCCAACCAGCACCAACCCAGGGATCCCATCCCACCCCATCCCATCCCATCCCATCCCATCTAATCCCATCCCATCCCAGGGATCCCAACCCATCCCACGTATCCCATCCCATCCCATCTCATCCCGCGGATCCCATGCCATGGCATCCCATCCCATCCCATCCCATCCCATCCCATCCCATCCCATCCCATCCCATCCCATCCCATCCCATCCCATCCCATCCCATCCCATTGTAGCCCATCCCAACCCTTCCCACCCCATCCCATCCCATCCCGTCCCATCACATCCCATCCCAGATATCCCATCCCAGGGATCCCATCCCATCCCAGGGATCCATCCCATCCCATCCCAGGGATCCCATCCGATCCCATCCTATCCCATCCCATCCAACCCCATCCCATCCCATCCCATCCCAGGGATCCCATACCAGAGATCCCATCCCCGGGTCCCCATCCCAGGGATTCCATCCCATCCCAACCCATCCCATCCCATGGATACCATCCCATCCCAGAGATCCCATCCCAGGGATCCCATCCCATCCCAGGGAACCCATCCCATCCCAACCCATCCCATCCCATCCTACCCCATCCCATCCCATCCTATCCCATCCCATCCCATCCCATCCCATCCCATCCCATCCCATCCCATCCCATCCCATCCCATCCCATCCCAGGGACACCATCCCAGGGATACCATACCATCCCATCCCATCGCAGGGATCCCATCCCATCCCATCCCATCCCATCACATCCCATCCCAGCGATCTCATCCCAGGGATTCCATCCCATCCCAGGTATCCCATCCCAACCAATCCTAACCCAGGGATCCCATCCCATCCAATCCCAGGGATCCCATCCCATCCCATCTCACCCCATCCCATCCCAGGGATCACATCCCATCCCACGAATCCCATCCCATCCCATCCCATCCCATCCCATCCCAGGCATCCCATCCGATCCCATCCAAGGGATCCCATCCCATCCCATCCCATCCCATCCCAGGGATCCCATCCCATCCCATCCCATCCCAGGGATCCCATCCCATGGAACCCATCCCAACCCAGGGATCCCATCCCATTCCAACCCATCCAATCCCATCCCAGGGATCCCATCCCAGAGATTCCATCCCATCCCAGGGATGCCATCCCAGGGATTCGATCCCAACCCAGGGATCCCATCCTATCCCAGGGATCCCATCCCCGGCATTCCATCCCATCCCAGGGATCCCATCCTATCCCAGGGATCCCATCCCAGGCATTCCATCCCATCCCAGGGATCCCACCCCATCCCAGGGATCACATTCCAGGGATCCCATCCCAGGGATCCCATCCCATCCCAGGGATCCCATCCCATCCCAGGGATCCCATCCCATCCCATCCCACCCCATCCCATCCCATCCCATCCCAGGGATCCCATACCAGGGATCCCATCCCATCCCCGGGTCCCCATCCCAGGGATTCCATCCCATCCCAACCCATCCCATCCCATGGATACCATCCGATTCCAGAGATCCCATCCCAGGGATCCCATCCCAGGGATACCATCCCATCCCAACCCATCCCATCCCATCCTACCCCATCCCATCCTATCCCATCCCATCCCATCCCATCCCATCCCATCCCATCCCATCCCATCAAATGCCGTCCCATCCCATCCCATCCCATCCCATCCCAGGGATCTGCTCCCATCCCAGGGATCCCATCCCGTCCCATCCCAGGGATCCCATCCGATCCCATCCCATCCCATCCAATCCCATCCCATCCCATCCCAGGGATCCCATACCAGAGATCCCATCCCCGGGTCCCCATCCCAGGGATTCCATCCCATCCCAACCCATCCCATCCCATGGATACCATCCCATCCTAGAGATCCCATCCCAGGGATCCCATCCCATCTCAGGGAACCCATCCCATCCCAACCCATCCCATCCCATCCTACCCCATCCCATCCCATCCCATCCCATCCTAGGGATCCCATACCAGGTATCCCATCCCATCCCAGGGATCCCATTCCGTACCATCCCAGGGATCCTATTTCATCCCATCCCATCCCATCCCATCCCATCCCATCGATCCCATCCCATCCCAACCCATTGTAGCCAATCCCATCCCATCCCATCCCATCCCAGGGACACCATCCCAGGGATACCATACCATCCCATCCCATCGCAGGGATCCCATCCAATCCCATCCCATCCCATCACATCCCATCCCAGCGATCTCATCCCAGGTATTCCATCCCATCCCAGGTATCCCATCCCAACCAATCCTAACCCAGGGATCCCATCCCATCCAATCCCAGGGATCCCATCCCATCCCATCCCATCCCATCTCACCCCATCCCATCCCAGGGATCACATCCCATCCCACGAAACCCATCCCATCCCATCCCAGGCATCCCATCCGATCCCATCCAAGGGATCCCATCCCATCCCATCCCATCCCATCCCATCCCATCCCAGGGATCCCATCCCATCCCATCCCATCCCATCCCAGGGATCTCATCCCATGGAACCCATCCCAACCCAGGGATCCCATCCCATTCCAACCCATCCAATCCCATCCCAGGGATCCCATCCCAGAGATTCCATCCCATCCCAGGGATGCCATGCCAGGGATTCGATCCCAACCCAGGGATCCCATCCTATCCCAGGTATCCCATCCCAGGCATTCCATGCCATCCCAGGGATCCCATCCCATCCCAGGGATCACATACCAGGGATCCCATCCCAGGGATCCCATCCCATCCCAGGGATCCCATCCCATCCCATCCCATCCCATCCCATCCCATCCCGTCCCATCCCAGGGATCCCATACCAGGGATCCCATCCCATCCTCGGGTCCCCATCCCAGGGATTCCATCCCATCCCAACCCATCCCATCCCATGGATACCATCCGATCCCAGAGATCCCATCCCGGGGATCCCATCCCAGGGATCCCATCCCATCCCAACCCATCCCATCCCATCCTACCCCATCCCATCCTATCCCATCCCATCCCATCCCATTCCATCCCATCCCATCCCATCCCATCCCATCCCATCAAATGCCGTCCCATCCCATCCCATCCCATCCCATCCCATCCCATCCCATCCCATCCCATCCCAGGGATCTGCTCCCATCCCACGGATCCCATCCCATCCCCGGGATCCCTTCCCAGGGATCCCATCCCATCCCAGGGATCCCATTCCAGGGATCCCATCCCATCTCAGGGATCCCATCCCATCCCATCCCATCCCGTCCCGTCCCATCCCATCCCATCCCAGGGATCCCATCCCATCAAGTCCCGTCCCATCCCATCCCAGGGACCCCATCCCATCCCAACACATCCCATCCCATCCCAGGGATCCCATCCCAGGGAGCCCATCCCAGCCCCGGGATCCCATCCCAGGGATCCCATCCCATTCCAACCCATCTCAACCCATTCCAGGGATCCCATCCTATCCCAGGGATTCCATCCCAGGGATCCCATCCCATCCCATCCCATCCGATCCCATCCCAGGGATCCCATTCCATCCCAGGGATCCCATCCCAGGGATCCCATCCCAGGGATCCCATCCCATCCCATCCCCTCCCCTCCCATCCCACCGATCCCATCCCATCCCAACCCATTCTAGCCCAGCCCATCCCATCCGATCCCATCCCATCCAATCCCATCCGATCCCATCCCATGTATCCCATCCCAGGGATACCATCCGATCCCATCCCAGCGCAGGGATCCCATCCCATCCCATCCAATCCCATCCCATCCCATCCCTGGGTTCCCATTCCAGGGATCCCATTCCAGGGATCCCATCCCATCTCAGGGATCCCATCCCATCCCATCCCATCCCATCCCATCCCGTCCCGTCCCATCCCATCCCAGGGATCCCATCCCATCCCAACCCATCCCATCCCGTCCCAGGGATCCCATCCCATAAGAGGGATCACATCCCAGGGATCCCATCCCAGGGTTCCCATCTCATCCCAGGGATCCAATCCCAGGGATCCTATCCCATCCCATCCCATCCCGTCCCATCCTATCCCATCCCATCCCATCCCAACCCATCCCATCCCATCCCATCTCATCCCAGGGATCACATCCCATGCCAGGGAGCCCATGTCAGAGATCCCATCCCATCTCACGGATGCCATCCCAGGGATTCGATCCCAACCCAGGGATCCCATCCCATCCCAGGAATCCCATTCCAGGGATCCCATCCCATCCCAGTGAACACATCCCATCCCAGAGATCCCATCCCATCCCAGGGATCCCATCCCATCCAATCCCATCCGAACCCATCCCAGGGATACCATCCCAGGGATACCATCCCATCCCATCCCATAGCAGGGATCCCATCCCATCCCATAGCAGGGATCCCATCCCATCCCATGCCAACCCATCCCATCCCATTCCTATCCCATCCCATCCCATCCCAGGGATCCCATCCCAGCCCATCTCATCCCAGGGATCCCATCCAGGCCCATCTCATCCCAGGGATCCCATGCCATGCCTTCCCATCCCATCCCAGGGATCCCATCCCATCCAAACCCATCCCATCCCAGGCATACCATCCCAGGGATCCTATCCCATCCCAGGGATCCCATCCCAGGGATCTCATCCCATCCCAGGGATCCCATCCCATCCCAGGGATCCAATCCCATCCCAGCTATCCCATCCCAGCGATTACATCCCATCCCAGGGATCCCATCCCATCTGTTCCCATCCCAAGTATCCTATCCCATCCCGTCCCATCCAAGGGAACCCATCCATTCCCAACCCAGGAATCCCATCCCTTCCCTTTCCAGGGATCCCATCCCATTCCAGGGATCCCATCCCATCCCAGGGATCCCATCCCATCTCAGGGATCCCATCCCATCCCATGCCAACCCATCCCATCCCATCCCATTCCTATCCCATCCCATCCCATCCCAGGGATCCCATCCCAGGGATCCCATCCCATGCAAACCCATCCCATCCCATCCCATCCCATCCCATCCCATCCCATCCCATCCTATCCCATCCCATCCCATCCCATCCCATCCCAGGCATCCCATCCCAGGGATCCTATCCCATCCCAGGGATCCCATCCCAGGGATCTCATACCATCCCAGGGATCCAATCCCTTCCCAAAGATCCAATCCCATCCCAGCTATCCCATCCCAGGGATCACATCCCATCCCAGGGATCCTATCCCATCCCTGGGATCCCATCCAATCCCAGGGATCCCATCCAATCCCAGGGATCCCATCCCATTCCAGGGATCCCATCCCAGGGATCCCATCCCATCCCATCCCCAGGATTCCATCCCCGTGATCCCATCCCAGGGATCCCATCCCAATCCAGGGATCCCATCCCATCCCCGGGATCCCATCCCATCCCATCAAGTCCCGTCCCATCCCATCCCATCCCATGCCATCCCATCCCATCCCAGGGATCCCATCCCATCCCAGGGATCCCATCCCAGGGATTCCATCCCATCCCAGGGATCTCACCCCATCCCAGGGATCCCATCCCATACGAGGGATCACATTCCAGGGATCCCATCCCAGGGATCCCATCCCATCCCAGGGATCCCATCCCATCCCAACCCATCCCATCCCATCCCAACCCATCCCATCCCATCCCATCCCATCCCATCCCATCCCATCCCATCCCATCCCATCCCATCCCATCCCATCCCATCCCATCCTCTCCCATCCCAGGGATCCTATCCCATCCCAAGTAACCCATCCCATGGATCCCATCCCAGGGATCCCAACCCATCCCACGGATCCCATCCCATTCCAACCCATCCCATCCCATTCCAGGGATCCCATCCTATCCCAGGAATTCCATCCCAGGGATCCCATCCCATCCCATCCCATCCCAGGGATCCCATCCCATCCCATCCCATCCCATCCCATCCCATCCTACCCCATCCCATCCCAGGCTTCCCATCCCAGGGATCCTATCCCATCCCAGGGATCCCATCCCATCCCATCCCATCCCATCCTACCCCATCCCATCCCAGGCATCCCATCCCAGGGATCCTATCCCATCCCAGGGATCCCATCCCAGGGATCTCATACCATCCCAGGGATCCCATCCCATCCCAAAGATCCAATCCCATCCCAGCTATCCCATCCCAGGGATCACATCCCATCCCAGGGATCCTATCCCATCCCAGGGATCCCATCCCATCCCAGGGATCCCATCCCATCCCAGGGATCCCATCCCATCCCAGGGATCCCATCCCATCCCATCCCAGCCCATCCCATCCCCGGGGTCCCATCCCCGGGATCCCATCCCAATCCAGGGATCCCATCCCATCCCCGGGATCCCATCCCATCCCATCAAGTCCCGTCCCATCCCATCCCATCCCATCCCATCCCAGGGGTCTGCTCCCATCCCAGGCATCCCATCCATCCCATCCCCGGGATCCCTTCCCCAGGAACCCATCCCATCCCAAAGATCCAATCCCATCCCAGCTATCCCATCCCAGGGATCACATCCCATCCCAGGGATCCTATCCCATCCCAGGGATCCCATCCCATCCCAGGGATCCCATCCCATACGAGGGATCACATTCCAGGGATCCCATCCCAGGGATCCCATCCCATCCCAGGGATCCCATCCCATCCCAACCCATCCCATCCCATCCCAACCCATCCCATTCCATCCCATCCCAACCTCTCCCATCCCAGGGATCCTATCCAATCCCAAGTAACCCATCCCATGGATCCCATCCCAGGGATCCCAACCCATCCCAGGGATCCCATCCCATTCCAACCCATCCCAACCCATTCCAGGGATCCCATCCTATCCCAGGGATTCCATCCCAGAGATCCCATCCCATCCCATCCCATTTCAGGGATCCCATCCCATCCCATTCCATCCCATCCCATCCCAACCCATCGCAGGGATCCCATCCCATCCCAGGGATCCCATCACATTCGATCCCATCCCAGGGATCCCATCCCATCCCATCCCATCCCATCCCCTCCCCTCCCATCCCATCGATCCCATCCCATCCCAACCCATTCTAGCCCATCCCATCCCATCCCATCCGATCCCATCCCATCCCATCCCATCCAATCCCATCCCATCCCATCCCATCCCATCCCATCCCATCCCATCCCATCCCATCCCATCCCATCCCAGGGATCCCATCCCAGGGATCCCATCCCATCCCCGGGTCCCCATCCCAGGGATTCCATCCCATCCCAACCCATCCCATCCCATTGATCCCATCCGATCCCAGAGATCCCATCCCAGGGATCCCATCCTATCGCAGGGATCCCATCCCATCCCATCCCATCCCATCCCATGCCTGGGATCCCATCCCAGGGATCTCATCCCAGGGATCCCATACCATTCCCGGGTCCCCATCCCAGGGATTCCATCCCATCCCAACCCATCCCATCCCATCGATCCCATCCGATCCCAGAGATCCCATCCCAGGGATCCCATTCCATCGCAGGGATCCCATCCCATCCCAACCCATCCCATCCCATCCTACCCCATCCCATCCCATCCTATCCCATCCCATCCCATCCCATCCTATCCCATCCCATCCCATCCCATCCCAGGGATCCCATACCAGAGATCCCATCCCCGGGTCCCCATCCCAGGGATTCCATCCCATCCCAACCCATCCCATCCCATGGATACCATCCCATCCTAGAGATCCCATCCCAGGGATCCCATCCCATCTCAGGGAACCCATCCCATCCCAACCCATCCCATCCCATCCTACCCCATCCCATCCCATCCTATCCCATCCCATCCCATCCCATCCTATCCCATCCCATCCCATCCCATCCCATCCCATCCCATCCCATCCTAGGGATCCCATACCAGGTATCCCATCCCATCCCAGGGATCCCATTCCGTACCATCCCAGGGATCCTATTTCATCCCATCCCATCCCATCCCATCCCATCGATCCCATCCCATCCCAACCCATTGTAGCCAATCCCATCCCATCCCATCCCATCCCAGGGACACCATCCCAGGGATACCATACCATCCCATCCCATCGCAGGGATCCCATCCAATCCCATCCCATCCCATCACACCCCATCCCAGCGATCTCATCCCAGGGATTCCATCCCATCCCAGGTATCCCATCCCAACCAATCCTAACCCAGGGATCCCATCCCATCCAATCCCAGGGATCCCATCCCATCCCATCCCATCCCATCCCATCTCACCCCATCCCATCCCAGGGATCACATCCCATCCCACGAAACCCATCCCATCCCATCCCAGGCATCCCATCCGATCCCATCCAAGGGATCCCATCCCATCCCATCCCATCCCAGGGATCCCATCCCATCCCATCCCATCCCATCCCATCCCATCCCAGGGATCCCATCCCATGGAACCCATCCCAACCCAGGGATCCCATCCCATTCCAACCCATCCAATCCCATCCCAGGGATCCCATCCCAGAGATTCCATCCCATCCCAGGGATGCCATCCCAGGGATTCCATCCCAACCCAGGGATCCCATCCTATCCCAGGTATCCCATCCCAGGCATTCCATGCCATCCCAGGGATCCCATCCCATCCCAGGGATCACATTCCAGGGATCCCATCCCAGGGATCCCATCCCATCCCAGGGATCCCATCCCATCCCATCCCATCCCATCCCATCCCATCCCAGGGATCCCATACCAGGGATCCCATCCCATCCCCGGGTCCCCATCCCAGGGATTCCATCCCATCCCAACCCATCCCATCCCATGGATACCATCCGATCCCAGAGATCCCATCCCAGGGATCCCATCCCAGGGATCCCATCCCATCCCAACCCATCCCATCCCATCCTACCCCATCCCATCCTATCCCATCCCATCCCATCCCATCCCATCAAATGCCGTCCCATCCCATCCCATCCCATCCCATCCCATCCCATCCCATCCCATCCCATCCTACCCCATCCCATCCTATCCCATCCCATCCCATCCCATCCCATCCCATCCCATCCCATCCCATCCCATCAAATGCCGTCCCATCCCATCCCATCCCATCCCATCCCATCCCATCCCATCCCAGGGATCTGCTCCCATCCCACGGATCCCATCCCATCCCCGGGATCCCTTCCCAGGGATCCCATCCCATCCCAGGGATCCCATTCCAGGGATCCCATCCCATCTCAGGGATCCCATCCCATCCCATCCCATCCCGTCCCGTCCCATCCCATCCCATCCCAGGGATCCCATCCCATCAAGTCCCGTCCCATCCCATCCCAGGGACCCCATCCCATCCCAACACATCCCATCCCATCCCAGGGATCCCATCCCAGGGAGCCCATCCCAGCCCCGGGATCCCATCCCAGGGATCCCATCCCATTCCAACCCATCTCAACCCATTCCAGGGATCCCATCCTATCCCAGGGATTCCATCCCAGGGATCCCATCCCATCCCATCCGATCCCATCCCAGGGATCCCATTCCATCCCAGCCATCCCATCCCAGGGATCCCATCCCAGGGATCCCATCCCATCCCATCCCCTCCCCTCCCATCCCACCGATCCCATCCCATCCCAACCCATTCTAGCCCAGCCCATCCCATCCGATCCCATCCCATCCAATCCCATCCGATCCCATCCCATGTATCCCATCCCAGGGATACCATCCGATCCCATCCCAGCGCAGGGATCCCATCCCATCCCATCCCATCCCATCCAATCCCATCCCATCCCATCCCTGGGTTCCCATTCCAGGGATCCCATTCCAGGGATCCCATCCCATCTCAGGGATCCCATCCCATCCCATCCCATCCCGTCCCGTCCCATCCCATCCCAGGGATCCCATCCCATCCCAACCCATCCCATCCCATCCCAGGGATCCCATCCAAGGGAGCCCATCCCATCCCCGGGATCCCATCCCAGGGATTCCATCCCATCCCAGGGATCCCATCCCATAAGAGGGATCACATCCCAGGGATCCCATCCCAGGGTTCCCATCTCATCCCAGGGATCCAATCCCAGGGATCCTATCCCATCCCATCCCATCCCGTCCCATCCTATCCCATCCCATCCCATCCCAACCCATCCCATCCCATCCCATCTCATCCCAGGGATCACATCCCATGCCAGGGAGCCCATGTCAGAGATCCCATCCCATCTCACGGATGCCATCCCAGGGATTCGATCCCAACCCAGGGATCCCATCCCATCCCAGGAATCCCATTCCAGGGATCCCATCCCATCCCAGTGAACACATCCCATCCCAGAGATCCCATCCCAGGGATCCCATCCCATCCAATCCCATCCGAACCCATCCCAGGGATACCATCCCAGGGATACCATCCCATCCCATCCCATAGCAGGGATCCCATCCCATCCCATAGCAGGGATCCCATCCCATCCCATGCCAACCCATCCCATCCCATTCCTATCCCATCCCATCCCATCCCATCCCAGGGATCCCATCCCAGCCCATCTCATCCCAGGGATCCCATCCAGGCCCATCTCATCCCAGGGATCCCATGCCATGCCTTCCCATCCCATCCCAGGGATCCCATCCCATCCAAACCCATCCCATCCCAGGCATACCATCCCAGGGATCCTATCCCATCCCAGGGATCCCATCCCATCCCAGGGATCCAATCCCATCCCAGCTATCCCATCCCAGCGATTACATCCCATCCCAGGGATCCCATCCCATCTGTTCCCATCCCAAGTATCCTATCCCATCCCGTCCCATCCAAGGGAACCCATCCATTCCCAACCCAGGAATCCCATCCCTTCCCTTTCCAGGGATCCCATCCCATTCCAGGGATCCCATCCCATCCCAGGGATCCCATCCCATCTCAGGGATCCCATCCCATCCCATCCCATGCCAACCCATCCCATCCCATCCCATTCCTATCCCATCCCATCCCATCCCAGGGATCCCATCCCAGGGATCCCATCCCATGCAAACCCATCCCATCCCATCCCATCCCATCCCATCCCATCCCATCCCATCCCATCCCATCCCATCCCATCCCATCCCATCCCATCCCATCCCATCCCATCCCATCCTATCCCATCCCATCCCATCCCATCCCATCCCATCCCATCCCATCCCATCCCATCCCAGGCATCCCATCCCAGGGATCCTATCCCATCCCAGGGATCCCATCCCAGGGATCTCATACCATCCCAGGGAACCCATCCCTTCCCAAAGATCCAATCCCATCCCAGCTATCCCATCCCAGGGATCACATCCCATCCCAGGGATCCTATCCCATCCCTGGGATCCCATCCAATCCCAGGGATCCCATCCCATCCCAGGGATCCCATCCCCGGGATCCCATCCCATCCCATCCCCAGGATTCCATCCCCGTGATCCCATCCCAGGGATCCCATCCCAATCCAGGGATCCCATCCCATTCCCGGGATCCCATCCCATCCCATCAAGTCCCGTCCCATCCCATCCCATCCCATGCCATCCCATCCCATCCCATCCCAGGGATCCCATCCCATCCCAGGGATCCCATCCCAGGGATTCCATCCCATCCCAGGGATCTCACCCCATCCCAGGGATCCCATCCCATACGAGGGATCACATTCCAGGGATCCCATCCCAGGGATCCCATCCCATCCCAGGGATCCCATCCCAACCCATCCCATCCCATCCCATCCCATCCCATCCCATCCCATCCCATCCCATCCCATCCTCTCCCATCCCAGGGATCCTATCCCATCCCAAGTAACCCATCCCATGGATCCCATCCCAGGGATCCCAACCCATCCCACGGATCCCATCCCATTCCAACCCATCCCATCCCATTCCAGGGATCCCATCCTATCCCAGGAATTCCATCCCAGGGATCCCATCCCATCCCATCCCATCCCATCCCAGGGATCCCATCCCATCCCATCCCATCCCATCCTACCCCATCCCATCCCAGGCATCCCATCCCAGGGATCCTATCCCATCCCAGGGATCCCATCCCAGGGATCTCATACCATCCCAGGGATCCCATCCCATCCCAAAGATCCAATCCCATCCCAGCTATCCCATCCCAGGGATCACATCCCATCCCAGGGATCCTATCCCATCCCAGGGATCCCATCCCATCCCAGGGATCCCATCCAATCCCAGGGATCCCATCCCATCCCAGGGATCCCATCCCATCCCATCCCAGCCCATCCCATCCCCGGGGTCCCATCCCCGGGATCCCATCCCAATCCAGGGATCCCATCCCATCCCCGGGATCCCATCCCATCCCATCAAGTCCCGTCCCATCCCATCCCATCCCATCCCATCCCATCCCATCCCAGGGGTCTGCTCCCATCCCAGGCATCCCATCCATCCCATCCCCGGGATCCCTTCCCCAGGAACCCATCCCATCCCAAAGATCCAATCCCATCCCAGCTATCCCATCCCAGGGATCACATCCCATCCCAGGGATCCTATCCCATCCCAGGGATCCCATCCCATCCCAGGGATCCCATCCCATACGAGGGATCACATTCCAGGGATCCCATCCCAGGGATCCCATCCCATCCCAGGGATCCCATCCCATCCCAACCCATCCCATCCCATCCCAACCCATCCCATTCCATCCCATCCCAACCTCTCCCATCCCAGGGATCCTATCCAATCCCAAGTAACCCATCCCATGGATCCCATCCCAGGGATCCCAACCCATCCCAGGGATCCCATCCCATTCCAACCCATCCCAACCCATTCCAGGGATCCCATCCTATCCCAGGGATTCCATCCCAGAGATCCCATCCCATCCCATCCCATTTCAGGGATCCCATCCCATCCCATTCCATCCCATCCCATCCCATCCCAACCCATCGCAGGGATCCCATCCCAGGGATCCCATCCCATCCCAGGGATCCCATCCCATCCCAGGGATCCCATCACATTCGATCCCATCCCAGGGATCCCATCCCATCCCATCCCATCCCCTCCCCTCCCATCCCATCGATCCCATCCCATCCCAACCCATTCTAGCCCATCCCATCCCATCCGATCCCATCCCATCCAATCCCATCCAATCCCATCCCATGTATCCCATCCCAGGGATACCATCCGATCCCACCCCAGCGCAGGGATCCCATCCCATCCCATCCCATCCAATCCCATCCCATCCCATCCCATCCCATCCCATCCCATCCCATCCCATCCCATCCCATCCCAGGGATCCCATCCCAGGGATCACATCCCATCCCCGGGTCCCCATCCCAGGGATTCCATCCCATCCCAACCCATCCCATCCCATTGATCCCATCCGATCCCAGAGATCCCATCCCAGGGATCCCATCCTATCGCAGGGATCCCATCCCATCCCATCCCATCCCATCCCATGCCTGGGATCCCATCCCAGGGATCTCATCCCAGGGATCCCATACCATTCCCGGGTCCCCATCCCAGGGATTCCATCCCATCCCAACCCATCCCATCCCATCGATCCCATCCGATCCCAGAGATCCCATCCCTGGGATCCCATTCCATCGCAGGGATCCCATCCCATCCCAACCCGTCCCATCCCATCCTACCCCATCCCATCCCATTCCATCCCATCCCAGGGATCCCATACCAGGAATCCCATCCCATCCCAGGGATCCCATTCCGTACCATCCCAGGGATCCCATTCCATCCCATCCCATCCCATCCCATCGATCCCATCCCATCCCAACCCATTGTAGCCAATCCCATCCCATCCCACCCCATCCCATCCCATCCCATCCCAGGGACACCATCCCAGGGATACCATACCATCCCATCCCATCGCAGGGATCCCATCCCATCCCATCCCATCCATGGGATCCCATCCCGTCCCACGTATCCCATCCCATCCCATTCCAGGGGTCCCTTCCCATCCCAGTGAACACATCCCATCCCAGGGATCCCATCCCATCCCAGCGCAGGGATCCCATCCCATCCCATAGCAGGGATCCCATCCCATCCCATCCCATCCCATCCCATCCCATCCCATCCCATCCCATCCCATCCCATATCATCCCTGCTATCTCATGCCAGGTATTCCATCTCATCCCAGGGATCCAATCCCAGGGATCCCATCCCCTCCCATCCCATCCCATCCCATCCCATCTAATCCCAGGGATCACTTCCCATGCCAGGGATCCCATGTCAGAGATCCCATCCCATCCCAGGGATCCAATTCCATTCCATCCCATCCCATCTAATCCCAGGGATCACATCCCATGCCAGGGATCCCATGTCAGAGATCCCATCCCATCTCACGGATGCCATCCCAGGGATTCGTCCCCATCCCAGGGATCCCATCCCATCCCAGGGATCCCATCCCATCCCATCCAATCCCATCCGAACCGATCCCACGTATCCCATTCCAGGGATCCCATCCCATCCCAGGAATCCCATCCCATCCCATTCCAGGGATTCCATCCCATCCCAGAGAACACATCCCATCCCAGGGATCCCATCCCATCCCAGGGATCCCATCCCAACCCATCCAATCCCATCCGAACCGATCCCAGGTATCCCATTCCAGGGATCCCATGTCAGATATCCCATCCCATCTCACGGATGCCATCCCAGGGATTCGTTCCCAAACCAGGGATCCCATCCCATCCCAGGTATCCCATTCCAGGGATCCCATCCCATCCCAGGAATCCCATCCCATGCCATTCCAGGGATTCCATCCCATCCCAGTGAACACATCCCATCCCAGGGATCCCATCCCAGACCAGGGATCCCATCCCATTCCAGGGATTCCATCCCATCCCAGTGAACACATCCCATCCCAGGGATCCCATGCCATCCCAGGGATCCCATCCCATCCAATCCCATCCGAACCCATCCCATGTATCCCATCCCAGGGATCCCATCCCATCCCAGCGCAGGGATCCCATCCCATCCCATAGCAGGGATCCCATCCCATCCCATCCCATCCCATCCCATCCCATCCCATCCCATCCCATCCCATCCCAATCATCCCTCCTATCTCATTCCAGGTATTCAATCCCATCCCAGGGATCCCATCCCCACCAATCCCATCCCAGGGATACCATCCCATCCCAGAGATCCCATCCCATCCCAGGGATCCCATCCCATCCCGTCCCATCCCATCGCAACCAATCCCATCCTATCCCATTCCCATCCCATCCCATCCCAGGGATCCCATCCCAGCCCATCTCATCCCAGGGATCCCATGCCATGCCATCCCATCCCATCCCAGGGATCCCATCCCATCCCATCCCATCCCATCCCATCCCGTCCCATCCCATCCCATATCATCCCTGCTATCTCATGCCAGGTATTCCATCTCATCCCAGGGATCCAATCCCAGGGATCCCATCCCCTCCCATCCCATCCCATCCCATCCCATCCCATCCCAGAGATCCCATCCCATCCCAGGGATCCCATCCCATCCCAGGGATAACATCCCAGGGATCCCATCCCATCCCATCCCAGGGATCCAATTCCATCCCATCCCATCCCATCTCATCCCAGGGATCACATCCCATGCCAGGGATCCCATGACAGAGATCCCATCCCATGCCAGGGATCCCATGTCAGAGATCCCATCCCATCTCACGGATGCCATCCCAGGGATTCGATCCCAACCCAGGGATCCCATTCCATCCCAGGAATCCCATTCCAGGGATCCCATGCCATCCCATCCCATCCCAGGAATCCCATCCCATCCCATTCCAGGGATTCCATCCCATCCCAGTGAACACATCCCATCCCAGGGATCCCATCCCAGGGATCCCATCCCATACCTGGGATCCCATCCCATCCCAGGGATCCCATCCCATCGCATCCCATCCCATCGCATCCCATCCCATCGCATCCCATCCCATCCCATCCCATCCCATCCCATCCCATCCCATCCCATCCCATCCTATCCCATCCCATCCCATCCCATCCCATTCCAGGGATACCATCCCATCCCAACTATCCCATGCCAGGGATTCCATCCCATCCCAGGGATCCCATCCCATCCCAGGGATAACATCTCAGGGATCCCATCCCATCCCAGGGATCCAATTCCTTTCCATCCCATCCCATCTAATCCCAGGGATCACATCCCATGCCAGGGATCCCATGTCAGAGATCCCATCCCATCTCACGGATGCCATCCCAGGGATTCGTCCCCAACCCAGGGATCCCATCCCATCCCATCCCAGGTATCCCATTCCAGGGATCCCATCCCATCCCATCCCAGGAATCCCATCCCATCCCATTCCAGGGATTCCATCCCATCCCAGTGAACACATCCCATCCCAGGGATCCCATCCCATTCCAGGGATTCCATCCCATCCCAGTGAACACATCCCATCCCAGGGATCCCATCCCATCCCAGGGATCCCATCCCATCCAATCCCATCCGAACCCATCCCAGGTATCCCATCCCAGGGATCCCATCCCATCCCAGCGCAGGGATCCCATGCCATCCCATAGCAGGGATCCCATCCCATCCCATCCCATCCCATCCCATCCCATCCCATCCCATCCCATCCCATCCCAATCATCCCTGCTATCTCATGCCAGGTATTCCATCCCATCCCAGGGATCCCATCCCAACCAATCTCATCCCAGGGATACCATCCCATCCCATCCCAGGGATCCCATCCCATCCCAGGGATCCCATCCCATCCCATCCCATCCCATCCCAACCCATCCCATCCTATCCCATTCCCATCCCATCCCATCCCAGGGATCCCATCCCAGCCCATCTCATCCCAGGGATCCCATGCCATGCCATCCCATCCCATCCCATCCCAGGGATCCCATCCCAGCCCATCTCATCCCAGCGATGCCATGCCATGCCATCCCATCCCATCCCAGGGATCCCATCCCAGCCCATCTCATCCCAGCGATGCCATGCCATGCCATCCCATCCCATCCCAGGGATCCCATCCCATCCAAACCCATCCCATCCCATCCCATCCCATCCCAGGCATCCCATCCCAGGGATCCTATCCCATCCCAGCGATCCCATCCCAGGGATCTCATACCATCCCAGGGATCCCATCCCATCCCAGGGATCCAATCCCATCCCAGCTATCCCATCCCAGGGATTCCATCCCATCCCAGGGATCCTATCCCATCTGTTCCCATCCCAGGTATCCTATCCCACCCCGTCCCATCCAAGGGATCCCATCCATTCCCAACCCAGGAATCCCATCCCTTCCCTTTCCAGGGATCCCATCCCATCCCAGGGATCCCATCCCATCCCAGGGATCCAATCCCAGCGATCCCAACCCATACCAGAGATCCCATCCCAGGGATCCCATCCCATCCCAGGGATCCCATCCCATCCCAGCTATCCCATCCCAGGGATTCCATCCCATCCCGGGGATCCCATTTCATCTGTTCCCATCCCAGGGATCCCATCCCATCCCATCCCAGGGATCCCATCCCATCCCAACCCATTCCATCCCATCCCATTCCAGGGATACCATCCCTTCCCAGCTATCCCATCCCAGGGATTCCATCCCATCCGAGGTATCCCATTTCATCTGTTCCCATCCCTGGGATCCCATCCCATCCCATCCCAAGGATCCAATCCCATCCCAACCCATCCCATCCCATGGATCCCAGCCCATCCCATCCCATCCCATCCCATCCCGTCCCATCCCATCCCATATCATCCCTGCTATCTCATGCCAGGTATTCCATCTCATCCCAGGGATCCAATCCCAGGGATCCCATCTCCTCCCATCCCATCCCTTCCCATCCCATCCCATCCCAGGGATCCCATCCCATCCCAGGGATAACATCCCAGGGATCCCATCCCATCCCAGGGATCCAATTCCATTCCATCCCATCCCATCTAATCCCAGGGATCACATCCCATGCCAGGGATCCCATGTCAGAGATCCCATCCCATCTCACAGATGCCATCCCAGGGATTCGTTCCCAACCCAGGGATCCCATCCCATCCCAGGTATCCCATTCCAGGGATCCCATCCCATCCCAGGAATCCCATCCCATCCCATTCCAGGGATTCCATCCCATCCCAGTGAACACATCCCAGCCCAGGGATCCCATCCCATCCCAGGGATCCCATCCCATCCCATCCAATCCCATCCGAACCGATTCCAGGTATCCCATTCCAGGGATCCCATTCCATCCCATCCCAGGAATCCCATCCCATCCCATTCCAGGGATTCCATCCCATCCCAGTGAACACATCCCATTCCAGGGATCCCATCCCATCCAATCCCATCCGAACCGATCCCAGGTATCCCATTCCAGGGATCCCATGTCAGAGATCCCATCCCATCTCACAGATGCCATCCCAGGGATTCGTTCCCAACCCCGGGATCCCATCCCATCCCAGGTATCCCATTCCAGGGATCCCATCCCATCCCATCCCAGGAATCCCATCCCATCCCATTCCAGGGATTCCATCCCATCCCAGTGAACACATCCCATCCCAGGGATCCCATCCCAGACCAGGGATCCCATCCCATTCCAGGGATTCCATCCCATCCCAGTGAACACATCCCATCCCAGGGATCCCATGCCATCCCAGGGATCCCATCCCATCCAATCCCATCCGAACCCATCCCATGTATCCCATCCCAGGGATCCCATCCCATCCCAGCGCAGGGATCCCATCCCATCCCATAGCAGGGATCCCATCCCATCCCATCCCATCCCATCCCATCCCATCCCATCCCATCCCATCCCATATCATCCCTGCTATCTCATGCCAGGTATTCCATCCCATCCCAGGGATCCCATCCCAACCAATCTCATCCCAGGGATACCATCCCATCCCATCCCAGGGATCCCATCCCATCCCAGGGATCCCATCCCATCCCATCCCAACCCATCCCATCCTATCCCATTCCCATCCCATCCCATCCCAGGGATCCCATCCCAGCCCATCTCATCCCAGCGATGCCATGCCATGCCATCCCATCCCATCCCAGGGATCCCATCCCATCCAAACCCATCCCATCCCATCCCATCCCATCCCAGGCATCCCATCCCAGGGATCCTATCCCATCCCAGCGATCCCATCCCAGGGATCTCATACCATCCCAGGGATCCCATCCCATCCCAGGGATCCAATCCCATCCCAGCTATCCCATCCCAGGGATTCCATCCCATCCCAGGGATCCTATCCCATCTGTTCCCATCCCAGGTATCCTATCCCACCCCGTCCCATCCAAGGGATCCCATCCATTCCCAACCCAGGAATCCCATCCCTTCCCTTTCCAGGGATCCCATCCCATCCCAGGGATCCCATCCCATCCCAGGGATCCAATCCCAGCGATCCCAACCCATACCAGAGATCCCATCCCAGGGATCCCATCCCATCCCAGGGATCCCATCCCATCCCAGCTATCCCATCCCAGGGATTCCATCCCATCCCGGGGATCCCATTTCATCTGTTCCCATCCCAGGGATCCCATCCCATCCCATCCCAGGGATCCCATCCCATCCCAACCCATTCCATCCCATCCCATTCCAGGGATACCATCCCTTCCCAGCTATCCCATCCCAGGGATTCCATCCCATCCGAGGTATCCCATTTCATCTGTTCCCATCCCTGGGATCCCATCCCATCCCATCCCAAGGATCCAATCCCATCCCAACCCATCCCATCCCATGGATCCCAGCCCATCCCATCCCATCCCATCCCATCCCATCCCATCCCGTCCCATCCCATCCCATATCATCCCTGCTATCTCATGCCAGGTATTCCATCTCATCCCAGGGATCCAATCCCAGGGATCCCATCTCCTCCCATCCCATCCCTTCCCATCCCATCCCATCCCAGGGATCCCATCCCATCCCAGGGATAACATCCCAGGGATCCCATCCCATCCCAGGGATCCAATTCCATTCCATCCCATCCCATCTAATCCCAGGGATCCCATCCCATCCCAGGTATCCCATTCCAGGGATCCCATCCCATCCCAGGAATCCCATCCCATCCCATTCCAGGGATTCCATCCCATCCCAGTGAACACATCCCAGCCCAGGGATCCCATCCCATCCCAGGGATCCCATCCCATCCCATCCAATCCCATCCGAACCGATTCCAGGTATCCCATTCCAGGGATCCCATCCCATCCCATCCCAGGAATCCCATCCCATCCCATTCCAGGGATTCCATCCCATCCCAGTGAACACATCCCATTCCAGGGATCCCATCCCATCCAATCCCATCCGAACCGATCCCAGGTATCCCATTCCAGGGATCCCATGTCAGAGATCCCATCCCATCTCACAGATGCCATCCCAGGGATTCGTTCCCAACCCCGGGATCCCATCCCATCCCAGGTATCCCATTCCAGGGATCCCATCCCATCCCATCCCAGGAATCCCATCCCATCCCATTCCAGGGATTCCATCCCATCCCAGTGAACACATCCCATCCCAGGGATCCCATCCCATCCCAGGGATCCCATCCCATCCCATCCAATCCCATCCGAACCGATCCCACGTATCCCATTCCAGGGATCCCATCCCATCCCAGGAATCCCATCCCATCCCATTCCAGGGATTCCATCCCATCCCAGAGAACACATCCCATCCCAGGGATCCCATCCCATCCCAGGGATCCCATCCCAACCCATCCAATCCCATCCGAACCGATCCCAGGTATCCCATTCCAGGGATCCCATGTCAGATATCCCATCCCATCTCACGGATGCCATCCCAGGGATTCGTTCCCAAACCAGGGATCCCATCCCATCCCAGGTATCCCATTCCAGGGATCCCATCCCATCCCATCCCAGGAATCCCATCCCATCCCATTCCAGGGATTCCATCCCATCCCAGTGAACACATCCCATCCCAGGGATCCCATCCCAGACCAGGGATCCCATCCCATTCCAGGGATTCCATCCCATCCCAGTGAACACATCCCATCCCAGGGATCCCATGCCATCCCAGGGATCCCATCCCATCCAATCCCATCCGAACCCATCCCATGTATCCCATCCCAGGGATCCCATCCCATCCCAGCGCAGGGATCCCATCCCATCCCATAGCAGGGATCCCATCCCATCCCATCCCATCCCATCCCATCCCATCCCATCCCATCCCATCCCAATCATCCCTCCTATCTCATTCCAGGTATTCAATCCCATCCCAGGGATCCCATCCCCACCAATCCCATCCCAGGGATACCATCCCATCCCAGAGATCCCATCCCATCCCAGGGATCCCATCCCATCCCGTCCCATCCCATCGCAACCAATCCCATCCTATCCCATTCCCATCCCATCCCATCCCATCCCATCCCAGGGATCCCATCCCAGCCCATCTCATCCCAGGGATCCCATGCCATGCCATCCCATCCCATCCCAGGGATCCCATCCCATCCCATCCCATCCCATCCCATCCCGTCCCATCCCATCCCATATCATCCCTGCTATCTCATGCCAGGTATTCCATCTCATCCCAGGGATCCAATCCCAGGGATCCCATCCCCTCCCATCCCATCCCATCCCATCCCATCCCATCCCATCCCAGAGATCCCATCCCATCCCAGGGATCCCATCCCATCCCAGGGATAACATCCCAGGGATCCCATCCCATCCCATCCCAGGGATCCAATTCCATCCCATCCCATCCCATCTCATCCCAGGGATCACATCCCATGCCAGGGATCCCATGACAGAGATCCCATCCCATGCCAGGGATCCCATGTCAGAGATCCCATCCCATCTCACGGATGCCATCCCAGGGATTCGATCCCAACCCAGGGATCCCATTCCATCCCAGGAATCCCATTCCAGGGATCCCATCCCATCCCATCCCATCCCATGCCAGGAATCCCATCCCATCCCATTCCAGGGATTCCATCCCATCCCAGTGAACACATCCCATCCCAGGGATCCCATCCCAGGGATCCCATCCCATACCTGGGATCCCATCCCATCCCAGGGATCCCATCCCATCGCATCCCATCCCATCGCATCCCATCCCATCGCATCCCATCCCATCCCATCCCATCCCATCCCATCCCATCCCATCCTATCCCATCCCATCCCATCCCATCCCATTCCAGGGATACCATCCCATCCCAACTATCCCATGCCAGGGATTCCATCCCATCCCAGGGATCCCATCCCATCCCAGGGATAACATCTCAGGGATCCCATCCCATCCCAGGGATCCAATTCCTTTCCATCCCATCCCATCTAATCCCAGGGATCACATCCCATGCCAGGGATCCCATGTCAGAGATCCCATCCCATCTCACGGATGCCATCCCAGGGATTCGTCCCCAACCCAGGGATCCCATCCCATCCCATCCCAGGTATCCCATTCCAGGGATCCCATCCCATCCCATCCCAGGAATCCCATCCCATCCCATTCCAGGGATTCTATCCCATCCCAGTGAACACATCCCATCCCAGGGATCCCATCCCATTCCAGGGATTCCATCCCATCCCAGTGAACACATCCCATCCCAGGGATCCCATCCCATCCCAGGGATCCCATCCCATCCAATCCCATCCGAACCCATCCCAGGTATCCCATCCCAGGGATCCCATCCCATACCAGCGCAGGGATCCCATGCCATCCCATAGCAGGGATCCCATCCCATCCCATCCCATCCCATCCCATCCCATCCCATCCCATCCCATCCCATATCATCCCTGCTATCTCATGCCAGGTATTCCATCCCATCCCAGGGATCCCATCCCAACCAATCTCATCCCAGGGATACCATCCCATCCCATCCCAGGGATCCCATCCCATCCCAGGGATCCCATCCCATCCCATCCCATCCCAACCCATCCCATCCTATCCCATTCCCATCCCATCCCATCCCAGGGATCCCATCCCAGCCCATCTCATCCCAGGGATCCCATGCCATGCCATCCCATCCCATCCCATCCCATCCCAGGGATCCCATCCCAGCCCATCTCATCCCAGCGATGCCATGCCATGCCATCCCATCCCATCCCAGGGATCCCATCCCATCCAAACCCATCCCATCCCATCCCATCCCATCCCAGGCATCCCATCCCAGGGATCCTATCCCATCCCAGCGATCCCATCCCAGGGATCTCATACCATCCCAGGGATCCCATCCCATCCCAGGGATCCAATCCCATCCCAGCTATCCCATCCCAGGGATTCCATCCCATCCCAGGGATCCTATCCCATCTGTTCCTATCCCAGGTATCCTATCCCACCCCGTCCCATCCAAGGGATCCCATCCATTCCCAACCCAGGAATCCCATCCCTTCCCTTTCCAGGGATCCCATCCCATCCCAGGGATCCCATCCCATCCCAGGGATCCAATCCCAGCGATCCCAACCCATACCAGAGATCCCATCCCAGGGATCCCATCCCATCCCAGGGATCCCATCCCATCCCAGCTATCCCATCCCAGGGATTCCATCCCATCCCGGGGATCCCATTTCATCTGTTCCCATCCCAGGGATCCCATCCCATCCCATCCCAGGGATCCCATCCCATCCCAACCCATTCCATCCCATCCCATTCCAGGGATACCATCCCTTCCCAGCTATCCCATCCCAGGGATTCCATCCCATCCGAGGTATCCCATTTCATCTGTTCCCATCCCTGGGATCCCATCCCATCCCATCCCAAGGATCTAATCCCATCCCAACCCATCCCATCCCATGGATCCCAGCCCATCCCATCCCATCCCATCCCGTCCCATCCCATCCCATATCATCCCTGCTATCTCATGCCAGGTATTCCATCCCATCCCAGGGATCCCATCCCAACCAATCCCATCCCAGGGATACCATCCCATCCCAGAGATCCCATCCCATCCCAGGGATCCCATCCCATCCCGTCCCATCCCATCGCAACCAATCCCATCCTATCCCATTCCCATCCCATCCCATCCCATCCCAGGGATCCCATCCCAGCCCATCTCATCCCAGGGATCCCATGCCATGCCATCCCATGCCATCCCATCCCATCCCATCCCATCCCATCCCGTCCCATCCCATCCAATATCATCCCTGCTATCTCATGCCAGGTATTCCATCTCATCCCAGGGATCCAATCCCAGGGATCCCATCCCATCCCATCCCAGAGATCCCATCCCATCCCAGGGATCCCATCCCATCCCAGGGATAACATCCCAGGGATCCCATCCCATCCCAGGGATCCAATTCCATCCCATCCCATCCCATCTCATCCCAGGGATCACATCCCATGCCAGGGATCCCATGACAGAGATCCCATCCCATGCCAGGGATCCCATGTCAGAGATCCCATCCCATCTCACGGATGCCATCCCAGGGATTCGATCCCAACCCAGGGATCCCATTCCATCCCAGGAATCCCATTCCAGGGATGCCATCCCATCCCATCCCATCCCAGGAATCCCATCCCATCCCATTCCAGGGATTCCATCCCATCCCAGTGAACACATCCCATCCCAGGGATCCCATCCCAGGAATCCCATCCCATACCTGGGATCCCATCCCATCCCAGGGATCCCATCCCATCGCATCCCATCCCATCGCATCCCATCCCATCCCATCGCATCCCATCCCCTCCCATCCCATCCCATCCCATCCCATCCCATCCCATCCCATCCCATCCCATCCCGTCCTATCCCATCCCATCCCATCCCATCCCATCCCATCCCATCCCATCCCATTCCAGGGATACCATCCCATCCCAACTATCCCATGCCAGGGATTCCATCCCATCCCAGGGATCCCATCCCAGGGATAACATCCCAGGGATCCCATCCCAGGGATCCAATTCCATTCCATCCCATCCCATCTAATCCCAGGGATCACATCCCATGCCAGGGATCCCATATCAGAGATCCCATCCCATCTCTCCGGATGCCATCCCAGGGATTCGTTCCCAACCCAGGGATCCCATCCCATCCCAGGTATCCCATTCCAGGGATCCCATCCCATCCCATCCCAGGAATCCCATCCCATCCCATTCCAGGAATTCCATCCCATCCCAGTGAACACATCCCATCCCAGGGATCCCATCCCATTCCAGGGATTCCATCCCATCCCAGTGAACACATCCCATCCCAGGGATCCCATCCCATCCCAGGGATCCCATCCCATCCAATCCCATCCGAACCCATCCCAGGTATCCCATCCCAGGGATCCCATCCCATACCAGCGCAGGGATCCCATGCCATCCCATAGCAGGGATCCCATCCCATCCCATCCCATCCCATCCCATCCCATCCCATCCCATATCATCCCTGCTATCTCATGCCAGGTATTCCATCCCATCCCAGGGATCCCATCCCAACCAATCCCATCCCAGGGATACCATCCCATCCCATCCCAGGGATCCCATCCCATCCCAGGGATCCAATCCCAGCGTTCCCAACCCATACCAGAGATCCCATCCCATCCCTGGGATCCCATCCCATCCCATCCCATCCCAACCCATCCCATCCCATCCTAACCCATTCCCATCCCATCCCATCCCATCCCATCCCATTCCAGGGATTCCATCCCATCCCAGTGAACACATCCCAGCCCAGGGATCCCATCCCATCCCAGGGATCCCATCCCATCCCATCCAATCCCATCCGAACCGATTCCAGGTATCCCATTCCAGGGATCCCATCCCATCCCATCCCAGGAATCCCATCCCATCCCATTCCAGGGATTCCATCCCATCCCAGTGAACACATCCCATTCCAGGGATCCCATCCCATCCAATCCCATCCGAACCGATCCCAGGTATCCCATTCCAGGGATCCCATGTCAGAGATCCCATCCCATCTCACAGATGCCATCCCAGGGATTCGTTCCCAACCCCGGGATCCCATCCCATCCCAGGTATCCCATTCCAGGGATCCCATCCCATCCCATCCCAGGAATCCCATCCCATCCCATTCCAGGGATTCCATCCCATCCCAGTGAACACATCCCATCCCAGGGATCCCATCCCAGACCAGGGATCCCATCCCATCCCATCCAATCCCATCCGAACCGATCCCACGTATCCCATTCCAGGGATCCCATCCCATCCCAGGAATCCCATCCCATCCCATTCCAGGGATTCCATCCCATCCCAGAGAACACATCCCATCCCAGGGATCCCATCCCATCCCAGGGATCCCATCCCAACCCATCCAATCCCATCCGAACCGATCCCAGGTATCCCATTCCAGGGATCCCATGTCAGATATCCCATCCCATCTCACGGATGCCATCCCAGGGATTCGTTCCCAAACCAGGGATCCCATCCCATCCCAGGTATCCCATTCCAGGGATCCCATCCCATCCCATCCCAGGAATCCCATCCCATCCCATTCCAGGGATTCCATCCCATCCCAGTGAACACATCCCATCCCAGGGATCCCATCCCAGACCAGGGATCCCATCCCATTCCAGGGATTCCATCCCATCCCAGTGAACACATCCCATCCCAGGGATCCCATGCCATCCCAGGGATCCCATCCCATCCAATCCCATCCGAACCCATCCCATGTATCCCATCCCAGGGATCCCATCCCATCCCAGCGCAGGGATCCCATCCCATCCCATAGCAGGGATCCCATCCCATCCCATCCCATCCCATCCCATCCCAATCATCCCTCCTATCTCATTCCAGGTATTCAATCCCATCCCAGGGATCCCATCCCCACCAATCCCATCCCAGGGATACCATCCCATCCCAGAGATCCCATCCCATCCCAGGGATCCCATCCCATCCCGTCCCATCCCATGGCAACCAATCCCATCCTATCCCATTCCCATCCCATCCCATCCCATCCCATCCCAGGGATCCCATCCCAGCCCATCTCATCCCAGGGATCCCATGCCATGCCATCCCATCCCATCCCAGGGATCCCATCCCATCCCATCCCATCCCATCCCATCCCATCCCGTCCCATCCCATCCCATATCATCCCTGCTATCTCATGCCAGGTATTCCATCTCATCCCAGGGATCCAATCCCAGGGATCCCATCCCCTCCCATCCCATCCCATCCCATCCCATCCCAGAGATCCCATCCCATCCCAGGGATCCCATCCCATCCCAGGGATAACATCCCAGGGATCCCATCCCATCCCATCCCAGGGATCCAATTCCATCCCATCCCATCCCATCTCATCCCAGGGATCACATCCCATGCCAGGGATCCCATGACAGAGATCCCATCCCATGCCAGGGATCCCATGTCAGAGATCCCATCCCATCTCACGGATGCCATCCCAGGGATTCGATCCCAACCCAGGGATCCCATTCCATCCCAGGAATCCCATTCCAGGGATCCCATCCCATCCCATCCCATGCCAGGAATCCCATCCCATCCCATTCCAGGGATTCCATCCCATCCCAGTGAACACATCCCATCCCAGGGATCCCATCCCAGGGATCCCATCCCATACCTGGGATCCCATCCCATCCCAGGGATCCCATCCCATCGCATCCCATCCCATCGCATCCCATCCCATCGCATCCCATCCCATCCCATCCCATCCCATCCCATCCCATCCCATCCCATCCCATCCCATCCCATCCTATCCCATCCCATCCCATCCCATCCCATTCCAGGGATACCATCCCATCCCAACTATCCCATGCCAGGGATTCCATCCCATCCCAGGGATCCCATCCCATCCCAGGGATAACATCTCAGGGATCCCATCCCATCCCAGGGATCCAATTCCTTTCCATCCCATCCCATCTAATCCCAGGGATCACATCCCATGCCAGGGATCCCATGTCAGAGATCCCATCCCATCTCACGGATGCCATCCCAGGGATTCGTCCCCAACCCAGGGATCCCATCCCATCCCATCCCAGGTATCCCATTCCAGGGATCCCATCCCATCCCATCCCAGGAATCCCATCCCATCCCATTCCAGGGATTCCATCCCATCCCAGTGAACACATCCCATCCCAGGGATCCCATCCCATTCCAGGGATTCCATCCCATCCCAGTGAACACATCCCATCCCAGGGATCCCATCCCATCCCAGGGATCCCATCCCATCCAATCCCATCCGAACCCATCCCAGGTATCCCATCCCAGGGATCCCATCCCATACCAGCGCAGGGATCCCATGCCATCCCATAGCAGGGATCCCATCCCATCCCATCCCATCCCATCCCATCCCATCCCATCCCAATCATCCCTGCTATCTCATGCCAGGTATTCCATCCCATCCCAGGGATCCCATCCCAACCAATCTCATCCCAGGGATACCATCCCATCCCATCCCAGGGATCCCATCCCATCCCAGGGATCCCATCCCATCCCATCCCATCCCAACCCATCCCATCCTATCCCATTCCCATCCCATCCCATCCCAGGGATCCCATCCCAGCCCATCTCATCCCAGGGATCCCATGCCATGCCATCCCATCCCATCCCATCCCAGGGATCCCATCCCAGCCCATCTCATCCCAGCGATGCCATGCCATGCCATCCCATCCCATCCCAGGGATCCCATCCCATCCAAACCCATCCCATCCCATCCCATCCCATCCCAGGCATCCCATCCCAGGGATCCTATCCCATCCCAGCGATCCCATCCCAGGGATCTCATACCATCCCAGGGATCCCATCCCATCCCAGGGATCCAATCCCATCCCAGCTATCCCATCCCAGGGATTCCATCCCATCCCAGGGATCCTATCCCATCTGTTCCTATCCCAGGTATCCTATCCCACCCCGTCCCATCCAAGGGATCCCATCCATTCCCAACCCAGGAATCCCATCCCTTCCCTTTCCAGGGATCCCATCCCATCCCAGGGATCCCATCCCATCCCAGGGATCCAATCCCAGCGATCCCAACCCATACCAGAGATCCCATCCCAGGGATCCCATCCCATCCCAGGGATCCCATCCCATCCCAGCTATCCCATCCCAGGGATTCCATCCCATCCCGGGGATCCCATTTCATCTGTTCCCATCCCAGGGATCCCATCCCATCCCATCCCATCCCAGGGATCCCATCCCATCCCAACCCATTCCATCCCATCCCATTCCAGGGATACCATCCCTTCCCAGCTATCCCATCCCAGGGATTCCATCCCATCCGAGGTATCCCATTTCATCTGTTCCCATCCCTGGGATCCCATCCCATCCCATCCCAAGGATCTAATCCCATCCCAACCCATCCCATCCCATGGATCCCAGCCCATCCCATCCCATCCCATCCCATCCCGTCCCATCCCATCCCATATCATCCCTGCTATCTCATGCCTGGTATTCCATCCCATCCCAGGGATCCCATCCCAACCAATCCCATCCCAGGGATACCATCCCATCCCAGAGATCCCATCCCATCCCAGGGATCCCATCCCATCCCGTCCCATCCCATCGCAACCAATCCCATCCTATCCCATTCCCATCCCATCCCATCCCATCCCAGGGATCCCATCCCAGCCCATCTCATCCCAGGGATCCCATGCCATGCCATCCCATGCCATCCCATCCCATCCCATCCCATCCCATCCCATCCCATCCCGTCCCATCCCATCCAATATCATCCCTGCTATCTCATGCCAGGTATTCCATCTCATCCCAGGGATCCAATCCCAGGGATCCCATCCCATCCCATCCCAGAGATCCCATCCCATCCCAGGGATCCCATCCCATCCCAGGGATAACATCCCAGGGATCCCATCCCATCCCAGGGATCCAATTCCATCCCATCCCATCCCATCTCATCCCAGGGATCACATCCCATGCCAGGGATCCCATGACAGAGATCCCATCCCATGCCAGGGATCCCATGTCAGAGATCCCATCCCATCTCACGGATGCCATCCCAGGGATTCGATCCCAACCCAGGGATCCCATTCCATCCCAGGAATCCCATTCCAGGGATGCCATCCCATCCCATCCCATCCCAGGAATCCCATCCCATCCCATTCCAGGGATTCCATCCCATCCCAGTGAACACATCCCATCCCAGGGATCCCATCCCAGGAATCCCATCCCATACCTGGGATCCCATCCCATCCCAGGGATCCCATCCCATCGCATCCCATCCCATCGCATCCCATCCCATCCCATCGCATCCCATCCCCTCCCATCCCATCCCATCCCATCCCATCCCATCCCATCCCATCCCATCCCGTCCTATCCCATCCCATCCCATCCCATCCCATCCCATCCCATCCCATTCCAGGGATACCATCCCATCCCAACTATCCCATGCCAGGGATTCCATCCCATCCCAGGGATCCCATCCCAGGGATAACATCCCAGGGATCCCATCCCATCCCAGGGATCCAATTCCATTCCATCCCATCCCATCTAATCCCAGGGATCACATCCCATGCCAGGGATCCCATATCAGAGATCCCATCCCATCTCTCCGGATGCCATCCCAGGGATTCGTTCCCAACCCAGGGATCCCATCCCATCCCAGGTATCCCATTCCAGGGATCCCATCCCATCCCATCCCAGGAATCCCATCCCATCCCATTCCAGGAATTCCATCCCATCCCAGTGAACACATCCCATCCCAGGGATCCCATCCCATTCCAGGGATTCCATCCCATCCCAGTGAACACATCCCATCCCAGGGATCCCATCCCATCCCAGGGATCCCATCCCATCCAATCCCATCCGAACCCATCCCAGGTATCCCATCCCAGGGATCCCATCCCATACCAGCGCAGGGATCCCATGCCATCCCATAGCAGGGATCCCATCCCATCCCATCCCATCCCATCCCATCCCATCCCATCCCATCCCATATCATCCCTGCTATCTCATGCCAGGTATTCCATCCCATCCCAGGGATCCCATCCCAACCAATCCCATCCCAGGGATACCATCCCATCCCATCCCAGGGATCCCATCCCATCCCAGGGATCCAATCCCAGCGTTCCCAACCCATACCAGAGATCCCATCCCATCCCTGGGATCCCATCCCATCCCATCCCATCCCAACCCATCCCATCCCATCCTAACCCATTCCCATCCCATCCCATCCCATCCCAGGGATCCCATCCCAGCCCATCTCATCCCAGGGATCCCATGCCATGCCATCCCATCCCATCCCATCCCAGGGATCCCATCCCATCCAAACACATCCCATCCCATCCCATCCCATCCCATCCTATCCCATTCCCATCCCATCCCATCCCATCCCATCCCATGCCAGGCATCCCATCCCATCCCTGGGATCCCATCCCAGGGATCCCATCCCATACCTGGGATCCAATCCCATCCCAGGGATCCCATCCCATCGCATCCCATCCCATCCCATCCCATCCCAGGAATCCCATCCCAACCCAGCCCATACCATCCCAACCCACCCAGTCCCGTCCCGTCCGGTCCCGTCCCATCCCATCCTATCCCATCCCATTCCCATCCCATCCCATCCCATCCCAGGGATCCCATCCCATCCAAACCCATCCCATCCCATACCATCCCATCCCATCCCATCCCAGGCATACCATCCCAGGGATCCCATCCCATCCCATCCCAGGGATCCAATCCCATCCCAGCTATCCCATCCCAGGGATTCCATCCCATCCCAGGGATCCTATCCCATCTGTTCCCATCCCAGGTATCCTATCCCACCCCGTCCCATCCAAGGGATCCCATCCATTCCCAACCCAGGAATCCCATCCCTTCCCTTTCCAGGGATCCCATCCCATCCCAGGGATCCCATCCCATACCAGGGATCCAATCCCAGCGATCCCAACCCATACCAGAGATCCCAACCCATCCCAGGGATCCCATCCCATCCCAGGGATCCCATCCCATCCCATCCCATCCCATCCCAAGGGTCCCATCCCATCCCACGGATCCCATACCATCCCAGAGATCCCATCCCAATCCCGGGATCCCATCCCATCCCAGGGATCCCATCCCATCCCACCCCATCCTATCTCATCCCATCCCATCCAATCCCATCCCATCCCATCCCATCCCAGGGATCCCAACCCATCCCAGGTATCCCATCCCATCCCAGGGATCCCATCCCAGCTATCCCATCCCAGGGATTCCATCCCATCCCATCCCAGGGATCCCATCCCATCCCAACCCATCCCATCCCATCCCATTCCAGTGATACCATCCGTTCCCAGCTATCTCATCCCAGGGATTCCATCCCATCCCAGGGATCCCATTTCATCTGTTCCCATCCCTGGGATCCCATCCCATCCCATCCCAAGGATCCAATCGCATCCAAACCCATCCCATCCCATGG
Organism: Sturnus vulgaris; assembly: GCF_052056855.1. NCBI lineage: Eukaryota > Metazoa > Chordata > Aves > Passeriformes > Sturnidae > Sturnus > Sturnus vulgaris. Next base: position 7,509,256 of record NC_142282.1, on the reverse strand, counting down.
ATCCCATCCCATCCCAGGGATCCCATCCCATCCCAGGGATCGCATCCCATCCCATCCAATCCCATCCCACCTTATCCCATCCCATCCCATCCCATCCCATCCCATCCCATCCCATCCCATCGCATCCCATCCCATCCCATCCCATCCCATCCCATCCCATCCCATCCCATGCCGTCCCAGGGATCCCATCCCATCCCAGGGATCCCATCCCAGGGATCCCATCCCATACCAGCGCAGGGATCCCATGCCATCCCATAGCAGGGATCCCATCCCATCCCATCCCATCCCATCCCATCCCATCCCATATCATCCCTGCTATCTCATGCCAGGTATTCCATCCCATCCCAGGGATCCCATCCCAACCAATCCCATCCCAGGGATACCATCCCATCCCATCCCAGGGATCCCATCCCATCCCAGGGATCCAATCCCAGCGTTCCCAACCCATACCAGAGATCCCATCCCATCCCTGGGATCCCATCCCATCCCATCCCATCCCAACCCATCCCATCCCATCCTAACCCATTCCCATCCCATCCCATCCCATCCCATCCCATCCCAGGGATCCCATCCCAGCCCATCTCATCCCAGGGATCCCATGCCATGCCATCCCATCCCATCCCATCCCAGGGATCCCATCCCATCCAAACACATCCCATCCCATCCCATCCCATCCCATCCTATCCCATTCCCATCCCATCCCATCCCATCCCATGCCAGGCATCCCATCCCATCCCTGGGATCCCATCCCAGGGATCCCATCCCATACCTGGGATCCAATCCCATCCCAGGGATCCCATCCCATCGCATCCCATCCCATCCCATCCCATCCCAGGAATCCCATCCCAACCCAGCCCATACCATCCCAACCCACCCAGTCCCGTCCCGTCCGGTCCCGTCCCATCCCATCCTATCCCATCCCATTCCCATCCCATCCCATCCCAGGGATCCCATCCCATCCAAACCCATCCCATCCCATACCATCCCATCCCATCCCATCCCAGGCATACCATCCCAGGGATCCCATCCCATCCCATCCCAGGGATCCAATCCCATCCCAGCTATCCCATCCCAGGGATTCCATCCCATCCCAGGGATCCTATCCCATCTGTTCCCATCCCAGGTATCCTATCCCACCCCGTCCCATCCAAGGGATCCCATCCATTCCCAACCCAGGAATCCCATCCCTTCCCTTTCCAGGGATCCCATCCCATCCCAGGGATCCCATCCCATACCAGGGATCCAATCCCAGCGATCCCAACCCATACCAGAGATCCCAACCCATCCCAGGGATCCCATCCCATCCCAGGGATCCCATCCCATCCCATCCCATCCCATCCCAAGGGTCCCATCCCATCCCACGGATCCCATACCATCCCAGAGATCCCATCCCAATCCCGGGATCCCATCCCATCCCAGGGATCCCATCCCATCCCACCCCATCCTATCTCATCCCATCCCATCCAATCCCATCCCATCCCATCCCATCCCAGGGATCCCAACCCATCCCAGGTATCCCATCCCATCCCAGGGATCCCATCCCAGCTATCCCATCCCAGGGATTCCATCCCATCCCATCCCAGGGATCCCATCCCATCCCAACCCATCCCATCCCATCCCATTCCAGTGATACCATCCGTTCCCAGCTATCCCATCCCAGGGATTCCATCCCATCCCAGGGATCCCATTTCATCTGTTCCCATCCCTGGGATCCCATCCCATCCCATCCCAAGGATCCAATCGCATCCAAACCCATCCCATCCCATGGATCCCATCCCATCCCAGGGATCCCATCCCATCCCAACCCATCCCATCCCACCCCATCGATCCAATCCCATCCCAACCCATCCCATCCCATGGATCCCATCCCATCCCAGGGATCCCATCCCATCCCATCCCATCCCAGGGATCGCATCCCATCCCATACAATCCCATCCCACCCCATCCCATCCCATTCCATCCCATCCCATCCCATCCCATCCCATCCCATCCCATCCCATCCCATCCCATCCCAACCCATCCCATCCCATCCCATGCCGTCCCAGGGTTCCCATCCCATCCCAGGGATCCCATCAAATCCCTTCCCAGCCCATCCCATCCCTTCCCATCCCATCCCATCCCATCCCATCCCATCCCATCCCATCCCAGGGATCCCATCCCAGGGATCCCATCCCAGGGATCCCATCCCAGGGATCCCATCCCATCACCGGGATCCCATCCCAGGGATTCCATCCCATCCCAGGGATCCCATCCCATACGAGGGATCACATTCCAGGGATCCCATCCCTAGGATCCCATCTCATCCCATCCCAGGGATCCAATCCCATCCCATCTCATCCCAGGGATCCCATAAGATCCCATCAAACGGTTCCCAACCCATCCCAACCCATCCCATCCCAGGGATCCCATCCCAGGGATCCCATCCCATCCCAGGGATCCCATCCCATCCCATCCCATCCCATCCCATCCCATCCCATCCCATATCATCCCTGCTATCTCATGCCAGGTATTCCATCTCATCCCAGGGATCCAATCCCAGGGATCCCATCCCCTCCCATCCCTTCACATGCCATCCCATCCCATCCCAGGGATCACATCCCATCCCAGGGATAACATCCCAGGGATCCCATCCCATCCCAGGGATCCAATTCCATTCCATCCCATCCCATCTCATCCCAGGGATCACATCCCATGCCAGGTATCCCATGTCAGAGATCCCATCCCATCTCACGGATGCCATCCCAGGGATTCGATCCCAACCCAGGGATCCCATCCCATCCCAGGAATCCCATTCCAGGGATCCCATCCCATCCCATCCCAGGAATCCCATCCCATCCCATTCCAGGGATTCCATCCCATCCCAGTGAACACATCCCATCCCAGCGATCCCATCCCATCCCAGGGATCCCATCCCATCCCATCCAATACCATCCGAACCCAGCCCAGGGATCCCATCCCAGGGATCCCATTCCATCCCAGCGCAGGGATCCCATCCCATCCCATAGCAGGGATCCCATCCCATCCCATCCCATATCATCCCTGCTATCTCATGCCAGGTATTCCATCCCATCCCAGGGATCCCATCCCAACCAATCCCATCCCAGGGATACCATCCCATCCCATCCCAGGGATCCCATCCCATCCCAGGGATCCCATCCCATCCCATCCCATCCCATCCCATCCCCTCCCGTCCCATCCAAGGGATCCCATCCATTCCCAACCCAGGAATCCCATCCCTTCCCTTTCCAGGGATCCCGTCCCATCCCAGGGATCCCAACCCATCCGATCCCAGGGATCCCATCTCATCCCAGCTATCCCATCCCATCCCAGGGATTCCATCCCATCCCAGGGATCCTATTCCATCTGTTCCCATCCCAGGTATCCTATCCCATCCCGTTCCATCCAAGGGATCCAATCCATTCCCAACCCAGGAATCCCATCCCTTCCCTTTCCAGGGATCCCATCCCATTCCAGGGATCCCGTCCCATCCCAGGGATCCAATCCCAGGGATCCCAACCCATACCAGACATCCCATCCCAGGGATCCCATCCCAGAGATCCCATCCCATCCCATACCAGGGATCCCATCCAATCCCAGGTATCCCATCCCATCCCATCCTATCCCATCCCATCCCATCCCATCCCATCCCATCCCATCCCATCCCATCCCAGGGATCTGCTCCCATCCCAGGGATCCCCTGCCATCCCAGGGATCGCATCCCATCCCATCCCCGGGATCCCTTCCCAGGGATCCCATCCCATCCCAGGGCTCCCATCCCAGGGATTCCATCCCATCCCAGGGATCCCATCCCATACGAGGGATCACATTCCTGGGATCCCAACCCAGGGATCCCATCCCATCCCAGGGATCCCATCCCATCCCATCTCATCCCATCACAACCCATCCCCGGGATCCCTTCCCAGGGATCCCATCCCATCCCAGGGATCCCATCCCAGGTATTCCAACCCATCCCAGGGATCCCATCCCATTCGAGGGATCACATTCCTGTGATCCCAACCCAGGGATCCCATCCCATACCAGGGATCCCAACCCATCCCAGGGATCCCATCCCATCCCAGCTATCCCATCCCATCCCATCCCATCCCATCCCATCCCATCCCATCCCATCCCAGCGATCCCATCCCATCCCCGGGATCCCATCCCATCCCATCCCATCCTATCCCATCCCATCCCATCCCATCCCATCCCATCCCATCCCATCCCATCCCATCCCATCCCATCCCATCCCATCCCTTCCCATCCCATCCCATCCCATCCCATCCCATCCCATCCCATCCCAGGGATCCCATCCCATCCCATAACAGGGATCCCATCCCATCCCAGCTATCCCATCCCAGGTATTCCATCCCATCCCGGGGATCCCATTTCATCTGTTCCCATCCCAGGGATCCCATACCATCCCAGGGATCCAATCCCATCCCAACCCATCCCATCCCATGGATCCCATCCCATCCCAGGGATCCCATCTCATCCCAGGGATCACATCCCATGCCAGGGATCCCATGTCAGAGATCCCATCCCATCTCACGGATGCCATTCCAGGGATTCGATCCCAACCCAGGGATCCCATCCCATCACAGGAATCCCATTGCAGGGATCCCATCCCATCCCATCCCAGGAATCCCATCCCATCCCATTCCAGGGATTCCATCCCATTCCAGTGAACACATCCCATCCCAGGGATCCCATCCCAGGCATCCCATCCCATCCCATCCGAACTCATCCCAGGTATCCCATCCCAGGGATCCCATCCCATCCCAGCGCAGGGATCCCATCCCATCCCATAGCAGGGATCCCATCCCATCCCATAGCAGGGATCCCATCCCATCCCATGCCATCGCATCCCATCCCATCCCAATCATCCCTGCTATCTCATGCCAGGTATTCCATCCCATCCCAGGGATCCCATCCCAACCAATCCCATCCCAGGGATACCATCCCATCCCATCCCAGGTTTCCCATCCCATTCCAGGGATGCCATCCCATCCCATCCCATCGCAACCCATCCCATCCTATCCCATTCCCATCCCATCCCATCCCATCCCAGGGATCCCATCCAATCCCATCGCAACCCATCCCATCCTATCCTATTCCCATCCCATCCCATCCCATCCCATCCCAGGGATCCCATCCCATCCCATCTCATCCCAGGGATCCCATGCCATGCCATCCCATCCCATCCCAGGGATCCCATCCCGTCCAAACCCATCCCATCCCCTCCCAGTGAACACATCCCATCCCATGGATCCCAACCCATCCCAGGGATCCCATCCCATCCAATCCCATCCGAACCCATCCCAGGTATCCCATCCCAGGGATCCCATCCCATCCCAGCGCAGGGGTCCCATCCCATCCCATAGCAGGGATCCCATCCCATCCCATAGCAGGGATCCCATACCAACTAATCCCATCCCAGGGATCCCATCCCATCCCAGGGATCCCATCCCATCCCATCCGAACCCATCCCATCCTATCCCATTCCCATCCCATCCCATCCCATCCCAGGGATCCCATCACAGCCCATCTCATCCCAGGGATCCCATGCCATGCCATCCCATCCCATCCCAGGGATCCCATCCCATCCAAACCCATCCCATCCCATCCCATCCCATCCCATCCCATCCCATCCCAGGGATTCCATTCCATCCCAGGGATCCCATCCCATACGAGGGATCATAATCCAGGGATCCCATCCCTAGGATCCCATCTCATCCCATCCCAGGGATCCAATCCCATCCCATCTCATCCCAGGGATCCCATAAGATCCCATTAAACGGTTCCCAACCCATCCCAACCCATCCCATCCCATGGATCCCATCCCAGGGATCCCATCCCAGGGATCCCATACCATCCCAGGGATCCCATCCCATCCCATCCCATCCCGTCCAATCCCATCCCATATCATCCCTGCTATCTCATGCCAGGTATTCCATCTCATCCCAGGGATCCAATCTCATCCCAGGGATCACATCCCATGCCAGGGATCCCACGTCAGAGATCCCATCCCATCTCACGGATGCCATCCCAGGGATTCGATCCCAACCCAGGGATCCCATCCCATCCCAGGAATCCCATTCCAGGGATCCGATCCCATCCAATCCCAGAAATCCCATCCCATTCCAGGGATCCCATCCCATCCCAGTGAACACATCCCATCCCAGGGATCCCATCCCATCCTGGGGATCCCATCCCATCCCATCCATTCCCTTCCGAACCCATCCCAGGTATCCCATCCCAGGGATCCCATCCCATCCCAGCGCACGGATCCCATCCCAACCCATAGCAGGGATCCCATCCCATCCCATAGCAGGGATCCCATCCCATCCCATCCTATCCCATTCCCATCCCAGAGATCCCATCCCATCCCAGGGATCCCATCCCATCCCAGGGATAACATCACAGGGATCCCATCCCATCCCATCCCAGGGATCCAATTCCATTCCATCCCATCCCATCTCATCCCAGGGATCACATCCCATCCCAGGGATCCCATGACAGAGATCCCATCCCATGCCAGGGATCCCATGACAGAGATCCCATCCCATCTCACGGATGCCATCCCAGGGATTCGATCCCAACCCAGGGATCCGATTCCATCCCAGGAATCCCATTCCAGGGATCCCATCCCATCCCATCCCATCCCAGGAATCCCATCCCATCCCATTCCAGGGATTCCATCCCATCCCAGTGAACACATCCCATCCCAGGGATCCCATCCCATCCCATCCCAGGGATCCCATCCCAACAAATCCCATCCCAGCCCATCTCATCCCAGGGATCCCATGCCATGCCATCCCATCCCATCCCATCCCAGGGATCCCATCCCATCCAAACCCATCCCATCCCATCCCATCCCATCCCATCCTATCCCATTCCCATCCCATCCCATCCCATCCCAGGGATCCCATCCCATCCCAGCTATCCCATCCCAGGGACTCCATCCCATCACGGGGATCCCATTTCATCTGTTCCCATCCCTGGGATCCCATCCCATCCCATCCCATGGATCCAATCCCATCCCAACCCATCCCATCCCATGGATCCCATCCCATCCCATCCCATCCCATCCCATCCCATCCCATGCCGTCCCAGGGATCCCATCCCATCCCAGAGATCCCATCCCATCCCATCCCATCCCATCCCATCCCATCCCATCCCAGGGATCCCATCCCAGGGATCCCATCCCAGGGATCCAATCCCATCCCATCTCATTCCAGGGATCCCATAAGATCCCATCAAACGGTTCCCAACCCATCCCAACCCATCCCATCCCATGGATCCCATCCCATCCCAGCTATCCCATCCCAGAAATCCCTTCCCATCCCAGGGATCCCATCCCATCCCAGCTATCCCATCCCAGGGATTCCATCCCATCCCGGGGATCCCATTTCATCTGTTCCCATCCCAGGGATCCCATCCCATCCCAGGGATCCCATCCCATCCCAACCCATCCCATCCCATTCCAGGGATACCATCCCATCCCAGCTATCCCATCCCAGGGATTCCATCCCATCCCAGGGATCCCATTTCATCTGTTCCCATCCCAGGGATCCCATCCCATCCCAGGGATCCCATCCCATCCCAACCCATCCCATCCCACCCCATCGATCCAATCCCATCCCAACCCATCCCATCCCATGGATCCCATCCCATCCCAGGGATCCCATCCCATCCCATCCCATCCCAGGGATCGCATCCCATCCCATACAATCCCATGCCACCCCATCCCATCCCATTCCATCCCATCCCATCCCATCCCATCCCATCCCATCCCAACCCATCCCATCCCATCCCATGCCGTCCCAGGGATCCCATCCCATCCCAGGGATCCCATCAAATCCCTTCCCAGCCCATCCCATCCCTTCCCATCCCATCCCATCCCATCCCATCCCATCCCATCCCATCCCATCCCATCCCATCCCATCCCATCCCATCCCATCCCATCCCAGGGATCCCATCCCAGGGATCCCATCCCAGGGATCCCATCCCATCACCGGGATCCCATCCCAGGGATTCCATCCCATCCCAGGGATCCCATCCCATACGAGGGATCACATTCCAGGGATCCCATCCCTAGGATCCCATCTCATCCCATCCCAGGGATCCAATCCCATCCCATCTCATCCCAGGGATCCCATAAGATCCCATCAAACGGTTCCCAACCCATCCCAACCCATCCCATCCCAGGGATCCCATCCCAGGGATCCCATCCCATCCCAGGGATCCCATCCCATCCCATCCCATCCCATCCCATCCCATCCCATATCATCCCTGCTATCTCATGCCAGGTATTCCATCTCATCCCAGGGATCCAATCCCAGGGATCCCATCCCCTCCCATCCCTTCACATGCCATCCCATCCCATCCCAGGGATCACATCCCATCCCAGGGATAACATCCCAGGGATCCCATCCCATCCCAGGGATCCAATTCCATTCCATCCCATCCCATCTCATCCCAGGGATCACATCCCATGCCAGGTATCCCATGTCAGAGATCCCATCCCATCTCACGGATGCCATCCCAGGGATTCGATCCCAACCCAGGGATCCCATCCCATCCCAGGAATCCCATTCCAGGGATCCCATCCCATCCCATCCCAGGAATCCCATCCCATCCCATTCCAGGGATTCCATCCCATCCCAGTGAACACATCCCATCCCAGCGATCCCATCCCATCCCAGGGATCCCATCCCATCCCATCCAATACCATCCGAACCCAGCCCAGGGATCCCATCCCAGGGATCCCATTCCATCCCAGCGCAGGGATCCCATCCCATCCCATAGCAGGGATCCCATCCCATCCCATCCCATATCATCCCTGCTATCTCATGCCAGGTATTCCATCCCATCCCAGGGATCCCATCCCAACCAATCCCATCCCAGGGATACCATCCCATCCCATCCCAGGGATCCCATCCCATCCCAGGGATCCCATCCCATCCCATCCCATCCCATCCCATCCCATCCCATCCCATCCCATCCCATCCCGTCCCATCCAAGGGATCCCATCCATTCCCAACCCAGGAATCCCATCCCTTCCCTTTCCAGGGATCCCGTCCCATCCCAGGGATCCCAACCCATCCGATCCCAGGGATCCCATCTCATCCCAGCTATCCCATCCCATCCCAGGGATTCCATCCCATCCCAGGGATCCTATTCCATCTGTTCCCATCCCAGGTATCCTATCCCATCCCGTTCCATCCAAGGGATCCAATAAATTCCCAACCCAGGAATCCCATCCCTTCCCTTTCCAGGGATCCCATCCCATTCCAGGGATCCCGTCCCATCCCAGGGATCCAATCCCAGGGATCCCAACCCATACCAGACATCCCATCCCAGGGATCCCATCCCAGAGATCCCATCCCATCCCATACCAGGGATCCCATCCAATCCCAGGTATCCCATCCCATCCCATCCTATCCCATCCCATCCCATCCCATCCCATCCCATCCCATCCCATCCCATCCCATCCCATCCCAGGGATCTGCTCCCATCCCAGGGATCCCCTGCCATCCCAGGGATCGCATCCCATCCCATCCCCGGGATCCCTTCCCAGGGATCCCATCCCATCCCAGGGCTCCCATCCCAGGGATTCCATCCCATCCCAGGGATCCCATACCATACGAGGGATCACATTCCTGGGATCCCAACCCAGGGATCCCATCCCATCCCAGGGATCCCATCCCATCCCATCTCATCCCATCACAACCCATCCCCGGGATCCCTTCCCAGGGATCCCATCCCATCCCAGGGATCCCATCCCAGGGATTCCAACCCATCCCAGGGATCCCATCCCATTCGAGGGATCACATTCCTGTGATCCCAACCCAGGGATCCCATCCCATACCAGGGATCCCAACCCATCCCAGGGATCCCATCCCATCCCAGCTATCCCATCCCATCCCATCCCATCCCATCCCATCCCATCCCATCCCATCCCAGCGATCCCATCCCATCCCCGGGATCCCATCCCATCCCATCCCATCCTATCCCATCCCATCCCATCCCATCCCATCCCATCCCATCCCATCCCATCCCTTCCCATCCCATCCCATCCCATCCCATCCCATCCCATCCCATCCCATCCCATCCCAGGGATCCCATCCCATCCCATAACAGGGATCCCATCCCATCCCAGCTATCCCATCCCAGGGATTCCATCCCATCCCGGGGATCCCATTTCATCTGTTCCCATCCCAGGGATCCCATACCATCCCAGGGATCCAATCCCATCCCAACCCATCCCATCCCATGGATCCCATCCCATCCCAGGGATCCCATCTCATCCCAGGGATCACATCCCATGCCAGGGATCCCATGTCAGAGATCCCATCCCATCTCACGGATGCCATTCCAGGGATTCGATCCCAACCCAGGGATCCCATCCCATCACAGGAATCCCATTGCAGGGATCCCATCCCATCCCATCCCAGGAATCCCATCCCATCCCATTCCAGGGATTCCATCCCATTCCAGTGAACACATCCCATCCCAGGGATCCCATCCCAGGCATCCCATCCCATCCCATCCGAACTCATCCCAGGTATCCCATCCCAGGGATCCCATCCCATCCCAGCGCAGGGATCCCATCCCATCCCAGCGCAGGCGTCCCATCCCATCCCATAGCAGGGATCCCATCCCATCCCATCCCAGGGATCCCATCCCATCCCAATCATCCCTGCTATCTCATGCCAGGTATTCCATCCCATCCCAGGGATCCCATCCCAACCAATCCCATCCCAGGGATACCATCCCATCCCATCCCAGGTTTCCCATCCCATTCCAGGGATGCCATCCCATCCCATCCCATCGCAACCCATCCCATCCTATCCCATTCCCATCCCATCCCATCCCATCCCAGGGATCCCATCCAATCCCATCGCAACCCATCCCATCCTATCCTATTCCCATCCCATCCCATCCCATCCCATCCCAGGGATCCCATCCCATCCCATCTCATCCCAGGGATCCCATGCCATGCCATCCCATCCCATCCCAGGGATCCCATCCCATCCAAACCCATCCCATCCCCTCCCAGTGAACACATCCCATCCCATGGATCCCAACCCATCCCAGGGATCCCATCCCATCCAATCCCATCCGAACCCATCCCAGGTATCCCATCCCAGGGATCCCATCCCATCCCAGCGCAGGGGTCCCATCCCATCCCATAGCAGGGATCCCATCCCATCCCATAGCAGGGATCCCATACCAACTAATCCCATCCCAGGGATCCCATCCCATCCCAGGGATCCCATCCCATCCCATCCGAACCCATCCCATCCTATCCCATTCCCATCCCATCCCATCCCATCCCAGGGATCCCATCAGAGCCCATCTCATCCCAGGGATCCCATGCCATGCCATCCCATCCCATCCCAGGGATCCCATCCCATCCAAACCCATCCCATCCCATCCCATCCCATCCCATCCCATCCCAGGGATTCCATTCCATCCCAGGGATCCCATCCCATACGAGGGATCATAATCCAGGGATCCCATCCCTAGGATCCCATCTCATCCCATCCCAGGGATCCAATCCCATCCCATCTCATCCCAGGGATCCCATAAGATCCCATTAAACGGTTCCCAACCCATCCCAACCCATCCCATCCCATGGATCCCATCCCAGGGATCCCATCCCAGGGATCCCATACCATCCCAGGGATCCCATCCCATCCCATCCCATCCCGTCCAATCCCATCCCATATCATCCCTGCTATCTCATGCCAGGTATTCCATCTCATCCCAGGGATCCAATCTCATCCCAGGGATCACATCCCATGCCAGGGATCCCACGTCAGAGATCCCATCCCATCTCACGGATGCCATCCCAGGGATTCGATCCCAACCCAGGGATCCCATCCCATCCCAGGAATCCCATTCCAGGGATCCGATCCCATCCAATCCCAGAAATCCCATCCCATTCCAGGGATCCCATCCCATCCCAGTGAACACATCCCATCCCAGGGATCCCATCCCATCCTGGGGATCCCATCCCATCCCATCCATTCCCTTCCGAACCCATCCCAGGTATCCCATCCCAGGGATCCCATCCCATCCCAGCGCACGGATCCCATCCCAACCCATAGCAGGGATCCCATCCCATCCCATAGCAGGGATCCCATCCCATCCCATCCTATCCCATTCCCATCCCAGAGATCCCATCCCATCCCAGGGATCCCATCCCATCCCAGGGATAACATCACAGGGATCCCATCCCATCCGATCCCAGGGATCCAATTCCATTCCATCCCATCCCATCTCATCCCAGGGATCACATCCCATCCCAGGGATCCCATGACAGAGATCCCATCCCATGCCAGGGATCCCATGACAGAGATCCCATCCCATCTCACGGATGCCATCCCAGGGATTCGATCCCAACCCAGGGATCCGATTCCATCCCAGGAATCCCATTCCAGGGATCCCATCCCATCCCATCCCAGGAATCCCATCCCATCCCATTCCAGGGATTCCATCCCATCCCAGTGAACACATCCCATCCCAGGGATCCCATCCCATCCCATCCCAGGGATCCCATCCCAACAAATCCCATCCCAGCCCATCTCATCCCAGGGATCCCATGCCATGCCATCCCATCCCATCCCATCCCAGGGATCCCATCCCATCCAAACCCATCCCATCCCATCCCATCCCATCCCATCCTATCCCATTCCCATCCCATCCCATCCCATCCCATCCCAGGGATCCCATCCCATCCCAGCTATCCCATCCCAGGGACTCCATCCCATCACGGGGATCCCATTTCATCTGTTCCCATCCCTGGGATCCCATCCCATCCCATCCCATGGATCCAATCCCATCCCAACCCATCCCATCCCATGGATCCCATCCCATCCCATCCCATCCCATCCCATCCCATCCCATCCCATGCCGTCCCAGGGATCCCATCCCATCCCAGAGATCCCATCCCATCCCATCCCATCCCATCCCATCCCATCCCATCCCAGGGATCCCATCCCAAGGATCCCATCCCAGGGATCCAATCCCATCCCATCTCATTCCAGGGATCCCATAAGATCCCATCAAACGGTTCCCAACCCATCCCAACCCATCCCATCCCATGGATCCCATCCCATCCCAGCTATCCCATCCCAGAAATCCCTTCCCATCCCAGGGATCCCATCCCATCCCAGCTATCCCATCCCAGGGATTCCATCCCATCCCGGGGATCCCATTTCATCTGTTCCCATCCCAGGGATCCCATCCCATCCCAGGGATCCCATCCCATCCCAACCCATCCCATCCCATTCCAGGGATACCATCCCATCCCAGCTATCCCATCCCAGGGATTCCATCCCATCCCAGGGATCCCATTTCATCTGTTCCCATCCCAGGGATCCCATCCCATCCCAGGGATCCCATCCCATCCCAACCCATCCCATCCCACCCCATCGATCCAATCCCATCCCAACCCATCCCATCCCATGGATCCCATCCCATCCCAGGGATCCCATCCCATCCCATCCCATCCCAGGGATCGCATCCCATCCCATACAATCCCATCCCACCCCATCCCATCCCATTCCATCCCATCCCATCCCATCCCATCCCATCCCATCCCATCCCATCCCATCCCAACCCATCCCATCCCATCCCATGCCGTCCCAGGGATCCCATCCCATCCCAGGGATCCCATCAAATCCCTTCCCAGCCCATCCCATCCCTTCCCATCCCATCCCATCCCATCCCATCCCATCCCATCCCATCCCATCCCATCCCAGGGATCCCATCCCAGGGATCCCATCCCAGGGATCCCATCCCATCACCGGGATCCCATCCCAGGGATTCCATCCCATCCCAGGGATCCCATCCCATACGAGGGATCACATTCCAGGGATCCCATCCCTAGGATCCCATCTCATCCCATCCCAGGGATCCAATCCCATCCCATCTCATCCCAGGGATCCCATAAGATCCCATCAAACGGTTCCCAACCCATCCCAACCCATCCCATCCCAGGGATCCCATCCCAGGGATCCCATCCCATCCCAGGGATCCCATCCCATCCCATCCCATCCCATCCCATCCCATCCCATATCATCCCTGCTATCTCATGCCAGGTATTCCATCTCATCCCAGGGATCCAATCCCAGGGATCCCATCCCCTCCCATCCCTTCACATGCCATCCCATCCCATCCCAGGGATCACATCCCATCCCAGGGATAACATCCCAGGGATCCCATCCCATCCCAGGGATCCAATTCCATTCCATCCCATCCCATCTCATCCCAGGGATCACATCCCATGCCAGGTATCCCATGTCAGAGATCCCATCCCATCTCACGGATGCCATCCCAGGGATTCGATCCCAACCCAGGGATCCCATCCCATCCCAGGAATCCCATTCCAGGGATCCCATCCCATCCCATCCCAGGAATCCCATCCCATCCCATTCCAGGGATTCCATCCCATCCCAGTGAACACATCCCATCCCAGCGATCCCATCCCATCCCAGGGATCCCATCCCATCCCATCCAATACCATCCGAACCCAGCCCAGGGATCCCATCCCAGGGATCCCATTCCATCCCAGCGCAGGGATCCCATCCCATCCCATAGCAGGGATCCCATCCCATCCCATCCCATATCATCCCTGCTATCTCATGCCAGGTATTCCATCCCATCCCAGGGATCCCATCCCAACCAATCCCATCCCAGGGATACCATCCCATCCCATCCCAGGGATCCCATCCCATCCCAGGGATCCCATCCCATCCCATCCCATCCCATCCCGTCCCATCCAAGGGATCCCATCCATTCCCAACCCAGGAATCCCATCCCTTCCCTTTCCAGGGATCCCGTCCCATCCCAGGGATCCCAACCCATCCGATCCCAGGGATCCCATCTCATCCCAGCTATCCCATCCCATCCCAGGGATTCCATCCCATCCCAGGGATCCTATTCCATCTGTTCCCATCCCAGGTATCCTATCCCATCCCGTTCCATCCAAGGGATCCAATCCATTCCCAACCCAGGAATCCCATCCCTTCCCTTTCCAGGGATCCCATCCCATTCCAGGGATCCCGTCCCATCCCAGGGATCCAATCCCAGGGATCCCAACCCATACCAGACATCCCATCCCAGGGATCCCATCCCAGAGATCCCATCCCATCCCATACCAGGGATCCCATCCAATCCCAGGTATCCCATCCCATCCCATCCTATCCCATCCCATCCCATCCCATCCCATCCCATCCCATCCCATCCCATCCCATCCCATCCCATCCCAGGGATCTGCTCCCATCCCAGGGATCCCCTGCCATCCCAGGGATCGCATCCCATCCCATCCCCGGGATCCCTTCCCAGGGATCCCATCCCATCCCAGGGCTCCCATCCCAGGGATTCCATCCCATACCAGGGATCCCAACCCATCCCAGGGATCCCATCCCATCCCAGCTATCCCATCCCATCCCATCCCATCCCATCCCATCCCATCCCATCCCATCCCAGCGATCCCATCCCATCCCCGGGATCCCATCCCATCCCATCCCATCCTATCCCATCCCATCCCATCCCATCCCATCCCATCCCATCCCATCCCATCCCTTCCCATCCCATCCCATCCCATCCCATCCCATCCCATCCCATCCCATCCCAGGGATCCCATCCCATCCCATAACAGGGATCCCATCCCATCCCAGCTATCCCATCCCAGGGATTCCATCCCATCCCGGGGATCCCATTTCATCTGTTCCCATCCCAGGGATCCCATACCATCCCAGGGATCCAATCCCATCCCAACCCATCCCATCCCATGGATCCCATCCCATCCCAGGGATCCCATCTCATCCCAGGGATCACATCCCATGCCAGGGATCCCATGTCAGAGATCCCATCCCATCTCACGGATGCCATTCCAGGGATTCGATCCCAACCCAGGGATCCCATCCCATCACAGGAATCCCATTGCAGGGATCCCATCCCATCCCATCCCAGGAATCCCATCCCATCCCATTCCAGGGATTCCATCCCATTCCAGTGAACACATCCCATCCCAGGGATCCCATCCCAGGCATCCCATCCCATCCCATCCGAACTCATCCCAGGTATCCCATCCCAGGGATCCCATCCCATCCCAGCGCAGGGATCCCATCCCATCCCATAGCAGGGATCCCATCCCATCCCATAGCAGGGATCCCATCCCATCCCATGCCATCGCATCCCATCCCATCCCAATCATCCCTGTTATCTCATGCCAGGTATTCCATCCCATCCCAGGGATCCCATCCCAACCAATCCCATCCCAGGGATACCATCCCATCCCATCCCAGGTTTCCCATCCCATTCCAGGGATGCCATCCCATCCCATCCCATCGCAACCCATCCCATCCTATCCCATTCCCATCCCATCCCATCCCATCCCAGGGATCCCATCCAATCCCATCGCAACCCATCCCATCCTATCCTATTCCCATCCCATCCCATCCCATCCCATCCCAGGGATCCCATCCCATCCCATCTCATCCCAGGGATCCCATGCCATGCCATCCCATCCCATCCCAGGGATCCCATCCCATCCAAACCCATCCCATCCCCTCCCAGTGAACACATCCCATCCCATGGATCCCAACCCATCCCAGGGATCCCATCCCATCCAATCCCATCCGAACCCATCCCAGGTATCCCATCCCAGGGATCCCATCCCATCCCAGCGCAGGGGTCCCATCCCATCCCATAGCAGGGATCCCATCCCATCCCATAGCAGGGATCCCATACCAACTAATCCCATCCCAGGGATCCCATCCCATCCCATCCGAACCCATCCCATCCTATCCCATTCCCATCCCATCCCATCCCATCCCAGGGATCCCATCACAGCCCATCTCATCCCAGGGATCCCATGCCATGCCATCCCATCCCATCCCAGGGATCCCATCCCATCCAAACCCATCCCATCCCATCCCATCCCATCCCATCCCATCCCATCCCAGGGATTCCATTCCATCCCAGGGATCCCATCCCATACGAGGGATCATAATCCAGGGATCCCATCCCTAGGATCCCATCTCATCCCATCCCAGGGATCCAATCCCATCCCATCTCATCCCAGGGATCCCATAAGATCCCATTAAACGGTTCCCAACCCATCCCAACCCATCCCATCCCATGGATCCCATCCCAGGGATCCCATCCCAGGGATCCCATACCATCCCAGGGATCCCATCCCATCCCATCCCATCCCGTCCAATCCCATCCCATATCATCCCTGCTATCTCATGCCAGGTATTCCATCTCATCCCAGGGATCCAATCTCATCCCAGGGATCACATCCCATGCCAGGGATCCCACGTCAGAGATCCCATCCCATCTCACGGATGCCATCCCAGGGATTCGATCCCAACCCAGGGATCCCATCCCATCCCAGGAATCCCATTCCAGGGATCCGATCCCATCCAATCCCAGAAATCCCATCCCATTCCAGGGATCCCATCCCATCCCAGGGATAACATCACAGGGATCCCATCCCATCCCATCCCAGGGATCCAATTCCATTCCATCCCATCCCATCTCATCCCAGGGATCACATCCCATCCCAGGGATCCCATGACAGAGATCCCATCCCATGCCAGGGATCCCATGACAGAGATCCCATCCCATCTCACGGATGCCATCCCAGGGATTCGATCCCAACCCAGGGATCCGATTCCATCCCAGGAATCCCATTCCAGGGATCCCATCCCATCCCATCCCATCCCAGGAATCCCATCCCATCCCATTCCAGGGATTCCATCCCATCCCAGTGAACACATCCCATCCCAGGGATCCCATCCCATCCCATCCCAGGGATCCCATCCCAACAAATCCCATCCCAGCCCATCTCATCCCAGGGATCCCATGCCATGCCATCCCATCCCATCCCATCCCAGGGATCCCATCCCATCCAAACCCATCCCATCCCATCCCATCCCATCCCATCCTATCCCATTCCCATCCCATCCCATCCCATCCCATCCCAGGGATCCCATCCCATCCCAGCTATCCCATCCCAGGGACTCCATCCCATCACGGGGATCCCATTTCATCTGTTCCCATCCCTGGGATCCCATCCCATCCCATCCCATGGATCCAATCCCATCCCAACCCATCCCATCCCATGGATCCCATCCCATCCCATCCCATCCCATCCCATCCCATCCCATCCCATGCCGTCCCAGGGATCCCATCCCATCCCAGAGATCCCATCCCATCCCATCCCATCCCATCCCATCCCAGGGATCCCATCCCAGGGATCCCATCCCAGGGATCCAATCCCATCCCATCTCATTCCAGGGATCCCATAAGATCCCATCAAACGGTTCCCAACCCATCCCAACCCATCCCATCCCATGGATCCCATCCCATCCCAGCTATCCCATCCCAGAAATCCCTTCCCATCCCAGGGATCCCATCCCATCCCAGCTATCCCATCCCAGGGATTCCATCCCATCCCGGGGATCCCATTTCATCTGTTCCCATCCCAGGGATCCCATCCCATCCCAGGGATCCCATCCCATCCCAACCCATCCCATCCCATTCCAGGGATACCATCCCATCCCAGCTATCCCATCCCAGGGATTCCATCCCATCCCAGGGATCCCATTTCATCTGTTCCCATCCCAGGGATCCCATCCCATCCCAGGGATCCCATCCCATCCCAACCCATCCCATCCCACCCCATCGATCCAATCCCATCCCAACCCATCCCATCCCATGGATCCCATCCCATCCCAGGGATCCCATCCCATCCCATCCCAGGGATCGCATCCCATCCCATACAATCCCATCCCACCCCATCCCATCCCATTCCATCCCATCCCATCCCATCCCATCCCATCCCATCCCATCCCAACCCATCCCATCCCATCCCATGCCGTCCCAGGGATCCCATCCCATCCCAGGGATACCATCAAATCCCTTCCCAGCCCATCCCATCCCTTCCCATCCCATCCCATCCCATCCCATCCCATCCCATCCCAGGGATCCCATCCCAGGGATCCCATCCCAGGGATCCCATCCCATCACCGGGATCCCATCCCAGGGATTCCATCCCATCCCAGGGATCCCATCCCATACGAGGGATCACATTCCAGGGATCCCATCCCTAGGATCCCATCTCATCCCATCCCAGGGATCCAATCCCATCCCATCTCATCCCAGGGATCCCATAAGATCCCATCAAACGGTTCCCATCCCATCCCAACCCATCCCATCCCAGGGATCCCATCCCAGGGATCCCATCCCATCCCAGGGATCCCATCCCATCCCATCCCATCCCATCCCATCCCATCCCATATCATCCCTGCTATCTCATGCCAGGTATTCCATCTCATCCCAGGGATCCAATCCCAGGGATCCCATCCCCTCCCATCCCTTCACATGCCATCCCATCCCATCCCAGGGATCACATCCCATCCCAGGGATAACATCCCAGGGATCCCATCCCATCCCAGGGATCCAATTCCATTCCATCCCATCCCATCTCATCCCAGGGATCACATCCCATGCCAGGTATCCCATGTCAGAGATCCCATCCCATCTCACGGATGCCATCCCAGGGATTCGATCCCAACCCAGGGATCCCATCCCATCCCAGGAATCCCATTCCAGGGATCCCATCCCATCCCATCCCAGGAATCCCATCCCATCCCATTCCAGGGATTCCATCCCATCCCAGTGAACACATCCCATCCCAGCGATCCCATCCCATCCCAGGGATCCCATCCCATCCCATCCAATACCATCCGAACCCAGCCCAGGGATCCCATCCCAGGGATCCCATTCCATCCCAGCGCAGGGATCCCATCCCATCCCATAGCAGGGATCCCATCCCATCCCATCCCATATCATCCCTGCTATCTCATGCCAGGTATTCCATCCCATCCCAGGGATCCCATCCCAACCAATCCCATCCCAGGGATACCATCCCATCCCATCCCAGGGATCCCAACCCATCCGATCCCAGGGATCCCATCTCATCCCAGCTATCCCATCCCATCCCAGGGATTCCATCCCATCCCAGGGATCCTATTCCATCTGTTCCCATCCCAGGTATCCTATCCCATCCCGTTCCATCCAAGGGATCCAATCCATTCCCAACCCAGGAATCCCATCCCTTCCCTTTCCAGGGATCCCATCCCATTCCAGGGATCCCGTCCCATCCCAGGGATCCAATCCCAGGGATCCCAACCCATACCAGACATCCCATCCCAGGGATCCCATCCCAGAGATCCCATCCCATCCCATACCAGGGATCCCATCCAATCCCAGGTATCCCATCCCATCCCATCCTATCCCATCCCATCCCATCCCATCCCATCCCATCCCATCCCATCCCATCCCATCCCATCCCATCCCAGGGATCTGCTCCCATCCCAGGGATCCCCTGCCATCCCAGGGATCGCATCCCATCCCATCCCCGGGATCCCTTCCCAGGGATCCCATCCCATCCCAGGGCTCCCATCCCAGGGATTCCATCCCATCCCAGGGATCCCATCCCATACGAGGGATCACATTCCTGGGATCCCAACCCAGGGATCCCATCCCATCCCAGGGATCCCATCCCATCCCATCTCATCCCATCACAACCCATCCCCGGGATCCCTTCCCAGGGATCCCATCCCATCCCAGGGATCCCATCCCAGGGATTCCAACCCATCCCAGGGATCCCATCCCATTCGAGGGATCACATTCCTGTGATCCCAACCCAGGGATCCCATCCCATACCAGGGATCCCATCCCATCCCAGGGATCCCATGACAGAGATCCCATCCCATGCCAGGGATCCCATGACAGAGATCCCATCCCATCTCACGGATGCCATCCCAGGGATTCGATCCCAACCCAGGGATCCGATTCCATCCCAGGAATCCCATTCCAGGGATCCCATCCCATCCCATCCCATCCCAGGAATCCCATCCCATCCCATTCCAGGGATTCCATCCCATCCCAGTGAACACATCCCATCCCAGGGATCCCATCCCATCCCATCCCAGGGATCCCATCCCAACAAATCCCATCCCAGCCCATCTCATCCCAGGGATCCCATGCCATGCCATCCCATCCCATCCCATCCCAGGGATCCCATCCCATCCAAACCCATCCCATCCCATCCCATCCCATCCTATCCCATTCCCATCCCATCCCATCCCATCCCAGGGATCCCATCCCATCCCAGCTATCCCATCCCAGGGACTCCATCCCATCACGGGGATCCCATTTCATCTGTTCCCATCCCTGGGATCCCATCCCATCCCATCCCATGGATCCAATCCCATCCCAACCCATCCCATCCCATGGATCCCATCCCATCCCATCCCATCCCATCCCATCCCATCCCATCCCATGCCGTCCCAGGGATCCCATCCCATCCCAGAGATCCCATCCCATCCCATCCCATCCCATCCCATCCCATCCCATCCCAGGGATCCCATCCCAGGGATCCCATCCCAGGGATCCAATCCCATCCCATCTCATTCCAGGGATCCCATAAGATCCCATCAAACGGTTCCCAACCCATCCCAACCCATCCCATCCCATGGATCCCATCCCATCCCAGCTATCCCATCCCAGAAATCCCTTCCCATCCCAGGGATCCCATCCCATCCCAGCTATCCCATCCCAGGGATTCCATCCCATCCCGGGGATCCCATTTCATCTGTTCCCATCCCAGGGATCCCATCCCATCCCAGGGATCCCATCCCATCCCAACCCATCCCATCCCATTCCAGGGATACCATCCCATCCCAGCTATCCCATCCCAGGGATTCCATCCCATCCCAGGGATCCCATTTCATCTGTTCCCATCCCAGGGATCCCATCCCATCCCAGGGATCCCATCCCATCCCAACCCATCCCATCCCACCCCATCGATCCAATCCCATCCCAACCCATCCCATCCCATGGATCCCATCCCATCCCAGGGATCCCATCCCATCCCATCCCATCCCAGGGATCGCATCCCATCCCATACAATCCCATCCCACCCCATCCCATCCCATTCCATCCCATCCCATCCCATCCCATCCCATCCCATCCCAACCCATCCCATCCCATCCCATGCCGTCCCAGGGATCCCATCCCATCCCAGGGATCCCATCAAATCCCTTCCCAGCCCATCCCATCCCTTCCCATCCCATCCCATCCCATCCCATCCCATCCCATCCCATCCCATCCCATCCCATCCCATCCCATCCCAGGGATCCCATCCCAGGGATCCCATCCCAGGGATCCCATCCCATCACCGGGATCCCATCCCAGGGATTCCATCCCATCCCAGGGATCCCATCCCATACGAGGGATCACATTCCAGGGATCCCATCCCTAGGATCCCATCTCATCCCATCCCAGGGATCCAATCCCATCCCATCTCATCCCAGGGATCCCATAAGATCCCATCAAACGGTTCCCAACCCATCCCAACCCATCCCATCCCAGGGATCCCATCCCAGGGATCCCATCCCATCCCAGGGATCCCATCCCATCCCATCCCATCCCATCCCATCCCATCCCATATCATCCCTGCTATCTCATGCCAGGTATTCCATCTCATCCCAGGGATCCAATCCCAGGGATCCCATCCCCTCCCATCCCTTCACATGCCATCCCATCCCATCCCAGGGATCACATCCCATCCCAGGGATAACATCCCAGGGATCCCATCCCATCCCAGGGATCCAATTCCATTCCATCCCATCCCATCTCATCCCAGGGATCACATCCCATGCCAGGTATCCCATGTCAGAGATCCCATCCCATCTCACGGATGCCATCCCAGGGATTCGATCCCAACCCAGGGATCCCATCCCATCCCAGGAATCCCATTCCAGGGATCCCATCCCATCCCATCCCAGGAATCCCATCCCATCCCATTCCAGGGATTCCATCCCATCCCAGTGAACACATCCCATCCCAGCGATCCCATCCCATCCCAGGGATCCCATCCCATCCCATCCAATACCATCCGAACCCAGCCCAGGGATCCCATCCCAGGGATCCCATTCCATCCCAGCGCAGGGATCCCATCCCATCCCATAGCAGGGATCCCATCCCATCCCATCCCATATCATCCCTGCTATCTCATGCCAGGTATTCCATCCCATCCCAGGGATCCCATCCCAACCAATCCCATCCCAGGGATACCATCCCATCCCATCCCAGGGATCCCATCCCATCCCAGGGATCCCATCCCATCCCATCCCATCCCATCCCATCCCATCCCATCCCATCCCATCCCATCCCATCCCGTCCCATCCAAGGGATCCCATCCATTCCCAACCCAGGAATCCCATCCCTTCCCTTTCCAGGGATCCCGTCCCATCCCAGGGATCCCAACCCATCCGATCCCAGGGATCCCATCTCATCCCAGCTATCCCATCCCATCCCAGGGATTCCATCCCATCCCAGGGATCCTATTCCATCTGTTCCCATCCCAGGTATCCTATCCCATCCCGTTCCATCCAAGGGATCCAATAAATTCCCAACCCAGGAATCCCATCCCTTCCCTTTCCAGGGATCCCATCCCATTCCAGGGATCCCGTCCCATCCCAGGGATCCAATCCCAGGGATCCCAACCCATACCAGACATCCCATCCCAGGGATCCCATCCCAGAGATCCCATCCCATCCCATACCAGGGATCCCATCCAATCCCAGGTATCCCATCCCATCCCATCCTATCCCATCCCATCCCATCCCATCCCATCCCATCCCATCCCATCCCATCCCATCCCATCCCAGGGATCTGCTCCCATCCCAGGGATCCCCTGCCATCCCAGGGATCGCATCCCATCCCATCCCCGGGATCCCTTCCCAGGGATCCCATCCCATCCCAGGGCTCCCATCCCAGGGATTCCATCCCATCCCATCCCATACCATACGAGGGATCACATTCCTGGGATCCCAACCCAGGGATCCCATCCCATCCCAGGGATCCCATCCCATCCCATCTCATCCCATCACAACCCATCCCCGGGATCCCTTCCCAGGGATCCCATCCCATCCCAGGGATCCCATCCCAGGGATTCCAACCCATCCCAGGGATCCCATCCCATTCGAGGGATCACATTCCTGTGATCCCAACCCAGGGATCCCATCCCATACCAGGGATCCCAACCCATCCCAGGGATCCCATCCCATCCCAGCTATCCCATCCCATCCCATCCCATCCCATCCCATCCCATCCCATCCCATCCCATCCCAGCGATCCCATCCCATCCCCGGGATCCCATCCCATCCCATCCCATCCTATCCCATCCCATCCCATCCCATCCCATCCCATCCCATCCCATCCCATCCCATCCCATCCCTTCCCATCCCATCCCATCCCATCCCATCCCATCCCATCCCATCCCATCCCAGGGATCCCATCCCATCCCATAACAGGGATCCCATCCCATCCCAGCTATCCCATCCCAGGGATTCCATCCCATCCCGGGGATCCCATTTCATCTGTTCCCATCCCAGGGATCCCATACCATCCCAGGGATCCAATCCCATCCCAACCCATCCCATCCCATGGATCCCATCCCATCCCAGGGATCCCATCTCATCCCAGGGATCACATCCCATGCCAGGGATCCCATGTCAGAGATCCCATCCCATCTCACGGATGCCATTCCAGGGATTCGATCCCAACCCAGGGATCCCATCCCATCACAGGAATCCCATTGCAGGGATCCCATCCCATCCCATCCCAGGAATCCCATCCCATCCCATTCCAGGGATTCCATCCCATTCCAGTGAACACATCCCATCCCAGGGATCCCATCCCAGGCATCCCATCCCATCCCATCCGAACTCATCCCAGGTATCCCATCCCAGGGATCCCATCCCATCCCAGCGCAGGGATCCCATCCCATCCCATAGCAGGGATCCCATCCCATCCCATAGCAGGGATCCCATCCCATCCCATGCCATCGCATCCCATCCCATCCCAATCATCCCTGCTATCTCATGCCAGGTATTCCATCCCATCCCAGGGATCCCATCCCAACCAATCCCATCCCAGGGATACCATCCCATCCCATCCCAGGTTTCCCATCCCATTCCAGGGATGCCATCCCATCCCATCCCATCGCAACCCATCCCATCCTATCCCATTCCCATCCCATCCCATCCCATCCCAGGGATCCCATCCAATCCCATCGCAACCCATCCCATCCTATCCTATTCCCATCCCATCCCATCCCATCCCATCCCAGGGATCCCATCCCATCCCATCTCATCCCAGGGATCCCATGCCATGCCATCCCATCCCATCCCAGGGATCCCATCCCATCCAAACCCATCCCATCCCCTCCCAGTGAACACATCCCATCCCATGGATCCCAACCCATCCCAGGGATCCCATCCCATCCAATCCCATCCGAACCCATCCCAGGTATCCCATCCCAGGGATCCCATCCCATCCCAGCGCAGGGGTCCCATCCCATCCCATAGCAGGGATCCCATCCCATCCCATAGCAGGGATCCCATACCAACTAATCCCATCCCAGGGATCCCATCCCATCCCAGGGATCCCATCCCATCCCATCCGAACCCATCCCATCCTATCCCATTCCCATCCCATCCCATCTCATCCCAGGGATCCCATGCCATGCCATCCCATCCCATCCCAGGGATCCCATCCCATCCAAACCCATCCCATCCCATCCCATCCCATCCCATCCCATCCCAGGGATTCCATTCCATCCCAGGGATCCCATCCCATACGAGGGATCATAATCCAGGGATCCCATCCCTAGGATCCCATCTCATCCCATCCCAGGGATCCAATCCCATCCCATCTCATCCCAGGGATCCCATAAGATCCCATTAAACGGTTCCCAACCCATCCCAACCCATCCCATCCCATGGATCCCATCCCAGGGATCCCATCCCAGGGATCCCATACCATCCCAGGGATCCCATCCCATCCCATCCCATCCCGTCCAATCCCATCCCATATCATCCCTGCTATCTCATGCCAGGTATTCCATCTCATCCCAGGGATCCAATCTCATCCCAGGGATCACATCCCATGCCAGGGATCCCACGTCAGAGATCCCATCCCATCTCACGGATGCCATCCCAGGGATTCGATCCCAACCCAGGGATCCCATCCCATCCCAGGAATCCCATTCCAGGGATCCGATCCCATCCAATCCCAGAAATCCCATCCCATTCCAGGGATCCCATCCCATCCCAGTGAACACATCCCATCCCAGGGATCCCATCCCATCCTGGGGATCCCATCCCATCCCATCCATTCCCTTCCGAACCCATCCCAGGTATCCCATCCCAGGGATCCCATCCCATCCCAGCGCACGGATCCCATCCCAACCCATAGCAGGGATCCCATCCCATCCCATAGCAGGGATCCCATCCCATCCCATCCTATCCCATTCCCATCCCAGAGATCCCATCCCATCCCAGGGATCCCATCCCATCCCAGGGATAACATCACAGGGATCCCATCCCATCCGATCCCAGGGATCCAATTCCATTCCATCCCATCCCATCTCATCCCAGGGATCACATCCCATCCCAGGGATCCCATGACAGAGATCCCATCCCATGCCAGGGATCCCATGACAGAGATCCCATCCCATCTCACGGATGCCATCCCAGGGATTCGATCCCAACCCAGGGATCCGATTCCATCCCAGGAATCCCATTCCAGGGATCCCATCCCATCCCATCCCAGGAATCCCATCCCATCCCATTCCAGGGATTCCATCCCATCCCAGTGAACACATCCCATCCCAGGGATCCCATCCCATCCCATCCCAGGGATCCCATCCCAACAAATCCCATCCCAGCCCATCTCATCCCAGGGATCCCATGCCATGCCATCCCATCCCATCCCATCCCAGGGATCCCATCCCATCCAAACCCATCCCATCCCATCCCATCCCATCCCATCCTATCCCATTCCCATCCCATCCCATCCCATCCCATCCCAGGGATCCCATCCCATCCCAGCTATCCCATCCCAGGGACTCCATCCCATCACGGGGATCCCATTTCATCTGTTCCCATCCCTGGGATCCCATCCCATCCCATCCCATGGATCCAATCCCATCCCAACCCATCCCATCCCATGGATCCCATCCCATCCCATCCCATCCCATCCCATCCCATCCCATCCCATCCCATGCCGTCCCAGGGATCCCATCCCATCCCAGAGATCCCATCCCATCCCATCCCATCCCATCCCATCCCATCCCATCCCAGGGATCCCATCCCAAGGATCCCATCCCAGGGATCCAATCCCATCCCATCTCATTCCAGGGATCCCATAAGATCCCATCAAACGGTTCCCAACCCATCCCAACCCATCCCATCCCATGGATCCCATCCCATCCCAGCTATCCCATCCCAGAAATCCCTTCCCATCCCAGGGATCCCATCCCATCCCAGCTATCCCATCCCAGGGATTCCATCCCATCCCGGGGATCCCATTTCATCTGTTCCCATCCCAGGGATCCCATCCCATCCCAGGGATCCCATCCCATCCCAACCCATCCCATCCCATTCCAGGGATACCATCCCATCCCAGCTATCCCATCCCAGGGATTCCATCCCATCCCAGGGATCCCATTTCATCTGTTCCCATCCCAGGGATCCCATCCCATCCCAGGGATCCCATCCCATCCCAACCCATCCCATCCCACCCCATCGATCCAATCCCATCCCAACCCATCCCATCCCATGGATCCCATCCCATCCCAGGGATCCCATCCCATCCCAGCCCATCCCAGGGATCGCATCCCATCCCATACAATCCCATCCCACCCCATCCCATCCCATTCCATCCCATCCCATCCCATCCCATCCCATCCCATCCCATCCCATCCCAACCCATCCCATCCCATCCCATGCCGTCCCAGGGATCCCATCCCATCCCAGGGATCCCATCAAATCCCTTCCCAGCCCATCCCATCCCTTCCCATCCCATCCCATCCCATCCCATCCCATCCCATCCCATCCCATCCCAGGGATCCCATCCCAGGGATCCCATCCCAGGGATCCCATCCCATCACCGGGATCCCATCCCAGGGATTCCATCCCATCCCAGGGATCCCATCCCATACGAGGGATCACATTCCAGGGATCCCATCCCTAGGATCCCATCTCATCCCATCCCAGGGATCCAATCCCATCCCATCTCATCCCAGGGATCCCATAAGATCCCATCAAACGGTTCCCAACCCATCCCAACCCATCCCATCCCAGGGATCCCATCCCAGGGATCCCATCCCATCCCAGGGATCCCATCCCATCCCATCCCATCCCATCCCATCCCATCCCATATCATCCCTGCTATCTCATGCCAGGTATTCCATCTCATCCCAGGGATCCAATCCCAGGGATCCCATCCCCTCCCATCCCTTCACATGCCATCCCATCCCATCCCAGGGATCACATCCCATCCCAGGGATAACATCCCAGGGATCCCATCCCATCCCAGGGATCCAATTCCATTCCATCCCATCCCATCTCATCCCAGGGATCACATCCCATGCCAGGTATCCCATGTCAGAGATCCCATCCCATCTCACGGATGCCATCCCAGGGATTCGATCCCAACCCAGGGATCCCATCCCATCCCAGGAATCCCATTCCAGGGATCCCATCCCATCCCATCCCAGGAATCCCATCCCATCCCATTCCAGGGATTCCATCCCATCCCAGTGAACACATCCCATCCCAGCGATCCCATCCCATCCCAGGGATCCCATCCCATCCCATCCAATACCATCCGAACCCAGCCCAGGGATCCCATCCCAGGGATCCCATTCCATCCCAGCGCAGGGATCCCATCCCATCCCATAGCAGGGATCCCATCCCATCCCATCCCATATCATCCCTGCTATCTCATGCCAGGTATTCCATCCCATCCCAGGGATCCCATCCCAACCAATCCCATCCCAGGGATACCATCCCATCCCATCCCAGGGATCCCATCCCATCCCAGGGATCCCATCCCATCCCATCCCATCCCATCCCGTCCCATCCAAGGGATCCCATCCATTCCCAACCCAGGAATCCCATCCCTTCCCTTTCCAGGGATCCCGTCCCATCCCAGGGATCCCAACCCATCCGATCCCAGGGATCCCATCTCATCCCAGCTATCCCATCCCATCCCAGGGATTCCATCCCATCCCAGGGATCCTATTCCATCTGTTCCCATCCCAGGTATCCTATCCCATCCCGTTCCATCCAAGGGATCCAATCCATTCCCAACCCAGGAATCCCATCCCTTCCCTTTCCAGGGATCCCATCCCATTCCAGGGATCCCGTCCCATCCCAGGGATCCAATCCCAGGGATCCCAACCCATACCAGACATCCCATCCCAGGGATCCCATCCCAGAGATCCCATCCCATCCCATACCAGGGATCCCATCCAATCCCAGGTATCCCATCCCATCCCATCCTATCCCATCCCATCCCATCCCATCCCATCCCATCCCATCCCATCCCATCCCATCCCAGGGATCTGCTCCCATCCCAGGGATCCCCTGCCATCCCAGGGATCGCATCCCATCCCATCCCCGGGATCCCTTCCCAGGGATCCCATCCCATCCCAGGGCTCCCATCCCAGGGATTCCATCCCATACCAGGGATCCCAACCCATCCCAGGGATCCCATCCCATCCCAGCTATCCCATCCCATCCCATCCCATCCCATCCCATCCCATCCCATCCCAGCGATCCCATCCCATCCCCGGGATCCCATCCCATCCCATCCCATCCTATCCCATCCCATCCCATCCCATCCCATCCCATCCCATCCCATCCCATCCCTTCCCATCCCATCCCATCCCATCCCATCCCATCCCATCCCATCCCATCCCAGGGATCCCATCCCATCCCATAACAGGGATCCCATCCCATCCCAGCTATCCCATCCCAGGGATTCCATCCCATCCCGGGGATCCCATTTCATCTGTTCCCATCCCAGGGATCCCATACCATCCCAGGGATCCAATCCCATCCCAACCCATCCCATCCCATGGATCCCATCCCATCCCAGGGATCCCATCTCATCCCAGGGATCACATCCCATGCCAGGGATCCCATGTCAGAGATCCCATCCCATCTCACGGATGCCATTCCAGGGATTCGATCCCAACCCAGGGATCCCATCCCATCACAGGAATCCCATTGCAGGGATCCCATCCCATCCCATCCCAGGAATCCCATCCCATCCCATTCCAGGGATTCCATCCCATTCCAGTGAACACATCCCATCCCAGGGATCCCATCCCAGGCATCCCATCCCATCCCATCCGAACTCATCCCAGGTATCCCATCCCAGGGATCCCATCCCATCCCAGCGCAGGGATCCCATCCCATCCCATAGCAGGGATCCCATCCCATCCCATAGCAGGGATCCCATCCCATCCCATGCCATCGCATCCCATCCCATCCCAATCATCCCTGTTATCTCATGCCAGGTATTCCATCCCATCCCAGGGATCCCATCCCAACCAATCCCATCCCAGGGATACCATCCCATCTCATCCCAGGTTTCCCATCCCATTCCAGGGATGCCATCCCATCCCATCCCATCGCAACCCATCCCATCCTATCCCATTCCCATCCCATCCCATCCCATCCCAGGGATCCCATCCAATCCCATCGCAACCCATCCCATCCTATCCTATTCCCATCCCATCCCATCCCATCCCATCCCATCCCAGGGATCCCATCCCATCCCATCTCATCCCAGGGATCCCATGCCATGCCATCCCATCCCATCCCAGGGATCCCATCCCATCCAAACCCATCCCATCCCCTCCCAGTGAACACATCCCATCCCATGGATCCCAACCCATCCCAGGGATCCCATCCCATCCAATCCCATCCGAACCCATCCCAGGTATCCCATCCCAGGGATCCCATCCCATCCCAGCGCAGGGGTCCCATCCCATCCCATAGCAGGGATCCCATCCCATCCCATAGCAGGGATCCCATACCAACTAATCCCATCCCAGGGATCCCATCCCATCCCATCCGAACCCATCCCATCCTATCCCATTCCCATCCCATCCCATCCCATCCCAGGGATCCCATCACAGCCCATCTCATCCCAGGGATCCCATGCCATGCCATCCCATCCCATCCCAGGGATCCCATCCCATCCAAACCCATCCCATCCCATCCCATCCCATCCCATCCCATCCCATCCCAGGGATTCCATTCCATCCCAGGGATCCCATCCCATACGAGGGATCATAATCCAGGGATCCCATCCCTAGGATCCCATCTCATCCCATCCCAGGGATCCAATCCCATCCCATCTCATCCCAGGGATCCCATAAGATCCCATTAAACGGTTCCCAACCCATCCCAACCCATCCCATCCCATGGATCCCATCCCAGGGATCCCATCCCAGGGATCCCATACCATCCCAGGGATCCCATCCCATCCCATCCCATCCCGTCCAATCCCATCCCATATCATCCCTGCTATCTCATGCCAGGTATTCCATCTCATCCCAGGGATCCAATCTCATCCCAGGGATCACATCCCATGCCAGGGATCCCACGTCAGAGATCCCATCCCATCTCACGGATGCCATCCCAGGGATTCGATCCCAACCCAGGGATCCCATCCCATCCCAGGAATCCCATTCCAGGGAATCCCATCCCATCTCACGGATGCCATCCCAGGGATTCGATCCCAACCCAGGGATCCCATCCCATCCCAGGAATCCCATTCCAGGGATCCGATCCCATCCAATCCCAGAAATCCCATCCCATTCCAGGGATCCCATCCCATCCCAGGGATAACATCACAGGGATCCCATCCCATCCCATCCCAGGGATCCAATTCCATTCCATCCCATCCCATCTCATCCCAGGGATCACATCCCATCCCAGGGATCCCATGACAGAGATCCCATCCCATGCCAGGGATCCCATGACAGAGATCCCATCCCATCTCACGGATGCCATCCCAGGGATTCGATCCCAACCCAGGGATCCGATTCCATCCCAGGAATCCCATTCCAGGGATCCCATCCCATCCCATCCCATCCCAGGAATCCCATCCCATCCCATTCCAGGGATTCCATCCCATCCCAGTGAACACATCCCATCCCAGGGATCCCATCCCATCCCATCCCAGGGATCCCATCCCAACAAATCCCATCCCAGCCCATCTCATCCCAGGGATCCCATGCCATGCCATCCCATCCCATCCCATCCCAGGGATCCCATCCCATCCAAACCCATCCCATCCCATCCCATCCCATCCCATCCTATCCCATTCCCATCCCATCCCATCCCATCCCATCCCAGGGATCCCATCCCATCCCAGCTATCCCATCCCAGGGACTCCATCCCATCACGGGGATCCCATTTCATCTGTTCCCATCCCTGGGATCCCATCCCATCCCATCCCATGGATCCAATCCCATCCCAACCCATCCCATCCCATGGATCCCATCCCATCCCATCCCATCCCATCCCATCCCATCCCATCCCATGCCGTCCCAGGGATCCCATCCCATCCCAGAGATCCCATCCCATCCCATCCCATCCCATCCCATCCCAGGGATCCCATCCCAGGGATCCCATCCCAGGGATCCAATCCCATCCCATCTCATTCCAGGGATCCCATAAGATCCCATCAAACGGTTCCCAACCCATCCCAACCCATCCCATCCCATGGATCCCATCCCATCCCAGCTATCCCATCCCAGAAATCCCTTCCCATCCCAGGGATCCCATCCCATCCCAGCTATCCCATCCCAGGGATTCCATCCCATCCCGGGGATCCCATTTCATCTGTTCCCATCCCAGGGATCCCATCCCATCCCAGGGATCCCATCCCATCCCAACCCATCCCATCCCATTCCAGGGATACCATCCCATCCCAGCTATCCCATCCCAGGGATTCCATCCCATCCCAGGGATCCCATTTCATCTGTTCCCATCCCAGGGATCCCATCCCATCCCAGGGATCCCATCCCATCCCAACCCATCCCATCCCACCCCATCGATCCAATCCCATCCCAACCCATCCCATCCCATGGATCCCATCCCATCCCAGGGATCCCATCCCATCCCATCCCAGGGATCGCATCCCATCCCATACAATCCCATCCCACCCCATCCCATCCCATTCCATCCCATCCCATCCCATCCCATCCCATCCCATCCCATCCCAACCCATCCCATCCCATCCCATGCCGTCCCAGGGATCCCATCCCATCCCAGGGATACCATCAAATCCCTTCCCAGCCCATCCCATCCCTTCCCATCCCATCCCATCCCATCCCATCCCATCCCATCCCAGGGATCCCATCCCAGGGATCCCATCCCAGGGATCCCATCCCATCACCGGGATCCCATCCCAGGGATTCCATCCCATCCCAGGGATCCCATCCCATACGAGGGATCACATTCCAGGGATCCCATCCCTAGGATCCCATCTCATCCCATCCCAGGGATCCAATCCCATCCCATCTCATCCCAGGGATCCCATAAGATCCCATCAAACGGTTCCCATCCCATCCCAACCCATCCCATCCCAGGGATCCCATCCCAGGGATCCCATCCCATCCCAGGGATCCCATCCCATCCCATCCCATCCCATCCCATCCCATCCCATATCATCCCTGCTATCTCATGCCAGGTATTCCATCTCATCCCAGGGATCCAATCCCAGGGATCCCATCCCCTCCCATCCCTTCACATGCCATCCCATCCCATCCCAGGGATCACATCCCATCCCAGGGATAACATCCCAGGGATCCCATCCCATCCCAGGGATCCAATTCCATTCCATCCCATCCCATCTCATCCCAGGGATCACATCCCATGCCAGGTATCCCATGTCAGAGATCCCATCCCATCTCACGGATGCCATCCCAGGGATTCGATCCCAACCCAGGGATCCCATCCCATCCCAGGAATCCCATTCCAGGGATCCCATCCCATCCCATCCCAGGAATCCCATCCCATCCCATTCCAGGGATTCCATCCCATCCCAGTGAACACATCCCATCCCAGCGATCCCATCCCATCCCAGGGATCCCATCCCATCCCATCCAATACCATCCGAACCCAGCCCAGGGATCCCATCCCAGGGATC
Organism: Sturnus vulgaris; assembly: GCF_052056855.1. Classification (NCBI taxonomy): domain Eukaryota; kingdom Metazoa; phylum Chordata; class Aves; order Passeriformes; family Sturnidae; genus Sturnus; species Sturnus vulgaris. The sequence continues at coordinate 7,475,140 of NC_142282.1, read as the reverse complement.
CCATTCCATCCCAGCGCAGGGATCCCATCCCATCCCATAGCAGGGATCCCATCCCATCCCATCCCATATCATCCCTGCTATCTCATGCCAGGTATTCCATCCCATCCCAGGGATCCCATCCCAACCAATCCCATCCCAGGGATACCATCCCATCCCATCCCAGGGATCCCAACCCATCCGATCCCAGGGATCCCATCTCATCCCAGCTATCCCATCCCATCCCAGGGATTCCATCCCATCCCAGGGATCCTATTCCATCTGTTCCCATCCCAGGTATCCTATCCCATCCCGTTCCATCCAAGGGATCCAATCCATTCCCAACCCAGGAATCCCATCCCTTCCCTTTCCAGGGATCCCATCCCATTCCAGGGATCCCGTCCCATCCCAGGGATCCAATCCCAGGGATCCCAACCCATACCAGACATCCCATCCCAGGGATCCCATCCCAGAGATCCCATCCCATCCCATACCAGGGATCCCATCCAATCCCAGGTATCCCATCCCATCCCATCCTATCCCATCCCATCCCATCCCATCCCATCCCATCCCATCCCATCCCATCCCATCCCATCCCATCCCATCCCAGGGATCTGCTCCCATCCCAGGGATCCCCTGCCATCCCAGGGATCGCATCCCATCCCATCCCCGGGATCCCTTCCCAGGGATCCCATCCCATCCCAGGGCTCCCATCCCAGGGATTCCATCCCATCCCAGGGATCCCATCCCATACGAGGGATCACATTCCTGGGATCCCAACCCAGGGATCCCATCCCATCCCAGGGATCCCATCCCATCCCATCTCATCCCATCACAACCCATCCCCGGGATCCCTTCCCAGGGATCCCATCCCATCCCAGGGATCCCATCCCAGGGATTCCAACCCATCCCAGGGATCCCATCCCATTCGAGGGATCACATTCCTGTGATCCCAACCCAGGGATCCCATCCCATACCAGGGATCCCAACCCATCCCAGGGATCCCATCCCATCCCAGCTATCCCATCCCATCCCATCCCATCCCATCCCATCCCATCCCATCCCAGCGATCCCATCCCATCCCCGGGATCCCATCCCATCCCATCCCATCCTATCCCATCCCATCCCATCCCATCCCATCCCATCCCATCCCATCCCATCCCATCCCATCCCATCCCATCCCATCCCATCCCTTCCCATCCCATCCCATCCCATCCCATCCCATCCCATCCCAGGGATCCCATCCCATCCCATAACAGGGATCCCATCCCATCCCAGCTATCCCATCCCAGGGATTCCATCCCATCCCGGGGATCCCATTTCATCTGTTCCCATCCCAGGGATCCCATACCATCCCAGGGATCCAATCCCATCCCAACCCATCCCATCCCATGGATCCCATCCCATCCCAGGGATCCCATCTCATCCCAGGGATCACATCCCATGCCAGGGATCCCATGTCAGAGATCCCATCCCATCTCACGGATGCCATTCCAGGGATTCGATCCCAACCCAGGGATCCCATCCCATCACAGGAATCCCATTGCAGGGATCCCATCCCATCCCATCCCAGGAATCCCATCCCATCCCATTCCAGGGATTCCATCCCATTCCAGTGAACACATCCCATCCCAGGGATCCCATCCCAGGCATCCCATCCCATCCCATCCGAACTCATCCCAGGTATCCCATCCCAGGGATCCCATCCCATCCCAGCGCAGGGATCCCATCCCATCCCATAGCAGGGATCCCATCCCATCCCATAGCAGGGATCCCATCCCATCCCATGCCATCGCATCCCATCCCATCCCAATCATCCCTGTTATCTCATGCCAGGTATTCCATCCCATCCCAGGGATCCCATCCCAACCAATCCCATCCCAGGGATACCATCCCATCCCATCCCAGGTTTCCCATCCCATTCCAGGGATGCCATCCCATCCCATCCCATCGCAACCCATCCCATCCTATCCCATTCCCATCCCATCCCATCCCATCCCAGGGATCCCATCCAATCCCATCGCAACCCATCCCATCCTATCCTATTCCCATCCCATCCCATCCCATCCCATCCCATCCCAGGGATCCCATCCCATCCCATCTCATCCCAGGGATCCCATGCCATGCCATCCCATCCCATCCCAGGGATCCCATCCCATCCAAACCCATCCCATCCCCTCCCAGTGAACACATCCCATCCCATGGATCCCAACCCATCCCAGGGATCCCATCCCATCCAATCCCATCCGAACCCATCCCAGGTATCCCATCCCAGGGATCCCATCCCATCCCAGCGCAGGGGTCCCATCCCATCCCATAGCAGGGATCCCATCCCATCCCATAGCAGGGATCCCATACCAACTAATCCCATCCCAGGGATCCCATCCCATCCCAGGGATCCCATCCCATCCCATCCGAACCCATCCCATCCTATCCCATTCCCATCCCATCCCATCCCAGGGATCCCATCACAGCCCATCTCATCCCAGGGATCCCATGCCATGCCATCCCATCCCATCCCAGGGATCCCATCCCATCCAAACCCATCCCATCCCATCCCATCCCATCCCATCCCAGGGATTCCATTCCATCCCAGGGATCCCATCCCATACGAGGGATCATAATCCAGGGATCCCATCCCTAGGATCCCATCTCATCCCATCCCAGGGATCCAATCCCATCCCATCTCATCCCAGGGATCCCATAAGATCCCATTAAACGGTTCCCAACCCATCCCAACCCATCCCATCCCATGGATCCCATCCCAGGGATCCCATCCCAGGGATCCCATACCATCCCAGGGATCCCATCCCATCCCATCCCATCCCGTCCAATCCCATCCCATATCATCCCTGCTATCTCATGCCAGGTATTCCATCTCATCCCAGGGATCCAATCTCATCCCAGGGATCACATCCCATGCCAGGGATCCCACGTCAGAGATCCCATCCCATCTCACGGATGCCATCCCAGGGATTCGATCCCAACCCAGGGATCCCATCCCATCCCAGGAATCCCATTCCAGGGATCCGATCCCATCCAATCCCAGAAATCCCATCCCATTCCAGGGATCCCATCCCATCCCAGTGAACACATCCCATCCCAGGGATCCCATCCCATCCTGGGGATCCCATCCCATCCCATCCATTCCCTTCCAAACCCATCCCAGGTATCCCATCCCAGGGATCCCATCCCATCCCAGCGCACGGATCCCATCCCAACCCATAGCAGGGATCCCATCCCATCCCATAGCAGGGATCCCATCCCATCCCATCCTATCCCATTCCCATCCCATCCCATCCCATCCCATCCCAGGGATCCCATCCCAGCCCATCCCATCCCAGGGATCCCATCTCATCCAAACCCATCCCATCCCATCCTATCGCATTCCCATCGCATCCCATCCCATCCAAGGGATCCCATCCATTCCCAAACCAGGAATCCCATCCCTTCCCTTTCCAGGGATCCCATCCCATTCCAGGGATCCCATCCCATCCCAGGGATCCAATCCCAGGGATCCCAACCCATACCAGAGATCCCATCCCATCCCACGGATCCCATCCCATTCCACGGATCCCATACCATCCCTGGGATCCCATCCCAATCCAGGGATCCCATCCCATCCCTTCCCAGGGATCCCATCCCATCCCATCCCATCCTATCTCATCCCATCCCATCCCAGGTATCCCAACCCATCCCTGGGATCCCATCCCATCCCAGGGATCCCATCCCATCCCAGCTATCCCATCCCAGGGATTCCATCCCATCCCGGGGATCCCATTTCATCTGTTCCCATCCCAGGAATCCCATCCCATCCCATCCCAGGGATCCCATCCCATCCCAACCCATCCCATCCCATTCCAGGGATACCATCCCATCCCAGCTATCCCATCCCAGGGATTCCATCCCATCCCAGGGATCCCATTTCATCTGTTCCCATCCCTGGGATCCCATCCCATCCCACCCCATGGATCCAATCCCATCCCAACCCATCCCATCCCAGGGATCCCATCCCATCCCAGGGATCCCATCCCACCCCATCACATCCCATTCCATCCCATCCCATCCCAACCCATCCCATCCCATCCCATGCCGTCCCAGGGATCCCATCCCAGGGATCCCATCCCAGGGATTCCATTCCATCCCAGGGATCCCATCCCATACGAGGGATCACATTCCAGGGATCCCATCCCTAGGATCCCATCCCATCCCATCCCAGGGATCCAATCCCATCCCATCTCATCCCAGGGATCCCATAAGATACCATCAAACGGTTCCCAACCCATCCCAACCCATCCCATCCCATGGATCCCATCCCAGGGATCCCATCCCAGGGATCCCATCCCATCCCAGGGATCCCATCCCATCCCATCCCATCCCGTCCCATCCCATCCCATATCATCCCTGCTATCTCATGCCAGGTATTCCATCTCATCCCAGGGATCCAATCCCAGCGATCCCATCCCCTCCCATCCCTTCCCATCCCATCCCAGGGATCACATCCCATCCCAGGGATAACATCCCAGGGATCCCATCCCATCCCAGGGATCCAATTCCATTCCATCCCATCCCATCTCATCCCAGGGATCACATCCCATGCCAGGGATCCCATGTCAGAGATCCCATCCCATCTCACGGATGCCATTCCAGGGATTCGATCCCAACCCAGGGATCCCATCCCATCACAGGAATCCCATTGCAGGGATCCCATCCCATCCCATCCCAGGAATCCCATCCCATCCCATTCCAGGGATTCCATCCCATTCCAGTGAACACATCCCATCCCAGGGATCCCATCCCAGGCATCCCATCCCATCCCATCCGAACTCATCCCAGGTATCCCATCCCAGGGATCCCATCCCATCCCAGCGCAGGGATCCCATCCCATCCCATAGCAGGGATCCCATCCCATCCCATGCCATCGCATCCCATCCCATCCCAATCATCCCTGCTATCTCATGCCAGGTATTCCATCCCATCCCAGGGATCCCATCCCAACCAATCCCATCCCAGGGATACCATCCCATCCCATCCCAGGTTTCCCATCCCATTCCAGGGATGCCATCCCATCCCATCCCATCGCAACCCATCCCATCCTATCCCATTCCCATCCCATCCCATCCCATCCCAGGGATCCCATCCAATCCCATCGCAACCCATCCCATCCTATCCTATTCCCATCCCATCCCATCCCATCCCATCCCATCCCAGGGATCCCATCCCATCCCATCTCATCCCAGGGATCCCATGCCATGCCATCCCATCCCATCCCAGGGATCCCATCCCATCCAAACCCATCCCATCCCCTCCCAGTGAACACATCCCATCCCATGGATCCCAACCCATCCCAGGGATCCCATCCCATCCAATCCCATCCGAACCCATCCCAGGTATCCCATCCCAGGGATCCCATCCCATCCCAGCGCAGGGGTCCCATCCCATCCCATAGCAGGGATCCCATCCCATCCCATAGCAGGGATCCCATACCAACTAATCCCATCCCAGGGATCCCATCCCATCCCAGGGATCCCATCCCATCCCATCCGAACCCATCCCATCCTATCCCATTCCCATCCCATCCCATCCCAGGGATCCCATCACAGCCCATCTCATCCCAGGGATCCCATGCCATGCCATCCCATCCCATCCCAGGGATCCCATCCCATCCAAACCCATCCCATCCCATCCCATCCCATCCCATCCCAGGGATTCCATTCCATCCCAGGGATCCCATCCCATACGAGGGATCATAATCCAGGGATCCCATCCCTAGGATCCCATCTCATCCCATCCCAGGGATCCAATCCCATCCCATCTCATCCCAGGGATCCCATAAGATCCCATTAAACGGTTCCCAACCCATCCCAACCCATCCCATCCCATGGATCCCATCCCAGGGATCCCATCCCAGGGATCCCATACCATCCCAGGGATCCCATCCCATCCCATCCCATCCCGTCCAATCCCATCCCATATCATCCCTGCTATCTCATGCCAGGTATTCCATCTCATCCCAGGGATCCAATCTCATCCCAGGGATCACATCCCATGCCAGGGATCCCACGTCAGAGATCCCATCCCATCTCACGGATGCCATCCCAGGGATTCGATCCCAACCCAGGGATCCCATCCCATCCCAGGAATCCCATTCCAGGGATCCGATCCCATCCAATCCCAGAAATCCCATCCCATTCCAGGGATCCCATCCCATCCCAGTGAACACATCCCATCCCAGGGATCCCATCCCATCCTGGGGATCCCATCCCATCCCATCCATTCCCTTCCAAACCCATCCCAGGTATCCCATCCCAGGGATCCCATCCCATCCCAGCGCACGGATCCCATCCCAACCCATAGCAGGGATCCCATCCCATCCCATAGCAGGGATCCCATCCCATCCCATCCTATCCCATTCCCATCCCATCCCATCCCATCCCATCCCAGGGATCCCATCCCAGCCCATCCCATCCCAGGGATCCCATCTCATCCAAACCCATCCCATCCCATCCTATCGCATTCCCATCGCATCCCATCCCATCCAAGGGATCCCATCCATTCCCAAACCAGGAATCCCATCCCTTCCCTTTCCAGGGATCCCATCCCATTCCAGGGATCCCATCCCATCCCAGGGATCCAATCCCAGGGATCCCAACCCATACCAGAGATCCCATCCCATCCCACGGATCCCATCCCATTCCACGGATCCCATACCATCCCTGGGATCCCATCCCAATCCAGGGATCCCATCCCATCCCTTCCCAGGGATCCCATCCCATCCCATCCCATCCTATCTCATCCCATCCCATCCCAGGTATCCCAACCCATCCCTGGGATCCCATCCCATCCCAGGGATCCCATCCCATCCCAGCTATCCCATCCCAGGGATTCCATCCCATCCCGGGGATCCCATTTCATCTGTTCCCATCCCAGGAATCCCATCCCATCCCATCCCAGGGATCCCATCCCATCCCAACCCATCCCATCCCATTCCAGGGATACCATCCCATCCCAGCTATCCCATCCCAGGGATTCCATCCCATCCCAGGGATCCCATTTCATCTGTTCCCATCCCTGGGATCCCATCCCATCCCACCCCATGGATCCAATCCCATCCCAACCCATCCCATCCCAGGGATCCCATCCCATCCCAGGGATCCCATCCCACCCCATCACATCCCATTCCATCCCATCCCATCCCAACCCATCCCATCCCATCCCATGCCGTCCCAGGGATCCCATCCCAGGGATCCCATCCCAGGGATTCCATTCCATCCCAGGGATCCCATCCCATACGAGGGATCACATTCCAGGGATCCCATCCCTAGGATCCCATCCCATCCCATCCCAGGGATCCAATCCCATCCCATCTCATCCCAGGGATCCCATAAGATACCATCAAACGGTTCCCAACCCATCCCAACCCATCCCATCCCATGGATCCCATCCCAGGGATCCCATCCCAGGGATCCCATCCCATCCCAGGGATCCCATCCCATCCCATCCCATCCCGTCCCATCCCATCCCATATCATCCCTGCTATCTCATGCCAGGTATTCCATCTCATCCCAGGGATCCAATCCCAGCGATCCCATCCCCTCCCATCCCTTCCCATCCCATCCCAGGGATCACATCCCATCCCAGGGATAACATCCCAGGGATCCCATCCCATCCCAGGGATCCAATTCCATTCCATCCCATCCCATCTCATCCCAGGGATCACATCCCATGCCAGGGATCCCATGTCAGAGATCCCATCCCATCTCACGGATGCCATCCCAGGGATTCGATCCCAACCCAGGGATCCCATCCCATCCCAGGAATCCCATTCCAGGGATCCCATCCCATCCCATCCCAGGAATCCCATCCCATCCCATTCCAGGGATTCTATCCCAACCCAGTGAACACATCCCATCCCAGGGATCCCATCCCATCCCAGGGATCCCATCCCATCCCATCCAATCCCATCCGAACCCATCCCAGGTATCCCATCCCAGGGATGCCATCCCATCCCAGCGCAGGGATCCCATCCCATCCCATAGCAGGGATCCCATCCCATCCCATAGCAGGGATCCCATCCCATCCCATCCCATCCCATCCCATCCCATCCCATCCCATCCCAGGGATCCCATCCCAGCCCATCTCATCCCAGGGATCCCATGCCATGCCATCCCATCCAATCCCAGGGATCCCATCCCATCCAAACCCATCGCATCTCATCCCAGTGAACACATCCCATCCCAGGGATCCCATCCCATTCCAGGGATCCCATCCCATCCCATCCAATCCCATCTGAACCCATCCCAGGTATCCCATCCTAGGGATCCCATCCCATCCCAGCGCAGGGGTCCCATCCCATCCCATAGCAGGGATCCCATCCCATCCCATAGCAGGGATCCCATCCCATCCCATCCCATCCCATCCCATCCCATCCCATCCCATCCCATCCCATATCATCCCTGCTATCTCATGCCAGGTATTCCATCCCATCCCAGGGATCCCATCCCATCCCAGAGATCCCATCCCAGGGATCCCATCCCATCCCATCCCATCCCAACCCATCCCATCCTATCCCAACCCATCCCATCCTATCCCATTCGAATCCCATCCCATCCCATACCACCCCATCCCATCCCATCCCATCCCATCCCAGGGATCCCATCCCAGCCCATCTCATCCCAGGGATCCCATGCCATGCCATCCCATCCCATCCCATCCCAGGGATCCCATCCCATCCAAACCCATCCCATCCCATCCCATCCCATCCTATCCCATTCCCTCCCATCCCATCCCATCCCATCCCATCCCATCCCATCCCCTCCTAGGGATCCCATCCATTCCCAACCCAGGAATCCCATCCCTTCCCTTTCCAGCGATCCCATCCCATCCCAGGGATCCCATCCCATCCCATGATCCCATCCCATCCCATCCCACGGATCCCATCCCATCCCACGGATCCCATCCCATCCCAGGGATCCCATCCCAATCCAGGGATCCCATCCCATCCCATCCCATCCCATCCCATCCCATCCTATCCCATCCCATCCCATCCCATCCCATCCCATCCCATCCCATCCCATCCCAGGGATCCCATCCCAGGGATCCCATCCCAGCCCATCTCATCCCAGGGATCCCATGCCATGCCATCCCATCCCATCCCATAGCAGGGATCCCATCCCATCCAAACCCATCCCATCCCATCCCAGTGAACACATCCCATCCCAGGGATCCCATCCCATTCCAGGGATCCCATCCCATCCCATCCAATCCCATCCGAACCCATCCCAGGGATCCCATCCCAGGGATCCCATCCCAGCGCAGGCGTCCCATCCCATCCCATAGCAGGGATCCCATCCCATCCCATCCCAGGGATCCCATCCCATCCCATCCCATCCCATCCCATCCCATATCATGCCTGCTATCTCATGCCAGGTATTCCATCCCATCCCAGGGATCCCATCCCAACCAATTCCATCCCAAGGATACCATCCCAGCCCATCCCAGGGATCCCATCCCATCCCATCCCAGGGATCCCATCCCATCCCAGGGATCCCATCCCATCCCATCCCAACACATCCCATCCTATCCCAACCCGTCCCATCCTATCCCATTCCCATCCCATCCCATACCATACCATACCATCCCATCCAATCCCATCCCATCCCATCCCAGGGATCCCATCCCAGCCCATCTCATCCCAGGGATCCCATGCCATGCCATGCCATCCCATCCCATCCCATCCCATCCCAGGGATCCCATCCCATCCAAACCCATCCCATCCCATCCCATCCCATCCCATCCCATCCTATCCCATTCCCATCCCATCCCATCCCATACCATACCATCCCATCCCATGCCATCCCATCCCATCCCATCCCATCCCATCCAAGGGATCCCAACCATTCCCAACCCAGGAATCCCATCCCTTCCTTTCCAGGGATCCCATCCCATTCCAGGGATCCCATCCCATCCCAGGGATCCAATCCCAGGGATCCCAACCCATACCAGAGATCCCATCCCATCCCAGGGATCCCATCACATCCCAGGGATCCCATCCCATCCCATCCCACGGATCCCATCCCATCCCACGGATCCCATCCCATCCCACGGATCCCATCCCATCCCATCCCATCCCATCCCATCCCAGGGATCCCATCCCATCCCAGCTATCCCATCGCAGGGATTCCATCCCATCCCAGGGATCCCATTTCATCTGTTCCCATCCCTGGGATCCCATCCCATCCCACCCCATGGATCCAATCCCATCCCATCCCATTCCATGGAGCCCATCCCATCCCAGGGATCCCATCCCATCCCATCCCATCCCATCCCAGGGATCCAATCCCATCCCATCCCAACCCATCCCATCCTATCCCATTCCCATCCCATCCCATCCCATCCCATCCCAGGGATCCCATCCCATCCAAACCCATCCCATCCCATCCCATCCCATCCCATCCCATCCTATTCCATTCCCATCCTATCCCATCCCATCCCATCCCGTCCCATCCAAGGGATCCCATCCATTCCCAACCCAGGAATCCCATCCCTTCCCTTTCCAGGGATCCCATCCCATCCCAGGGATCCCAACCCATCCCATCCCAGGGATCCCATCTCATCCCAGCTATCCCATCCCATCCAAGGGATTCCATCCCATCCCAGGGATCCCATCCCATCCCAGGGAACCCATCCCATCCCAACCCATCCCATCCCATCCTACCCCATCCCATCCCATCCCATCCCATCCCATCCCATCCCATCCCATCCTAGGGATCCCATACCAGGTATCCCATCCCATCCCAGGGATCCCATTCCGTACCATCCCAGGGATCCTATTTCATCCCACCGCATCCCATCCCATCGATCCCATCCCATCCCAACCCATTGTAGCCAATCCCATCCCATCCCACCCCATCCCATCCCATCCCATCACATCCCATCCGAGCGATCTCATCCCAGGGATTCCATCCCATCCCAGGGATCCCATCCCATCCCATCCCATCCCATCCCATCCCATCCCATCACATCCCATCCCAGCGATCTCATCCCAGGGATTCCATCCCATCCCAGGGATCCCATCCCAACCAATCCTAACCCAGGGATCCCATCCCATCCAATCCCAGGGATCCCATCCCATCCCATCCCATCCCATCTCACCCCATCCCATCCCAGGGATCACATCCCATCCCACGGATCCCATCCCATCCCATCCCAGGCATCCCATCCGATCCCATCCAAGGGATCCCATCCCATCCCATCCAATCCCATCCCAGGGATCCCATCCCATCCCACGGATCCCATCCCATCCCATCCCAGGCATCCCATCCGATCCCATCCAAGGGATCCCATCCCATCCCATCCAATCCCATCCCAGGGATCCCATCCCATCCCATCCCATCCCAGGGATCCCATCCCATGGAACCCATCCCTACCCAGGGATCCCATCCCATTCCAACCCATCCAATCCCATCCCAGGGATCCCATCCCAGAGATTCCATCCCATCCCAGGGATGCCATCCCAGGGATTCCATCCCAACCCAGGGATCCCATCCTATCCCAGGGATCCCATCCCAGGGATTCCATCCCATCCCAGGGATCCCATCCCATCCCAGGGATCGCATTCCAGGGATCCCATCCCAGGGATCCCATCCCATCCCAGGGATCCCATCCCATCCCATCCCATCCCATCCCATCCCATCCCAGGGATCCCATCCCAGGGATCCCATCCCAGGGATCCCATCCCATCCCCGGGTCCCCATCCCAGGGATTCCATCCCATCCCAACCCATCCCATCCCATGGATACCATCCGATCCCAGAGATCCCATCCCAGGGATCCCATCCCAGGGATCCCATCCCATCCCAACCCATCCCATCCCATCCTACCCCATCCCATCTCATCCTATCCCATCCCATCCCATCCCATCCCATCCCATCCCATCGTAGGGATCCCATACCAGGTATCCCATCCCAGGGATCCCATTCCGTACCATCCCAGGGATCCCATTCCATCCCATCCCATCCCATCCCATCGATCCCATCCCATCCCAAACCATTGTAGCCAATCCCATCCCATCCCACCCCATCCCATCCAATCCCATCCCACCCCATCCCATCCCATCCCATCCCATCCCATCCCATCCCATCCCATCCCAGGGACACCATCCCAGGGATACCATACCATCCCAACCCATCCCATCCGATCCCATCCCAGGGATCCCATCCCATACCATCCCATCCCATCGCAGGGATCCCATCCCATTCCATCCCATCCCATCACATCCCATCCCAGCGATCTCATCCCAGGAATTCCATCCCATCCCTGTGATCCCATCCCATCCCACCCATTCCCATCCCCGGAATCCCATCCCATCACATCCCACGGATCCCATAACATCCCAGGGATCCCATCCCATCCCATCCCATCCCAGGGATCCCATCCCATACGAGGGATCACATTCCAGGGATCCCATTCCAGGGATCCCATCCCATCCCAAGTAACCCATCCCATGGATCCCACCCCAGGGATCCCAACCCTTCCCAAGGATCCCATCCCAGGGATCCCATCCCATCCCAGCTATCCCATCCCAGGGATTCCATCCCATCCCAGGGATCCCATTTCATCTGTTCCCATCCCAGGGATCCCATCCCATCCCATCCCAGTGATCCCATCCCATCCCAACCCATCCCATCCCATCCCATCCCATCCCATCCCATCCCAGGTATCCCATCCGATCCCATCCCATCCCGTCCAATCCCATCCCATCCCATCCCATCCCATCCCATCCCATCCCATCCCATCCCATCCCATCCCAGGGATCCCATCCCAGGGATCCCATCCCATCCCCGGGTCCCCATCCCAGGGATTCCATCCCATCCCAACCCATCCCATCCCAGGGATCCCATCCCATCCAATCCCAGGGATCCCATCCCATCCCATCTCACCCCATCCCATCCCAGGGATCACATCCCATCTCAGGGATCCCATCCCATCCCATCCCAGGCATCCCATCCGATCCCATCCCACGGATCCCATCCCATCGCATCCCATTTCAGGGATCCCATCCCAGGGATCCCATCCCATCCCATCCCATCCCATCCCATCCCAGGGTTCCCATCTCATCCCAGGGATCCAATCCCAGAGATCCTCTCCCATCCCATCCCATCCCAGGGATCCCATCCCATGGAACCCATCCCAATCCAGGGATCCCATCCCATCCCATCCCATCCCCGGGAGCCCATTCCAGGGATTCCATCCCATCCCAGGGATCCCAACCCATAAGAGGGATCACAATCCAGGGATCCCATCCCAGGGATCCCATCCCAGGGATCTCATCCCATCCCCGGGATCCCATTCCAGGGATTCCATCCCATCCCAGGGATCCCATCCCATACGAGGGATCACAATCCAGGGATCCCATCCCTGGGATCCCATCTCATCCCATCCCAGGGATCCAATCCCATCCCATCTCATCCCAGGGATCCCATCCCATCGCAGGGATCCCATCCCATCCCATCCCGTCCCATCCTACCCCATCCCATCCCATCCCATCCCAGGGATCCCATACCAGGTATCCCATCCCATCCCAGGGTTCCCATTCCGTACCATCCCAGGGATCCCATTCCATCCCATCCCATCCCATCCCAACCCATCCCATCGCAGGGATCCCATCCCATTCCATCCCGTCCCATCCCATCCCATCCCACCCCATGCCATCCCATCCCATTCCATCCCATCCCATCCCATCCCATCCCATCCCAGGGATGCCGTCCCATGCAAACCCATCCCATCCCATCCCACCCCATCGAATCCCATCCCATCCCATCCCATCCCATCCCATCCCATCCCATCCCATCCCATCCCATCCCATCCCATTGTAGCCCATCCCATCCCTTCCCACCCCATCCCATTCCGTCCCGTCCCATCACATCCCATCGAATCCCATCCCATCCCATCCCATCCCATCCCATCCCATCCCATCCCATCCCATCCCATTGTAGCCCATCCCATCCCTTCCCACCCCATCCCATTCCGTCCCGTCCCATCACATCCCATCCCAGATATCCCATCCCAGGGATCCCATCCCATCCCAGGGATCCCATCCCATCCCAGGGATCCAATCCGATCCCATCCCATCCCATCCCATCCCATCCCATCCCATCCCAGGGATCCCATACCAGAGATCCCATCCCATCCCCGGGTCCCCATCCCAGGGATTCCATCCCATCCCAACCCATCCCATCCCATGGATACCATCCCATCCCAGAGATCCCATACCAGGTATCCCATCCCATCCCAGGGAACCCATCCCATCCCAACCCATCCCATCCCATCCTACCCCATCCCATCCCATCCCATCCCATCCCATCCCATCCCATCCCATCCCAGCGATCTCATCCCAGGGATTCCATCCCAGGGATCCCATCCCAACCAATTCTAACCCAGGGATCCCATCCCATCCAATCCCAGGGATCCCATCCCATCCCATCCCATCTCACCCCATCCCATCGCAGGGATCACATCCCATCCCACGGATCCCATCCCATCCCATCCCAGGCATCCCATCCGATCCCATCCAAGGGATCCCATCCCATCCAATCCCATCCCAGGGATCCCATCCCATCCCATCCCATCCCATCCCAGGGATCCCATCCCATGGAACCCATCCCAACCCAGGGATCCCATCCCATTCCAACCCATCCAATCCCATCCCAGGGATCCCATCCCAGAGATTCCATCCCATCCCAGGGATGCCATCCCAGGGATTCGATCCCAACCCAGGGATCCCATCCTATCCCAGGGATCCCATCCCAGGGATTCCATCCCATCCCAGGGATCCCATCCCATCCCAGGGATCACATTCCAGGGATCCCATCACATCCCAGGGATCCCATCCCATCCCATCCCATCCCATCCCAGGGATCCCATCCCAGGGATCCCATTTCATCCCATCCCATCCCATCGATCCCATCCCATCCCAACCCATTGTAGCCAATCCCATCCCACCCCATCCCATCCAATCCCATCCCATCCCATCCCATCCCATCCCATCCCATCCCATCCCATCCCAGGGACACCATCCCAGGGATGCCATACCATCCCATCCCATCGCAGGGATCCCATCCCATCCCATCCCTTCCATCCCATCCCACCCCATCCCATCCCATCCCATCCCATCCCATCCCATCCCATCCCAGCGATCTCATCCCAGGGATTCCATCCCATCCCAGGTATCCCATCCCAACCATTCCCAACCCAGGGATCCCATCCCATCCCATCTCATCTCATCCCATCCCATCCCATCCCAGGGATCCCATCCCATCCCACGTATCCCATCCCATCCCATCTCATCCCGCGGATCCCATGCCATGGCATCCCATCCCATCCCATCCCATCCCATCCCATCCCATCCCATCCTAGGGATCCCATACCAGGTATCCCATCCCATCCCAGGGATCCCATTCCGTACCATCCCAGGGATCCTATTTCATCCTATCCCATCCCATCCCATTGATCCCATCCCATCCCAACCCATTGTAGCCAATCCCATCCCACCCCACCCCATCCCATCCAATCCCATCCCATCCCATCCCATCCCAGCGATATCATCCCAGGGATTCCATCCCATCCCAGGTATCCCATCCCAACCAATCCTAACCCAGGGATCCCATCCCATCCAATCCCAGGGATCCCATCCCATCCCATCCCATCCCATCTCACCCCATCCCATCCCAGGGATCACATCCCATCCCACGGATCCCATCCCATCCCATCCCGGGCATCCCATCCGATCCCATCCAAGGATCCCATCCCATCCCATCCCATCCCATCCCTTTCCATCCCACCCCATCCCATCCCATCCCATCCCAGGGATCCCATCCCATCCCATCCCATCCCAGGGATCCCATCCCATGGAACCCATCCCAACCCAGGGATCCCATCCCATTCCAACCCATCCAATCCCATCCCAGGGATCCCATCCCAGAGATTCCATCCCATCCCAGGGATGCCATCCCAGGGGTTCGATCCCAACCCAGGGATCCCATCCTATCCCAGGGATCCCATCCCAGGGATTCCATCCCATCCCAGGGGTCCCATCCCATCCCAGGGATCACATTCCAGGGATCCCATCCCAGGGATCCCATCCCATCCCAGGGATCCCATCCCATCCCATCCCATCCCATCCCAGGGATCCCATACCAGGGATCCCATCCCATCCCCGGGTCCCCATCCCAGGGATTCCATCCCATCCCAACCCATCCCATCCCATGGATACCATCCGATCCCAGAAATCCCATCCCAGGGATCCCATCCCATCCCAGGGATCCCATCCCATCCCAACCCATCCCATCCCATCCTGCCCCATCCCATCCTATCCCATCCCATCCCATCCCATCCCATCCCATCCCATCCTAGGGATCCCATACCAGGTATCGCATCCCATCCCAGGGATCCCATTCCGTACCATCCCAGGGATCCCATTCCATCCCATCCCATCCCATCCCAGGGATCCCATCCCATCCCATCCCATCCCATCCAATCCCATCCCATCCCATCCCATCCCATCCCATCCCATCCCATCCCATCCCAGGGATCCCATCCCAGGGATCCCATCCCCGGGTCCCCATCCCAGGGATTCCCTCCCATCCCAACCCATCCCATCCCAGGGATCCCATCCCATCCAATCCCAGGGATCCCATCCCATCCCATCTCACCCCATCCCATCCCAGGGATCACATCCCATCCCAGGGATCCCATCCCATCCCATCCCAGGCATCCCATCCGATCCCATCCCAGGGATCCCATCCCATCGCATCCCATTTCAGGGATCCCATCCCAGGGATCCCATCCCATCCCATCCCATCCCAGGGATCCCATCTCATCCCAGGGATCCAATCCCAGAGATCCTCTCCCATCCCATCCCATCCCAGGGATCGCATCCCATGGAACCCATCCCAATCCAGGGATCCCATCCCATTCCATCCCAGGGATCCCATCCCAGGGATCCCATTCCAGGGATTCCATCCCATCCCAGGGATCCCAACCCATACGAGGGATCTCAATCCAGGGATCCCATCCCAGGGATCCCATCCCAGGGATCCCATCCCATCCCCGGGATCCCATTCCAGGGATTCCATCCCATCCCAGGGATCCCAACCCATACGAGGGATCACAATCCAGGGATCCCATCCCTGGGATCCCATCTCATCCCATCCCAGGGATCCAATCCCATCCCATCTCATCCCAGGGATCCCATCCCATCGCAGGGATCCCATCCCATCCCATCCCGTCCCATCCTACCCCATCCCATCCCATCCCAGGGATCCCATACCAGGTATCCCATCCCATCCCAGGGGTCCCATTCCGTACCATCCCAGGGATCCCATTCCATCCCATCCCATCCCATCCCATCGCAGGGATCCCATCCCATTCCATCCCGTCCCATCCCATCGCATCCCACCCCATGCCATCCCATCCCATTCCATCCCATCCCATCCCATCCCGTCCCATCCCATCCCATCCCATCCCATCCCATCCCATCCCATCCCAGGGATTTCATCCCAGGGATTCCATCCCATCCCAGGTATCCCATCCCAACCAATCCCAACCCAGGGATCCCATCCCATCCCATCCCATCCCATCTCATCCCATCCCATCCCAGGGATCCCATCCCATCCCACGTATCCCATCCCATCCCATCTCATCCCGCGGATCCCATGCCATGGCATCCCATCCCATCCCATCCCATCCCAGGGATCCCGTCCCATGCAAACCCATCCCATCCCATCCCACCCCATCGAATCCCATCCCATCCCATCCCATCCCATCCCATCCCAGGTATCCCATCCCATCCCATCCCAACCCATCCCATCCCATCCTACCCCATCCTATCCCATCCTATCCCATCCCATCCCATCCCGTCCCGTCCAATCACATCCCATCCCAGATATCCCATCCCAGGGATCCCATCCCATCCCAGGGATCCCATCCCATCCCAGGGATCCCATCCGATCCCATCCCATCCCATCCAATCCCATCCCATTTCATCCCATCCCAGGGATCCCATACCAGAGATCCCATCCCCGGGTCCCCATCCCAGGGATTCCATCCCATCCCAACCCATCCCATCCCATGGATACCATCCCATCCCAGAAATCCCATCCCAGGGATCCCATCCCATCCCAGGTATCCCATCCCATCCCAACCCATCCCATCCCATCCTACCCCATCCCATCCCATCCCATCCTATCCCATCGCATCCCATCCCATCCCATCCCATCCTAGGGATCCCATACCAGGTATCCGATCCCATCCCAGGGATCCCATTCCGTACCATCCCAGGGATCCCATTTCATCCCATCCCATCCCATCGATCCCATCCCATCCCAACCCATTGTAGCCAATCCCATCCCACCCCATCCCATCCAATCCCATCCCATCCCATCCCATCCCATCCCATCCCATCCCATCCCATCCCAGGGACACCATCCCAGGGATACCATACCATCCCATCCCATCGCAGGGATCCCATCCCATCCCATCCCTTCCATCCCATCCCACCCCATCCCATCCCATCCCATCCCATCCCATCCCATCCCATCCCATCCCAGCGATCTCATCCCAGGGATTCCATCCCATCCCAGGTATCCCATCCCAACCATTCCCAACCCAGGGATCCCATCCCATCCCATCTCATCTCATCCCATCCCATCCCATCCCAGGGATCCCATCCCATCCCACGTATCCAATCCCATCCCATCTCATCCCGCGGATCCCATGCCATGGCATCCCATCCCATCCCATCCCATCCCATCCCATCCTAGGGATCCCATACCAGGTATCCCATCCCATCCCAGGGATCCCATTCCGTACCATCCCAGGGATCCTATTTCATCCTATCCCATCCCATCCCATTGATCCCATCCCATCCCAACCCATTGTAGCCAATACCATCCCACCCCACCCCATCCCATCCAATCCCATCCCATCCCATCCCATCCCATCCCATCCCATCCCATCCCATCCCATCCCATCGCAGGGATCCCATCCCATCCCATCCCATCCCATCCCAGCGATATCATCCCAGTGATTCCATCCCATCCCAGTTATCCCATCCCAACCAATCCTAACCCAGGGATCCCATCCCATCCAATCCCAGGGATCCCATCCCATCCCATCCCATCCCATCTCACCCCATCCCATCCCAGGGATCACATCCCATCCCACGGATCCCATCCCATGCCATCCCGGGCATCCCATCCGATCCCATCCAAGGATCCCATCCCATCCCATCCCATCCCATCCCATCCCTTTCCATCCCACCCCATCCCATCCCAGGGATCCCATCCCATGGAACCCATCCCAACCCAGGGATCCCATCCCATTCCAACCCATCCAATCCCATCCCAGGGATCCCATCCCAGAGATTCCATCCCATCCCAGGGATGCCATCCCAGGGATTCGATCCCAACCCAGGGATCCCATCCTATCCCAGGGATCCCATCCCAGGGATTCCATCCCATCCCAGGGATCCCATCCCATCCCAGGGATCCCATCCCATCCCATCCCATCCCAGGGATCCCATACCAGGGATCCCATGCCATCCCCGGGTCCCCATCCCAGGGATTCCATCCCATCCCAACCCATCCCATCCCATGGATACCATCCGATCCCAGAAATCCCATCCCAGGGATCCCATCCCATCCCAGGGATCCCATCCCATCCCAACCCATCCCATCCCATCCTGCCCCATCCCATCCCATCCTATCCCATCGCATTCCATCCCATCCCATCCCATCCTAGGGATCCCATACCAGGTATCGCATCCCATCCCAGGGATCCCATTCCGTACCATCCCAGGGATCCCATTCCATCCCAACCCATTGTAGCCAATCCCATCCCATCCCACCCCATCCCATCCAATCCCATCCCATCCCATCCCATCCCATCCCATCCCATCCCATGGCAGTGATCCCATCCCATCCCGTCCCATCCCATCCCATCCCAACCCATCCCATCCCATCCCATCCCATCCCATCCCATCCCAGCGATCTCATCCCAGGGATTCCATCCCATCCCAGGTATCCCATCCCAACCAGTACCAACCCAGGGATCCCATCCCACCCCATCCCATCCCATCCCATCCCATCCCATCTAATCCCATCCCATCCCAGGGATCCCAACCCATCCCACGTATCCCATCCCATCCCATCTCATCCCGCGGATCCCATGCCATGGCATCCCATCCCATCCCATCCCATCCCATCCCATCCCATCCCATCCCATCCCATCCCATCCCATCCCATCCCATCCCATCCCATTGTAGCCCATCCCAACCCTTCCCACCCCATCCCATCCCATCCCGTCCCATCACATCCCATCCCAGATATCCCATCCCAGGGATCCCATCCCATCCCAGGGATCCATCCCATCCCATCCCAGGGATCCCATCCGATCCCATCCTATCCCATCCCATCCAACCCCATCCCATCCCATCCCATCCCAGGGATCCCATACCAGAGATCCCATCCCCGGGTCCCCATCCCAGGGATTCCATCCCATCCCAACCCATCCCATCCCATGGATACCATCCCATCCCAGAGATCCCATCCCAGGGATCCCATCCCATCCCAGGGAACCCATCCCATCCCAACCCATCCCATCCCATCCTACCCCATCCCATGCCATCCTATCCCATCCCATCCCATCCCATCCCATCCCATCCCATCCCATCCCATCCCATCCCAGGGACACCATCCCAGGGATACCATACCATCCCATCCCATCGCAGGGATCCCATCCCATCCCATCCCATCACATCCCATCCCAGCGATCTCATCCCAGGGATTCCATCCCATCCCAGGTATCCCATCCCAACCAATCCTAACCCAGGGATCCCATCCCATCCAATCCCAGGGATCCCATCCCATCCCATCTCACCCCATCCCATCCCAGGGATCACATCCCATCCCACGAATCCCATCCCATCCCATCCCATCCCATCCCATCCCATCCCAGGCATCCCATCCGATCCCATCCAAGGGATCCCATCCCATCCCATCCCATCCCATCCCAGGGACCCCATCCCATCCCATCCCATCCCAGGGATCCCATCCCATGGAACCCATCCCAACCCAGGGATCCCATCCCATTCCAACCCATCCAATCCCATCCCAGGGATCCCATCCCAGAGATTCCATCCCATCCCAGGGATGCCATCCCAGGGATTCGATCCCAACCCAGGGATCCCATCCTATCCCAGGGATCCCATCCCCGGCATTCCATCCCATCCCAGGGATCCCATCCTATCCCAGGGATCCCATCCCAGGCATTCCATCCCATCCCAGGGATCCCATCCCATCCCAGGGATCACATTCCAGGGATCCCATCCCAGGGATCCCATCCCATCCCAGGGATCCCATCCCATCCCAGGGATCCCATCCCATCCCATCCCACCCCATCCCATCCCATCCCATCCCAGGGATCCCATACCAGGGATCCCATCCCATCCCCGGGTCCCCATCCCAGGGATTCCATCCCATCCCAACCCATCCCATCCCATGGATACCATCCGATTCCAGAGATCCCATCCCAGGGATCCCATCCCAGGGATACCATCCCATCCCAACCCATCCCATCCCAGGGATCTGCTCCCATCCCAGGGATCCCATCCCGTCCCATCCCAGGGATCCCATCCGATCCCATCCCATCCCATCCAATCCCATCCCATCCCATCCCATCCCAGGGATCCCATACCAGAGATCCCATCCCCGGGTCCCCATCCCAGGGATTCCATCCCATCCCAACCCATCCCATCCCATGGATACCATCCCATCCTAGAGATCCCATCCCAGGGATCCCATCCCATCTCAGGGAACCCATCCCATCCCAACCCATCCCATCCCATCCTATCCCATCCCATCCCATCCCATCCTATCCCATCCCATCCCATCCCATCCCATCCCATCCTAGGGATCCCATACCAGGTATCCCATCCCATCCCAGGGATCCCATTCCGTACCATCCCAGGGATCCTATTTCATCCCATCCCATCCCATCCCATCCCATCCCATCGATCCCATCCCATCCCAACCCATTGTAGCCAATCCCATCCCATCCCATCCCATCCCAGGGACACCATCCCAGGGATACCATACCATCCCATCCCATCGCAGGGATCCCATCCAATCCCATCCCATCCCATCACATCCCATCCCAGCGATCTCATCCCAGGTATTCCATCCCATCCCAGGTATCCCATCCCAACCAATCCTAACCCAGGGATCCCATCCCATCCAATCCCAGGGATCCCATCCCATCCCATCCCATCCCATCTCACCCCATCCCATCCCAGGGATCACATCCCATCCCACGAAACCCATCCCATCCCATCCCAGGCATCCCATCCGATCCCATCCAAGGGATCCCATCCCATCCCATCCCATCCCATCCCATCCCAGGGATCCCATCCCATCCCATCCCATCCCATCCCATCCCAGGGATCTCATCCCATGGAACCCATCCCAACCCAGGGATCCCATCCCATTCCAACCCATCCAATCCCATCCCAGGGATCCCATCCCAGAGATTCCATCCCATCCCAGGGATGCCATGCCAGGGATTCGATCCCAACCCAGGGATCCCATCCTATCCCAGGTATCCCATCCCAGGCATTCCATGCCATCCCAGGGATCCCATCCCATCCCAGGGATCACATACCAGGGATCCCATCCCAGGGATCCCATCCCATCCCAGGGATCCCATCCCATCCCATCCCATCCCATCCCATCCCGTCCCATCCCAGGGATCCCATACCAGGGATCCCATCCCATCCCCGGGTCCCCATCCCAGGGATTCCATCCCATCCCAACCCATCCCATCCCATGGATACCATCCGATCCCAGAGATCCCATCCCGGGGATCCCATCCCAGGGATCCCATCCCATCCCAACCCATCCCATCCCATCCTACCCCATCCCATCCTATCCCATCCCATCCCATCCCATTCCATCCCATCCCATCCCATCCCATCCCATCAAATGCCGTCCCATCCCATCCCATCCCATCCCATCCCATCCCATCCCATCCCAGGGATCTGCTCCCATCCCACGGATCCCATCCCATCCCCGGGATCCCTTCCCAGGGATCCCATCCCATCCCAGGGATCCCATTCCAGGGATCCCATCCCATCTCAGGGATCCCATCCCATCCCATCCCGTCCCGTCCCATCCCATCCCATCCCAGGGATCCCATCCCATCAAGTCCCGTCCCATCCCATCCCAGGGACCCCATCCCATCCCAACACATCCCATCCCATCCCAGGGATCCCATCCCAGGGAGCCCATCCCAGCCCCGGGATCCCATCCCAGGGATCCCATCCCATTCCAACCCATCTCAACCCATTCCAGGGATCCCATCCTATCCCAGGGATTCCATCCCAGGGATCCCATCCCATCCCATCCCATCCGATCCCATCCCAGGGATCCCATTCCATCCCAGGGATCCCATCCCAGGGATCCCATCCCAGGGATCCCATCCCATCCCATCCCCTCCCCTCCCATCCCACCGATCCCATCCCATCCCAACCCATTCTAGCCCAGCCCATCCCATCCGATCCCATCCCATCCAATCCCATCCGATCCCATCCCATGTATCCCATCCCAGGGATACCATCCGATCCCATCCCAGCGCAGGGATCCCATCCCATCCCATCCCATCCAATCCCATCCCATCCCATCCCTGGGTTCCCATTCCAGGGATCCCATTCCAGGGATCCCATCCCATCTCAGGGATCCCATCCCATCCCATCCCATCCCATCCCGTCCCGTCCCATCCCATCCCAGGGATCCCATCCCATCCCAACCCATCCCATCCCGTCCCAGGGATCCCATCCCATAAGAGGGATCACATCCCAGGGATCCCATCCCAGGGTTCCCATCTCATCCCAGGGATCCAATCCCAGGGATCCTATCCCATCCCATCCCATCCCGTCCCATCCTATCCCATCCCATCCCATCCCAACCCATCCCATCCCATCCCATCTCATCCCAGGGATCACATCCCATGCCAGGGAGCCCATGTCAGAGATCCCATCCCATCTCACGGATGCCATCCCAGGGATTCGATCCCAACCCAGGGATCCCATCCCATCCCAGGAATCCCATTCCAGGGATCCCATCCCATCCCAGTGAACACATCCCATCCCAGAGATCCCATCCCATCCCAGGGATCCCATCCCATCCAATCCCATCCGAACCCATCCCAGGGATACCATCCCAGGGATACCATCCCATCCCATCCCATAGCAGGGATCCCATCCCATCCCATAGCAGGGATCCCATCCCATCCCATAGCAGGGATCCCATCCCATCCCATGCCAACCCATCCCATCCCATTCCTATCCCATCCCATCCCATCCCATCCCAGGGATCCCATCCCAGCCCATCTCATCCCAGGGATCCCATCCAGGCCCATCTCATCCCAGGGATCCCATGCCATGCCTTCCCATCCCATCCCAGGGATCCCATCCCATCCAAACCCATCCCATCCCAGGCATACCATCCCAGGGATCCTATCCCATCCCAGGGATCCCATCCCAGGGATCTCATCCCATCCCAGGGATCCCATCCCATCCCAGGGATCCAATCCCATCCCAGCTATCCCATCCCAGCGATTACATCCCATCCCAGGGATCCCATCCCATCTGTTCCCATCCCAAGTATCCTATCCCATCCCGTCCCATCCAAGGGAACCCATCCATTCCCAACCCAGGAATCCCATCCCTTCCCTTTCCAGGGATCCCATCCCATTCCAGGGATCCCATCCCATCCCAGGGATCCCATCCCATCTCAGGGATCCCATCCCATCCCATGCCAACCCATCCCATCCCATCCCATTCCTATCCCATCCCATCCCATCCCAGGGATCCCATCCCAGGGATCCCATCCCATGCAAACCCATCCCATCCCATCCCATCCCATCCCATCCCATCCTATCCCATCCCATCCCATCCCATCCCATCCCATCCCAGGCATCCCATCCCAGGGATCCTATCCCATCCCAGGGATCCCATCCCAGGGATCTCATACCATCCCAGGGATCCCATCCCTTCCCAAAGATCCAATCCCATCCCAGCTATCCCATCCCAGGGATCACATCCCATCCCAGGGATCCTATCCCATCCCTGGGATCCCATCCAATCCCAGGGATCCCATCCAATCCCAGGGATCCCATCCCATTCCAGGGATCCCATCCCAGGGATCCCATCCCATCCCATCCCCAGGATTCCATCCCCGTGATCCCATCCCAGGGATCCCATCCCAATCCAGGGATCCCATCCCATCCCCGGGATCCCATCCCATCCCATCAAGTCCCGTCCCATCCCATCCCATCCCATGCCATCCCATCCCATCCCAGGGATCCCATCCCATCCCAGGGATCCCATCCCAGGGATTCCATCCCATCCCAGGGATCTCACCCCATCCCAGGGATCCCATCCCATACGAGGGATCACATTCCAGGGATCCCATCCCAGGGATCCCATCCCATCCCAGGGATCCCATCCCATCCCAACCCATCCCATCCCATCCCAACCCATCCCATCCCATCCCATCCCATCCCATCCCATCCCATCCCATCCCATCCCATCCCATCCCATCCCATCCTCTCCCATCCCAGGGATCCTATCCCATCCCAAGTAACCCATCCCATGGATCCCATCCCAGGGATCCCAACCCATCCCACGGATCCCATCCCATTCCAACCCATCCCATCCCATTCCAGGGATCCCATCCTATCCCAGGAATTCCATCCCAGGGATCCCATCCCATCCCATCCCATCCCAGGGATCCCATCCCATCCCATCCCATCCCATCCCATCCCATCCCATCCTACCCCATCCCATCCCAGGCTTCCCATCCCAGGGATCCTATCCCATCCCAGGGATCCCATCCCATCCCATCCCATCCCATCCTACCCCATCCCATCCCAGGCATCCCATCCCAGGGATCCTATCCCATCCCAGGGATCCCATCCCAGGGATCTCATACCATCCCAGGGATCCCATCCCATCCCAAAGATCCAATCCCATCCCAGCTATCCCATCCCAGGGATCACATCCCATCCCAGGGATCCTATCCCATCCCAGGGATCCCATCCCATCCCAGGGATCCCATCCAATCCCAGGGATCCCATCCCATCCCAGGGATCCCATCCCATCCCAGCCCATCCCATCCCCGGGGTCCCATCCCCGGGATCCCATCCCAATCCAGGGATCCCATCCCATCCCCGGGATCCCATCCCATCCCATCAAGTCCCGTCCCATCCCATCCCATCCCATCCCATCCCATCCCAGGGGTCTGCTCCCATCCCAGGCATCCCATCCATCCCATCCCCGGGATCCCTTCCCCAGGAACCCATCCCATCCCAAAGATCCAATCCCATCCCAGCTATCCCATCCCAGGGATCACATCCCATCCCAGGGATCCTATCCCATCCCAGGGATCCCATCCCATCCCAGGGATCCCATCCCATACGAGGGATCACATTCCAGGGATCCCATCCCAGGGATCCCATCCCATCCCAGGGATCCCATCCCATCCCAACCCATCCCATCCCATCCCAACCCATCCCATTCCATCCCATCCCAACCTCTCCCATCCCAGGGATCCTATCCAATCCCAAGTAACCCATCCCATGGATCCCATCCCAGGGATCCCAACCCATCCCAGGGATCCCATCCCATTCCAACCCATCCCAACCCATTCCAGGGATCCCATCCTATCCCAGGGATTCCATCCCAGAGATCCCATCCCATCCCATCCCATTTCAGGGATCCCATCCCATCCCATTCCATCCCATCCCATCCCAACCCATCGCAGGGATCCCATCCCATCCCAGGGATCCCATCACATTCGATCCCATCCCAGGGATCCCATCCCATCCCATCCCATCCCATCCCATCCCCTCCCCTCCCATCCCATCGATCCCATCCCATCCCAACCCATTCTAGCCCATCCCATCCCATCCGATCCCATCCCATCCAATCCCATCCAATCCCATCCCATGTATCCCATCCCAGGGATACCATCCGATCCCATCCCAGCGCAGGGATCCCATCCCATCCCATCCCATCCAATCCCATCCCATCCCATCCCATCCCATCCCATCCCATCCCATCCCAGGGATCCCATCCCAGGGATCCCATCCCATCCCCGGGTCCCCATCCCAGGGATTCCATCCCATCCCAACCCATCCCATCCCATTGATCCCATCCGATCCCAGAGATCCCATCCCAGGGATCCCATCCTATCGCAGGGATCCCATCCCATCCCATCCCATCCCATGCCTGGGATCCCATCCCAGGGATCTCATCCCAGGGATCCCATACCATTCCCGGGTCCCCATCCCAGGGATTCCATCCCATCCCAACCCATCCCATCCCATCGATCCCATCCGATCCCAGAGATCCCATCCCAGGGATCCCATTCCATCGCAGGGATCCCATCCCATCCCAACCCATCCCATCCCATCCTACCCCATCCCATCCCATCCTATCCCATCCCATCCCATCCCATCCTATCCCATCCCATCCCATCCCATCCCAGGGATCCCATACCAGAGATCCCATCCCCGGGTCCCCATCCCAGGGATTCCATCCCATCCCAACCCATCCCATCCCATGGATACCATCCCATCCTAGAGATCCCATCCCAGGGATCCCATCCCATCTCAGGGAACCCATCCCATCCCAACCCATCCCATCCCATCCTACCCCATCCCATCCCATCCTATCCCATCCCATCCCATCCCATCCCATCCCATCCCATCCCATCCCATCCTAGGGATCCCATACCAGGTATCCCATCCCATCCCAGGGATCCCATTCCGTACCATCCCAGGGATCCTATTTCATCCCATCCCATCCCATCCCATCCCATCTCACCCCATCCCATCCCAGGGATCACATCCCATCCCACGAAACCCATCACATCCCATCCCATCTCACCCCATCCCATCCCAGGGATCACATCCCATCCCACGAAACCCATCCCATCCCATCCCAGGCATCCCATCCGATCCCATCCAAGGGATCCCATCCCATCCCATCCCATCCCATCCCAGGGATCCCATCCCATCCCATCCCATCCCATCCCATCCCATCCCAGGGATCCCATCCCATGGAACCCATCCCAACCCAGGGATCCCATCCCATTCCAACCCATCCAATCCCATCCCAGGGATCCCATCCCAGAGATTCCATCCCATCCCAGGGATGCCATCCCAGGGATTCGATCCCAACCCAGGGATCCCATCCTATCCCAGGTATCCCATCCCAGGCATTCCATGCCATCCCAGGGATCCCATCCCATCCCAGGGATCACATTCCAGGGATCCCATCCCAGGGATCCCATCCCATCCCAGGGATCCCATCCCATCCCATCCCATCCCATCCCATCCCATCCCATCCCATCCCATCCCAGGGATCCCATACCAGGGATCCCATCCCATCCCCGGGTCCCCATCCCAGGGATTCCATCCCATCCCAACCCATCCCATCCCATGGATACCATCCGATCCCAGAGATCCCATCCCAGGGATCCCATCCCAGGGATCCCATCCCATCCCAACCCATCCCATCCCATCCTACCCCATCCCATCCTATCCCATCCCATCCCATCCCATCCCATCAAATGCCGTCCCATCCCATCCCATCCCATCCCATCCCATCCCATCCCATCCTACCCCATCCCATCCTATCCCATCCCATCCCATCCCATCCCATCCCATCCCATCCCATCAAATGCCGTCCCATCCCATCCCATCCCATCCCATCCCATCCCATCCCATCCCATCCCATCCCAGGGATCTGCTCCCATCCCACGGATCCCATCCCATCCCCGGGATCCCTTCCCAGGGATCCCATCCCATCCCAGGGATCCCATTCCAGGGATCCCATCCCATCTCAGGGATCCCATCCCATCCCATCCCATCCCATCCCGTCCCGTCCCATCCCATCCCATCCCAGGGATCCCATCCCATCAAGTCCCGTCCCATCCCATCCCAGGGACCCCATCCCATCCCAACACATCCCATCCCATCCCAGGGATCCCATCCCAGGGAGCCCATCCCAGCCCCGGGATCCCATCCCAGGGATCCCATCCCATTCCAACCCATCTCAACCCATTCCAGGGATCCCATCCTATCCCAGGGATTCCATCCCAGGGATCCCATCCCATCCCATCCGATCCCATCCCAGGGATCCCATTCCATCCCAGGGATCCCATCCCAGGGATCCCATCCCAGGGATCCCATCCCATCCCATCCCCTCCCCTCCCATCCCACCGATCCCATCCCATCCCAACCCATTCTAGCCCAGCCCATCCCATCCGATCCCATCCCATCCAATCCCATCCGATCCCATCCCATGTATCCCATCCCAGGGATACCATCCGATCCCATCCCAGCGCAGGGATCCCATCCCATCCCATCCCATCCCATCCAATCCCATCCCATCCCATCCCTGGGTTCCCATTCCAGGGATCCCATTCCAGGGATCCCATCCCATCTCAGGGATCCCATCCCATCCCATCCCATCCCGTCCCGTCCCATCCCATCCCAGGGATCCCATCCCATCCCAACCCATCCCATCCCATCCCAGGGATCCCATCCAAGGGAGCCCATCCCATCCCCGGGATCCCATCCCAGGGATTCCATCCCATCCCAGGGATCCCATCCCATAAGAGGGATCACATCCCAGGGATCCCATCCCAGGGTTCCCATCTCATCCCAGGGATCCAATCCCAGGGATCCTATCCCATCCCATCCCATCCCGTCCCATCCTATCCCATCCCATCCCATCCCAACCCATCCCATCCCATCCCATCTCATCCCAGGGATCACATCCCATGTGTCCTGGGGTACAATGCAAAAATGTGTATTCTATCACCATCTGTTAAAATGTGGGAGGGGTGGTGATCCTTATCTCTGTGGGAGATATCCTCTGCTGATGTGCCATCTGATAAGATGGGGGGATGATCATCGTTATCTATTCACAACCCATCCCTCCTCCAGAAGATATATTCTGTTAATGGGCCATTAAGTCCTATTGTGTGACTGATAAGATTACATCACCCCATTGGGAGATGCCCCAACCAGGGGCAGGAGCCAAGCCTTTCCTACCTAGATAAAAAACTGGGGTTTGGGACCCGAGGGCAGACCTTTCTACTGGATCCCAGAGGAAAGTCGGACCTTTTTTCCACATCATCGCTGGATCTTCGGAGGAAAACTGCACCTTCTACAGGAGCACTGCTTCAACAGAACCACATCTGTCATCCAGGAGGACTGCAGCCACCATTTATACGGACCGCTACCAACACCCTGACTGACAGGGTGTCAGGTTGTATTTCTGACTGTGTTGGTGGTTGTTTCTTTTATATTATTGCATGTATTTTATTTTTTTTCTCTTTTCTCCTATTAAATTGTATTACTGACTTGGAGTCTCGCACTGGTTTTACTTTCAAACCAACACATTAATTGGCGCCCAACGTGGGGCACGAAGGGTGCTGAGGAAAGTCAGTATTACAATTTTGTTTTCACCATGATTCTCAACATGCTTACATGGGTTTTATATCTTGCTCTCTATATTTTTCCACACATGGGGAACTATCTGCCAGCTGTAATGCTCCTGTGTAGACCAGGATATGGTATAAAAATTGCTTTACTGGCCTATTATGTCTACTGCATGATAACCTCTGAGGCAATGAACATAATCCGGAATATATACTCGACTTTGTTTGCTTGTCCTAGTCTAGGTTGCTACATCCGGGGTTTTAACAATCACACCCAGCCCTTGGGGGGAGGGGTAAAGGATGATTTTTTCCAATCTTTCCGGCCTGATACAGTAGTTTTTGGAAATGTTGAGTTCCCGCTGGATGCTAAGGACAGCACAATATTGTTGTTAGTTCTGCTTTGTCTCCTCTGCACAGCCTTTACAGCCTACAACATGCTTAGAAACAGAACACTACATGGCATATTGATGCGTATTCTTGAGGAAGAGGAAAAAAGAAACAAATCAACTTCGTCCACGACTGCACAGAATGTCACAAAGAGGAGAAGAACCAAACAAAAAGCAACAGTGCCCGTGTCTATGCAGACTGCCACAAAGGAGGAAAAAGCCAAAAGCGAAGCAACAGTGTCCGTGTCTACGCAGACTGCCACAGAGGAGAAAAAAGCCAGAAGCACCATCAGCATCTCCACACAAACCATCACTGAGCCAGAACAGCCTAGACCAGTAGCAGTTGCGCCCGTTCAGAAGAAGAAATCAAAGAGCAAATCAGTTCGCATAGTGACTGACGAGGACGTGGCAGGACCTTCGCACCCAGCAGAAGTGACAGAGCCAGAGATCATCACTCGCTCTCTATCCCTGGGTGAGCTGCGTGACCTGCGGAGGGAATTCACCCGCCAGACAAATGAGTCCATCTTGACCTGGCTGCTCCGCATCTGGGACGCTGCAGCCAATGACACCATTCTGGATGGATGTGAGGCCAGGCAACTGGGATCTCTGTCCCGGGATGTGGTCATTGACCAGGGGATTGGGAGAACCCAAGAAACTCTCAGCCTCTGGCGGCGACTGCTGACAAGTGTGAAGGACAGATACCTTTGTAAAGAAGATCTTCAGGTGCACCAAGGAAAATGGAGCACAATAGAACAAGGTATCCGATGCCTGAGGGAATTGGCCGTGCTGGAGATCATTTTCTCAGAAGATGAGAGATTTCCTAAGAGCCCAGACTGTGTCCGGTGCACGTCACAGATGTGGTTGAGATTTGCACGACTTGGACCAGAGATGTATTCCCGTTACCTGGCAACGCTGCAGTGGAGGGAAGGTGAGGACATGGTAGGCGTCTTGGCCAATAAACTAAGAATTTATGAGGACACTGTCACAGCCCCATTTCGTACCCATGTCTCATCCGTGGAAACACGGCTGGTGGAGCAAGTCCGAAGCCTGATTGAAGAGGGCCATCAGAAACTAAAAAAAGAACTTAAGGAAAACAACTACCAGATCTCTCCTGAACCAACAAGAGTTTCTGCCATTAGGAGCCGGCGTTCCTCAGGCAGGGAGAGAGGACACACTCCACGAGGTAACCTCTGGTTTTTCCTTCAGGAGCATGGAGAAGACATGAGGAAGTGGGATGGAAAACCCACCTCCTCCTTAGCAGCCCGGGTACGGGAGCTGAAAAGAGGGACACCTACCCCAAGAAGTTCATCTAGAGTCAATGCTGCTCCAGTCTCTCGTGTACAGAACTCCAGACAGTATCAGAATGATGATATGACTGATCCTCTTGAAGGAACCTCAAGAACCTATTTACAGGGAGAGAGCAACGTGTACCAGGATCAGGAATAGAGGAGCCCTGCCTCTAGCCAGGTAGAGGAGAGGGATAATCGGATCTATTGGACTGTGTGGATCCGATGGCCTGGCACATCCGACCCACAAAAACATAAGGCTTTGGTTGACACCGGCGCCCAGTGTACTCTGATGCCATCAAAGTATGTAGGAGAAGAATCCATCTCTATTTCTGGGGTAACAGGAGGATCCCAGCAGCTGACTGTAGTGGAGGCCGAAGTGAGTTTAACTGGGAACAGGTGGCAGAAACACCCCATCGTGACTGGCCCAGAGGCCCCATGCATCCTTGGCATAGACTATCTTAGAAATGGATACTTCAAAGACCCAAAAGGATATCGCTGGGCTTTCGGGATAGCTGCTGTAGAGACAGACGGCATTAGAAAACTGAGCACCTTGCCTGGTCTTGCAGATGACCCCTCTGCTGTGGGACTACTGAGAGTTGAAGAGCAACGGGTACCAATCGCCAGAACAACAGTACACCGCCGGCAATACCGTACTGACAGAGACTCAGTGATTCCCATCCATGAAATGATCCGTAAACTGGAGAGCCAAGGGGTGGTCAGCAAAACCCACTCACCCTTCAACAGCCCCATCTGGCCTGTGCGTAAATCTGAAGGAGAATGGAGATTGACCGTAGACTATCGTGCATTGAATGAGGTGACTCCACCGCTGAGCGCTGCTGTGCCGGACATGCTGGAACTGCAGTACGAGCTGGAGTCCAAGGCAGCAAAGTGGTATGCCACTATCGATATCGCCAATGCATTTTTCTCCATTCCTCTGGCAGCAGAATGCAGGCCTCAGTTTGCTTTCACCTGGAGGGGTGTGCAGTACACCTGGAATCGTCTGCCCCAGGGGTGGAAGCACAGTCCCACCATCTGTCATGGGCTGATCCAGGCTGCACTGGAGAAGGGTGAGGCCCCCGAACATCTACAGTATATCGATGACATCATTGTATGGGGCAGCACAGCAGGGGAAGTCTTCGAGAAAGGAGAGAAGATTATCCAGATTCTGCTGAAAGCTGGTTTTGCCATTAAGCGAAGTAAAGTTAAGGGACCAGCTCAGGAAATTCAGTTTCTAGGAGTCAAGTGGCAAGATGGACGTCGTCAGATCCCAACAGAGGTAATTAATAAGATCACTGCTATGTCTCCACCTACCAACAAGAAGGAAACACAAGCCTTCCTAGGTGCCATAGGCTTTTGGAGAATGCACATTCCTGAGTACAGTCAGATTGTGAGCCCTCTCTACCTGGTTACCCGCAAGAAGAACGATTTCCACTGGGGCCCTGAGCAGCAGCAAGCCTTCGCCCAGATCAAGCAGGAGATTGCTCATGCAGTAGCCCTCGGCCCAGTCAGGACGGGACCAGATGTGAAGAACGTGCTCTACTCTGCAGCCGGGAACCATGGTTTGTCTTGGAGCCTGTGGCAGAAGGTGCCTGGTGAGACTCGGGGTCGACCACTGGGATTCTGGAGCAGAAGCTACAAAGGATCTGAAGCCAACTACACTCCCACAGAGAAGGAGATCTTGGCCGCCTATGAAGGAGTTCAAGCTGCCTCAGAGGTGATTGGCACAGAAACACAACTCCTCCTGGCACCCCGACTACCAGTGCTGGGCTGGATGTTCAAGGGAAAGGTGCCTTCCACACATCATGCCACTGACACCACATGGAGCAAGTGGATTGCCCTCATCACTCAGCGCGCCCGTATTGGGAATCCAAATCGCCCTGGGATTCTGGAAATAATTACAAACTGGCCTGAAGGTGAGACTTTTGGATTGTCTTCTGAAGAAGAAGAGGAACAAGTAGCACGTGCTGAGGAAGCCCCACCATATAATGAGCTACCGGAGGCTGAAAGACGATATGCCCTCTTCACTGATGGTTCCTGCCGAATTGTAGGCACTAACCGGAAATGGAAAGCTGCAGTATGGAGCCCCACACGACAAGTTGCACAAGCTACCGAGGGACAAGGTGGATCGAGTCAGGTCGCAGAGCTAAAAGCCGTCCAGTTGGCTTTGGATATTGCTGAACGAGAGAAGTGGCCAAGGCTCTATCTCTACACTGACTCATGGATGGTAGCTAATGCTCTGTGGGGTTGGCTGGATCGCTGGAAAAAGGCCAACTGGCAACGCAGAGGGAAACCCATATGGGCAGCTGAGATTTGGCAGGACATTGCTGCCCGAATAGAGAAACTGACCATAAAGGTTCGACACGTGGATGCACATGTACCCAAAAGCCGGGCTAATGAAGAACATCACAACAACGAGCAGGTGGACCGAGCTGCCAAAGTGAAAGTATCACAGGTGGATCTAGACTGGCAGCACAAGGGAGAATCATTCCTAGCTCGTTGGGCCCATGATGCCTCTGGTCATCAGGGGAGAGATGCGACGTACCGATGGGCCCGTGACCGAGGGGTGGACCTTACCATGGACAGTATCTCACAGGTCATCCACGACTGCGAGACCTGTGCCGCAATCAAACAGGCCAAGCGGGTAAAGCCTCTGTGGTATGGTGGACGATGGTCAAAGTACAGGTATGGGGAAGCCTGGCAAATTGACTACATCACCCTTCCCCAAACCCGCCAGGGCAAACGCTACGTACTGACCATGGTGGAAGCAACCACAGGATGGTTAGAGACCTACCCTGTGCCTCATGCCACTGCCCGGAACACCATCTTGGGCCTAGAAAAACAAGTCCTTTGGAGGCATGGTACCCCTGAGAGAATTGAATCAGACAACGGAACCCATTTCAAGAACGGTCTTATCAACACGTGGGCCAAAGAACATGGCATTGAATGGATATATCATATTCCTTACCATGCGCCAGCTGCCGGGAAAGTTGAACGGTGTAATGGACTCCTTAAGACTACTTTGAAAGCACTTGGTGGTGGAACCTTCAGAAATTGGGAAATGAACTTGGCCAAAGCCACCTGGATGGTTAACACTCGAGGGTCCATCAATCGAGCCGGTCCTGCCCACTCTGAACCCCTGCACACAGTGGATGGGGACAAGGTCCCAGTGGTACACATGAAAGGTATTTTAGGAAAGACTGTTTGGATTAATCCCACCACAGGCAAAGGCAAACCAATCCGTGGGATTGTTTTTGCTCAAGGACCTGGTTACACTTGGTGGGTAATGCAGAAAGATGGGGAAACCCGTTGTGTACCGCAAAGAGACCTAATTTTTAGTGAGAACTGTATGTAAGGTTTCATTTTGTATTATATATCTGTAAGAGGGTATTGGTTTGGGTGTGATGTAGATGGTAATAGAATAAGGGGTGGATTATGTCCTGGGGTACAATGCAAAAATGTGTATTCTATCACCATCTGTTAAAATGTGGGAGGGGTGGTGATCCTTATCTCTGTGGGAGATATCCTCTGCTGATGTGCCATCTGATAAGATGGGGGGATGATCATCGTTATCTATTCACAACCCATCCCTCCTCCAGAAGATATATTCTGTTAATGGGCCATTAAGTCCTATTGTGTGACTGATAAGATTACATCACCCCATTGGGAGATGCCCCAACCAGGGGCAGGAGCCAAGCCTTTCCTACCTAGATAAAAAACTGGGGTTTGGGACCCGAGGGCAGACCTTTCTACTGGATCCCAGAGGAAAGTCGGACCTTTTTTCCACATCATCGCTGGATCTTCGGAGGAAAACTGCACCTTCTACAGGAGCACTGCTTCAACAGAACCACATCTGTCATCCAGGAGGACTGCAGCCACCATTTATACGGACCGCTACCAACACCCTGACTGACAGGGTGTCAGGTTGTATTTCTGACTGTGTTGGTGGTTGTTTCTTTTATATTATTGCATGTATTTTATTTTTTTTCTCTTTTCTCCTATTAAATTGTATTACTGACTTGGAGTCTCGCACTGGTTTTACTTTCAAACCAACACACCATGCCAGGGAGCCCATGTCAGAGATCCCATCCCATCTCACGGATGCCATCCCAGGGATTCGATCCCAACCCAGGGATCCCATCCCATCCCAGGAATCCCATTCCAGGGATCCCATCCCATCCCAGTGAACACATCCCATCCCAGAGATCCCATCCCAGGGATCCCATCCCATCCAATCCCATCCGAACCCATCACAGGGATACCATCCCAGGGATACCATCCCATCCCATCCCATAGCAGGGATCCCATCCCATCCCATAGCAGGGATCCCATCCCATCCCATGCCAACCCATCCCATCCCATTCCTATCCCATCCCATCCCATCCCATCCCAGGGATCCCATCCCAGCCCATCTCATCCCAGGGATCCCATCCAGGCCCATCTCATCCCAGGGATCCCATGCCATGCCTTCCCATCCCATCCCAGGGATCCCATCCCATCCAAACCCATCCCATCCCAGGCATACCATCCCAGGGATCCTATCCCATCCCAGGGATCCCATCCCAGGGATCTCATCCCATCCCAGGGATCCCATCCCATCCCAGGGATCCAATCCCATCCCAGCTATCCCATCCCAGCGATTACATCCCATCCCAGGGATCCCATCCCATCTGTTCCCATCCCAAGTATCCTATCCCATCCCGTCCCATCCAAGGGAACCCATCCATTCCCAACCCAGGAATCCCATCCCTTCCCTTTCCAGGGATCCCATCCCATTCCAGGGATCCCATCCCATCCCAGGGATCCCATCCCATCCCAGGGATCCCATCCCATGCAAACCCATCCCATCCCATCCCATCCCATCCCATCCCATCCCATCCCATCCCATCCCATCCCATCCCATCCCATCCCATCCCATCCCATCCCATCCCATCCCATCCTATCCCATCCCATCCCATCCCATCCCATCCCATCCCATCCCAGGCATCCCATCCCAGGGATCCTATCCCATCCCAGGGATCCCATCCCAGGGATCTCATACCATCCCAGGGAACCCATCCCTTCCCAAAGATCCAATCCCATCCCAGCTATCCCATCCCAGGGATCACATCCCATCCCAGGGATCCTATCCCATCCCTGGGATCCCATCCAATCCCAGGGATCCCATCCAATCCCAGGGATCCCATCCCATCCCAGGGATCCCATCCCCGGGATCCCATCCCATCCCCAGGATTCCATCCCCGTGATCCCATCCCAGGGATCCCATCCCAATCCAGGGATCCCATCCCATTCCCGGGATCCCATCCCATCCCATCAAGTCCCGTCCCATCCCATCCCATCCCATCCCATGCCATCCCATCCCATCCCAGGGATCCCATCCCATCCCAGGGATCCCATCCCAGGGATTCCATCCCATCCCAGGGATCTCACCCCATCCCAGGGATCCCATCCCATACGAGGGATCACATTCCAGGGATCCCATCCCAGGGATCCCATCCCATCCCAGGGATCCCATCCCATCCCAACCCATCGCATCCCATCCCATCCCATCCCATCCCATCCCATCCCATCCCATCCCATCCCATCCCATCCCATCCCATCCTCTCCCATCCCAGGGATCCTATCCCATCCCAAGTAACCCATCCCATGGATCCCATCCCAGGGATCCCAACCCATCCCACGGATCCCATCCCATTCCAACCCATCCCATCCCATTCCAGGGATCCCATCCTATCCCAGGAATTCCATCCCAGGGATCCCATCCCATCCCATCCCATCCCATCCCAGGGATCCCATCCCATCCCATCCCATCCCATCCTACCCCATCCCATCCCAGGCATCCCATCCCAGGGATCCTATCCCATCCCAGGGATCCCATCCCAGGGATCTCATACCATCCCAGGGATCCCATCCCATCCCAAAGATCCAATCCCATCCCAGCTATCCCATCCCAGGGATCACATCCCATCCCAGGGATCCTATCCCATCCCAGGGATCCCATCCCATCCCAGGGATCCCATCCAATCCCAGGGATCCCATCCCATCCCAGGGATCCCATCCCATCCCATCCCAGCCCATCCCATCCCCGGGGTCCCATCCCCGGGATCCCATCCCAATCCAGGGATCCCATCCCATCCCCGGGATCCCATCCCATCCCATCAAGTCCCGTCCCATCCCATCCCATCCCATCCCATCCATCCCATCCCCGGGATCCCTTCCCCAGGAACCCATCCCATCCCAAAGATCCAATCCCATCCCAGCTATCCCATCCCAGGGATCACATCCCATCCCAGGGATCCTATCCCATCCCAGGGATCCCATCCCATCCCAGGGATCCCATCCCATACGAGGGATCACATTCCAGGGATCCCATCCCAGGGATCCCATCCCATCCCAGGGATCCCATCCCATCCCAACCCATCCCATCCCATCCCAACCCATCCCATTCCATCCCATCCCAACCTCTCCCATCCCAGGGATCCTATCCAATCCCAAGTAACCCATCCCATGGATCCCATCCCAGGGATCCCAACCCATCCCAGGGATCCCATCCCATTCCAACCCATCCCAACCCATTCCAGGGATCCCATCCTATCCCAGGGATTCCATCCCAGAGATCCCATCCCATCCCATCCCATTTCAGGGATCCCATCCCATCCCATTCCATCCCATCCCATCCCAACCCATGGCAGGGATCCCATCCCAGGGATCCCATCCCATCCCAGGGATCCCATCCCATCCCAGGGATCCCATCACATTCGATCCCATCCCAGGGATCCCATCCCATCCCATCCCATCCCATCCCCTCCCCTCCCATCCCATCGATCCCATCCCATCCCAACCCATTCTAGCCCATCCCATCCCATCCGATCCCATCCCATCCAATCCCATCCAATCCCATCCCATGTATCCCATCCCAGGGATACCATCCGATCCCACCCCAGCGCAGGGATCCCATCCCATCCCATCCCATCCAATCCCATCCCATCCCATCCCATCCCATCCCATCCCATCCCATCCCATCCCATCCCAGGGATCCCATCCCAGGGATCACATCCCATCCCCGGGTCCCCATCCCAGGGATTCCATCCCATCCCAACCCATCCCATCCCATTGATCCCATCCGATCCCAGAGATCCCATCCCAGGGATCCCATCCTATCGCAGGGATCCCATCCCATCCCATCCCATCCCATGCCTGGGATCCCATCCCAGGGATCTCATCCCAGGGATCCCATACCATTCCCGGGTCCCCATCCCAGGGATTCCATCCCATCCCAACCCATCCCATCCCATCGATCCCATCCGATCCCAGAGATCCCATCCCTGGGATCCCATTCCATCGCAGGGATCCCATCCCATCCCAACCCGTCCCATCCCATCCTACCCCATCCCATCCCATTCCATCCCATCCCAGGGATCCCATACCAGGAATCCCATCCCATCCCAGGGATCCCATTCCGTACCATCCCAGGGATCCCATTCCATCCCATCCCATCCCATCCCATCGATCCCATCCCATCCCAACCCATTGTAGCCAATCCCATCCCATCCCACCCCATCCCATCCCATCCCATCCCAGGGACACCATCCCAGGGATACCATACCATCCCATCCCATCGCAGGGATCCCATCCCATCCCATCCCATCCATGGGATCCCATCCCGTCCCACGTATCCCATCCCATCCCATTCCAGGGGTCCCTTCCCATCCCAGTGAACACATCCCATCCCAGGGATCCCATCCCATCCCAGCGCAGGGATCCCATCCCATCCCATAGCAGGGATCCCATCCCATCCCATCCCATCCCATCCCATCCCATCCCATCCCATCCCATCCCATCCCATCCCATATCATCCCTGCTATCTCATGCCAGGTATTCCATCTCATCCCAGGGATCCAATCCCAGGGATCCCATCCCCTCCCATCCCATCCCATCCCATCCCATCCCATCCCATCCCATCCCATCCCATCTAATCCCAGGGATCACTTCCCATGCCAGGGATCCCATGTCAGAGATCCCATCCCATCCCAGGGATCCAATTCCATTCCATCCCATCCCATCTAATCCCAGGGATCACATCCCATGCCAGGGATCCCATGTCAGAGATCCCATCCCATCTCACGGATGCCATCCCAGGGATTCGTCCCCATCCCAGGGATCCCATCCCATCCCAGGGATCCCATCCCATCCCATCCAATCCCATCCGAACCGATCCCACGTATCCCATTCCAGGGATCCCATCCCATCCCAGGAATCCCATCCCATCCCATTCCAGGGATTCCATCCCATCCCAGAGAACACATCCCATCCCAGGGATCCCATCCCATCCCAGGGATCCCATCCCAACCCATCCAATCCCATCCGAACCGATCCCAGGTATCCCATTCCAGGGATCCCATGTCAGATATCCCATCCCATCTCACGGATGCCATCCCAGGGATTCGTTCCCAAACCAGGGATCCCATCCCATCCCAGGTATCCCATTCCAGGGATCCCATCCCATCCCAGGAATCCCATCCCATCCCATTCCAGGGATTCCATCCCATCCCAGTGAACACATCCCATCCCAGGGATCCCATCCCAGACCAGGGATCCCATCCCATTCCAGGGATTCCATCCCATCCCAGTGAACACATCCCATCCCAGGGATCCCATGCCATCCCAGGGATCCCATCCCATCCAATCCCATCCGAACCCATCCCATGTATCCCATCCCAGGGATCCCATCCCATCCCAGCGCAGGGATCCCATCCCATCCCATAGCAGGGATCCCATCCCATCCCATCCCATCCCATCCCATCCCATCCCATCCCAATCATCCCTCCTATCTCATTCCAGGTATTCAATCCCATCCCAGGGATCCCATCCCCACCAATCCCATCCCAGGGATACCATCCCATCCCAGAGATCCCATCCCATCCCAGGGATCCCATCCCATCCCGTCCCATCCCATCGCAACCAATCCCATCCTATCCCATTCCCATCCCATCCCATCCCATCCCATCCCAGGGATCCCATCCCAGCCCATCTCATCCCAGGGATCCCATGCCATGCCATCCCATCCCATCCCAGGGATCCCATCCCATCCCATCCCATCCCATCCCATCCCATCCCATCCCGTCCCATCCCATCCCATATCATCCCTGCTATCTCATGCCAGGTATTCCATCTCATCCTAGGGA
This sequence comes from Sturnus vulgaris, assembly GCF_052056855.1. Classification (NCBI taxonomy): domain Eukaryota; kingdom Metazoa; phylum Chordata; class Aves; order Passeriformes; family Sturnidae; genus Sturnus; species Sturnus vulgaris. Next base: position 7,433,742 of record NC_142282.1, on the reverse strand, counting down.
TCCAATCCCAGGGATCCCATCCCCTCCCATCCCATCCCATCCCATCCCATCCCATCCCAGAGATCCCATCCCATCCCAGGGATCCCATCCCATCCCAGGGATAACATCCCAGGGATCCCATCCCATCCCATCCCAGGGATCCAATTCCATCCCATCCCATCCCATCTCATCCCAGGGATCACATCCCATGCCAGGGATCCCATGACAGAGATCCCATCCCATGCCAGGGATCCCATGTCAGAGATCCCATCCCATCTCACGGATGCCATCCCAGGGATTCGATCCCAACCCAGGGATCCCATTCCATCCCAGGAATCCCATTCCAGGGATCCCATCCCATCCCATCCCATCCCAGGAATCCCATCCCATCCCATTCCAGGGATTCCATCCCATCCCAGTGAACACATCCCATCCCAGGGATCCCATCCCAGGGATCCCATCCCATACCTGGGATCCCATCCCATCCCAGGGATCCCATCCCATCGCATCCCATCCCATCGCATCCCATCCCATCGCATCCCATCCCATCCCATCCCATCCCATCCCATCCCATCCCATCCCATCCCATCCCATCCCATCCTATCCCATCCCATCCCATCCCATCCCATTCCAGGGATACCATCCCATCCCAACTATCCCATGCCAGGGATTCCATCCCATCCCAGGGATCCCATCCCATCCCAGGGATAACATCTCAGGGATCCCATCCCATCCCAGGGATCCAATTCCTTTCCATCCCATCCCATCTAATCCCAGGGATCACATCCCATGCCAGGGATCCCATGTCAGAGATCCCATCCCATCTCACGGATGCCATCCCAGGGATTCGTCCCCAACCCAGGGATCCCATCCCATCCCATCCCAGGTATCCCATTCCAGGGATCCCATCCCATCCCATCCCATCCCAGGAATCCCATCCCATCCCATTCCAGGGATTCCATCCCATCCCAGTGAACACATCCCATCCCAGGGATCCCATCCCATTCCAGGGATTCCATCCCATCCCAGTGAACACATCCCATCCCAGGGATCCCATCCCATCCCAGGGATCCCATCCCATCCAATCCCATCCGAACCCATCCCAGGTATCCCATCCCAGGGATCCCATCCCATCCCAGCGCAGGGATCCCATGCCATCCCATAGCAGGGATCCCATCCCATCCCATCCCATCCCATCCCATCCCATCCCATCCCATCCCATCCCATCCCATCCCATATCATCCCTGCTATCTCATGCCAGGTATTCCATCCCATCCCAGGGATCCCATCCCAACCAATCTCATCCCAGGGATACCATCCCATCCCATCCCAGGGATCCCATCCCATCCCAGGGATCCCATCCCATCCCATCCCATCCCATCCCAACCCATCCCATCCTATCCCATTCCCATCCCATCCCATCCCAGGGATCCCATCCCAGCCCATCTCATCCCAGGGATCCCATGCCATGCCATCCCATCCCATCCCATCCCAGGGATCCCATCCCAGCCCATCTCATCCCAGCGATGCCATGCCATGCCATCCCATCCCATCCCAGGGATCCCATCCCATCCAAACCCATCCCATCCCATCCCATCCCATCCCAGGCATCCCATCCCAGGGATCCTATCGCATCCCAGCGATCCCATCCCAGGGATCTCATACCATCCCAGGGATCCCATCCCATCCCAGGGATCCAATCCCATCCCAGCTATCCCATCCCAGGGATTCCATCCCATCCCAGGGATCCTATCCCATCTGTTCCCATCCCAGGTATCCTATCCCACCCCGTCCCATCCAAGGGATCCCATCCATTCCCAACCCAGGAATCCCATCCCTTCCCTTTCCAGGGATCCCATCCCATCCCAGGGATCCCATCCCATCCCAGGGATCCAATCCCAGCGATCCCAACCCATACCAGAGATCCCATCCCAGGGATCCCATCCCATCCCAGGGATCCCATCCCATCCCAGCTATCCCATCCCAGGGATTCCATCCCATCCCGGGGATCCCATTTCATCTGTTCCCATCCCAGGGATCCCATCCCATCCCATCCCAGGGATCCCATCCCATCCCAACCCATTCCATCCCATCCCATTCCAGGGATACCATCCCTTCCCAGCTATCCCATCCCAGGGATTCCATCCCATCCGAGGTATCCCATTTCATCTGTTCCCATCCCTGGGATCCCATCCCATCCCATCCCAAGGATCCAATCCCATCCCAACCCATCCCATCCCATGGATCCCAGCCCATCCCATCCCATCCCATCCCATCCCGTCCCATCCCATCCCATATCATCCCTGCTATCTCATGCCAGGTATTCCATCTCATCCCAGGGATCCAATCCCAGGGATCCCATCTCCTCCCATCCCATCCCTTCCCATCCCATCCCATCCCAGGGATCCCATCCCATCCCAGGGATAACATCCCAGGGATCCCATCCCATCCCAGGGATCCAATTCCATTCCATCCCATCCCATCTAATCCCAGGGATCACATCCCATGCCAGGGATCCCATGTCAGAGATCCCATCCCATCTCACAGATGCCATCCCAGGGATTCGTTCCCAACCCAGGGATCCCATCCCATCCCAGGTATCCCATTCCAGGGATCCCATCCCATCCCAGGAATCCCATCCCATCCCATTCCAGGGATTCCATCCCATCCCAGTGAACACATCCCAGCCCAGGGATCCCATCCCATCCCAGGGATCCCATCCCATCCCATCCAATCCCATCCGAACCGATTCCAGGTATCCCATTCCAGGGATCCCATTCCATCCCATCCCAGGAATCCCATCCCATCCCATTCCAGGGATTCCATCCCATCCCAGTGAACACATCCCATTCCAGGGATCCCATCCCATCCAATCCCATCCGAACCGATCCCAGGTATCCCATTCCAGGGATCCCATGTCAGAGATCCCATCCCATCTCACAGATGCCATCCCAGGGATTCGTTCCCAACCCCGGGATCCCATCCCATCCCAGGTATCCCATTCCAGGGATCCCATCCCATCCCATTCCAGGGATTCCATCCCATCCCAGGGAACACATCCCATCCCAGGGATCCCATCCCAGACCAGGGATCCCATCCCATTCCAGGGATTCCATCCCATCCCAGTGAACACATCCCATCCCAGGGATCCCATGCCATCCCAGGGATCCCATCCCATCCAATCCCATCCGAACCCATCCCATGTATCCCATCCCAGGGATCCCATCCCATCCCAGCGCAGGGATCCCATCCCATCCCATAGCAGGGATCCCATCCCATCCCATCCCATCCCATCCCATCCCATCCCATCCCATCCCATCCCATCCCATATCATCCCTGCTATCTCATGCCAGGTATTCCATCCCATCCCAGGGATCCCATCCCAACCAATCTCATCCCAGGGATACCATCCCATCCCATCCCAGGGATCCCATCCCATCCCAGGGATCCCATCCCATCCCATCCCATCCCAACCCATCCCATCCTATCCCATTCCCATCCCATCCCATCCCAGGGTTCCCATCCCAGCCCATCTCATCCCAGGGATCCCATGCCATGCCATCCCATCCCATCCCATCCCATCCCATCCCATCCCAGGGATCCCATCCCAGCCCATCTCATCCCAGCGATGCCATGCCATGCCATCCCATCCCATCCCATCCCAGGGATCCCATCCCATCCAAACCCATCCCATCCCATCCCATCCCATCCCAGGCATCCCATCCCAGGGATCCTATCCCATCCCAGCGATCCCATCCCAGGGATCTCATACCATCCCAGGGATCCCATCCCATCCCAGGGATCCAATCCCATCCCAGCTATCCCATCCCAGGGATTCCATCCCATCCCAGGGATCCTATCCCATCTGTTCCCATCCCAGGTATCCTATCCCACCCCGTCCCATCCAAGGGATCCCATCCATTCCCAACCCAGGAATCCCATCCCTTCCCTTTCCAGGGATCCCATCCCATCCCAGGGATCCCATCCCATCCCAGGGATCCAATCCCAGCGATCCCAACCCATACCAGAGATCCCATCCCAGGGATCCCATCCCATCCCAGGGATCCCATCCCATCCCAGCTATCCCATCCCAGGGATTCCATCCCATCCCGGGGATCCCATTTCATCTGTTCCCATCCCAGGGATCCCATCCCATCCCAGGGATCCCATCCCATCCCAACCCATTCCATCCCATCCCATTCCAGGGATACCATCCCTTCCCAGCTATCCCATCCCAGGGATTCCATCCCATCCGAGGTATCCCATTTCATCTGTTCCCATCCCTGGGATCCCATCCCATCCCATCCCAAGGATCCAATCCCATCCCAACCCATCCCATCCCATGGATCCCAGCCCATCCCATCCCATCCCATCCCATCCCATCCCGTCCCATCCCATCCCATATCATCCCTGCTATCTCATGCCAGGTATTCCATCTCATCCCAGGGATCCAATCCCAGGGATCCCATCTCCTCCCATCCCATCCCTTCCCATCCCATCCCATCCCAGGGATCCCATCCCATCCCAGGGATAACATCCCAGGGATCCCATCCCATCCCAGGGATCCAATTCCATTCCATCCCATCCCATCTAATCCCAGGGATCACATCCCATGCCAGGGATCCCATGTCAGAGATCCCATCCCATCTCACAGATGCCATCCCAGGGATTCGTTCCCAACCCAGGGATCCCATCCCATCCCAGGTATCCCATTCCAGGGATCCCATCCCATCCCAGGAATCCAATCCCATCCCATTCCAGGGATTCCATCCCATCCCAGTGAACACATCCCAGCCCAGGGATCCCATCCCATCCCAGGGATCCCATCCCATCCCATCCAATCCCATCCGAACCGATTCCAGGTATCCCATTCCAGGGATCCCATCCCATCCCATCCCAGGAATCCCATCCCATCCCATTCCAGGGATTCCATCCCATCCCAGTGAACACATCCCATTCCAGGGATCCCATCCCATCCAATCCCATCCGAACCGATCCCAGGTATCCCATTCCAGGGATCCCATGTCAGAGATCCCATCCCATCTCACAGATGCCATCCCAGGGATTCGTTCCCAACCCCGGGATCCCATCCCATCCCAGGTATCCCATTCCAGGGATCCCATCCCATCCCATCCCAGGAATCCCATCCCATCCCATTCCAGGGATTCCATCCCATCCCAGTGAACACATCCCATCCCAGGGATCCCATCCCATCCCAGGGATCCCATCCCATCCCATCCCATCCAATCCCATCCGAACCGATCCCACGTATCCCATTCCAGGGATCCCATCCCATCCCAGGAATCCCATCCCATCCCATTCCAGGGATTCCATCCCATCCCAGAGAACACATCCCATCCCAGGGATCCCATCCCATCCCAGGGATCCCATCCCAACCCATCCAATCCCATCCGAACCGATCCCAGGTATCCCATTCCAGGGATCCCATGTCAGATATCCCATCCCATCTCACGGATGCCATCCCAGGGATTCGTTCCCAAACCAGGGATCCCATCCCATCCCAGGTATCCCATTCCAGGGATCCCATCCCATCCCATCCCAGGAATCCCATCCCATCCCATTCCAGGGATTCCATCCCATCCCAGTGAACACATCCCATCCCAGGGATCCCATCCCAGACCAGGGATCCCATCCCATTCCAGGGATTCCATCCCATCCCAGTGAACACATCCCATCCCAGGGATCCCATGCCATCCCAGGGATCCCATCCCATCCAATCCCATCCGAACCCATCCCATGTATCCCATCCCAGGGATCCCATCCCATCCCAGCGCAGGGATCCCATCCCATCCCATAGCAGGGATCCCATCCCATCCCATCCCATCCCATCCCATCCCATCCCAATCATCCCTCCTATCTCATTCCAGGTATTCAATCCCATCCCAGGGATCCCATCCCCACCAATCCCATCCCAGGGATACCATCCCATCCCAGAGATCCCATCCCATCCCAGGGATCCCATCCCATCCCGTCCCATCCCATCGCAACCAATCCCATCCTATCCCATTCCCATCCCATCCCATCCCATCCCATCCCATCCCAGGGATCCCATCCCAGCCCATCTCATCCCAGGGATCCCATGCCATGCCATCCCATCCCATCCCAGGGATCCCATCCCATCCCATCCCATCCCATCCCGTCCCATCCCATCCCATATCATCCCTGCTATCTCATGCCAGGTATTCCATCTCATCCCAGGGATCCAATCCCAGGGATCCCATCCCCTCCCATCCCATCCCATCCCATCCCATCCCATCCCAGAGATCCCATCCCATCCCAGGGATCCCATCCCATCCCAGGGATAACATCCCAGGGATCCCATCCCATCCCATCCCAGGGATCCAATTCCATCCCATCCCATCCCATCTCATCCCAGGGATCACATCCCATGCCAGGGATCCCATGACAGAGATCCCATCCCATGCCAGGGATCCCATGTCAGAGATCCCATCCCATCTCACGGATGCCATCCCAGGGATTCGATCCCAACCCAGGGATCCCATTCCATCCCAGGAATCCCATTCCAGGGATCCCATCCCATCCCATCCCATGCCAGGAATCCCATCCCATCCCATTCCAGGGATTCCATCCCATCCCAGTGAACACATCCCATCCCAGGGATCCCATCCCAGGGATCCCATCCCATACCTGGGATCCCATCCCATCCCAGGGATCCCATCCCATCGCATCCCATCCCATCGCATCCCATCCCATCGCATCCCATCCCATCCCATCCCATCCCATCCCATCCCATCCCATCCTATCCCATCCCATCCCATCCCATCCCATTCCAGGGATACCATCCCATCCCAACTATCCCATGCCAGGGATTCCATCCCATCCCAGGGATCCCATCCCATCCCAGGGATAACATCTCAGGGATCCCATCCCATCCCAGGGATCCAATTCCTTTCCATCCCATCCCATCTAATCCCAGGGATCACATCCCATGCCAGGGATCCCATGTCAGAGATCCCATCCCATCTCACGGATGCCATCCCAGGGATTCGTCCCCAACCCAGGGATCCCATCCCATCCCATCCCAGGTATCCCATTCCAGGGATCCCATCCCATCCCATCCCAGGAATCCCATCCCATCCCATTCCAGGGATTCCATCCCATCCCAGTGAACACATCCCATCCCAGGGATCCCATCCCATTCCAGGGATTCCATCCCATCCCAGTGAACACATCCCATCCCAGGGATCCCATCCCATCCCAGGGATCCCATCCCATCCAATCCCATCCGAACCCATCCCAGGTATCCCATCCCAGGGATCCCATCCCATACCAGCGCAGGGATCCCATGCCATCCCATAGCAGGGATCCCATCCCATCCCATCCCATCCCATCCCATCCCATATCATCCCTGCTATCTCATGCCAGGTATTCCATCCCATCCCAGGGATCCCATCCCAACCAATCTCATCCCAGGGATACCATCCCATCCCATCCCAGGGATCCCATCCCATCCCAGGGATCCCATCCCATCCCATCCCATCCCAACCCATCCCATCCTATCCCATTCCCATCCCATCCCATCCCAGGGATCCCATCCCAGCCCATCTCATCCCAGGGATCCCATGCCATGCCATCCCATCCCATCCCATCCCAGGGATCCCATCCCAGCCCATCTCATCCCAGCGATGCCATGCCATGCCATCCCATCCCATCCCAGGGATCCCATCCCATCCAAACCCATCCCATCCCATCCCATCCCATCCCAGGCATCCCATCCCAGGGATCCTATCCCATCCCAGCGATCCCATCCCAGGGATCTCATACCATCCCAGGGATCCCATCCCATCCCAGGGATCCAATCCCATCCCAGCTATCCCATCCCAGGGATTCCATCCCATCCCAGGGATCCTATCCCATCTGTTCCTATCCCAGGTATCCTATCCCACCCCGTCCCATCCAAGGGATCCCATCCATTCCCAACCCAGGAATCCCATCCCTTCCCTTTCCAGGGATCCCATCCCATCCCAGGGATCCCATCCCATCCCAGGGATCCAATCCCAGCGATCCCAACCCATACCAGAGATCCCATCCCAGGGATCCCATCCCATCCCAGGGATCCCATCCCATCCCAGCTATCCCATCCCAGGGATTCCATCCCATCCCGGGGATCCCATTTCATCTGTTCCCATCCCAGGGATCCCATCCCATCCCATCCCAGGGATCCCATCCCATCCCAACCCATTCCATCCCATCCCATTCCAGGGATACCATCCCTTCCCAGCTATCCCATCCCAGGGATTCCATCCCATCCGAGGTATCCCATTTCATCTGTTCCCATCCCTGGGATCCCATCCCATCCCATCCCAAGGATCTAATCCCATCCCAACCCATCCCATCCCATGGATCCCAGCCCATCCCATCCCATCCCATCCCATCCCGTCCCATCCCATCCCATATCATCCCTGCTATCTCATGCCAGGTATTCCATCCCATCCCAGGGATCCCATCCCAACCAATCCCATCCCAGGGATACCATCCCATCCCAGAGATCCCATCCCATCCCAGGGATCCCATCCCATCCCGTCCCATCCCATCGCAACCAATCCCATCCTATCCCATTCCCATCCCATCCCATCCCATCCCAGGGATCCCATCCCAGCCCATCTCATCCCAGGGATCCCATGCCATGCCATCCCATGCCATCCCATCCCATCCCATCCCATCCCATCCCGTCCCATCCCATCCAATATCATCCCTGCTATCTCATGCCAGGTATTCCATCTCATCCCAGGGATCCAATCCCAGGGATCCCATCCCATCCCATCCCAGAGATCCCATCCCATCCCAGGGATCCCATCCCATCCCAGGGATAACATCCCAGGGATCCCATCCCATCCCAGGGATCCAATTCCATCCCATCCCATCCCATCTCATCCCAGGGATCACATCCCATGCCAGGGATCCCATGACAGAGATCCCATCCCATGCCAGGGATCCCATGTCAGAGATCCCATCCCATCTCACGGATGCCATCCCAGGGATTCGATCCCAACCCAGGGATCCCATTCCATCCCAGGAATCCCATTCCAGGGATGCCATCCCATCCCATCCCATCCCAGGAATCCCATCCCATCCCATTCCAGGGATTCCATCCCATCCCAGTGAACACATCCCATCCCAGGGATCCCATCCCAGGAATCCCATCCCATACCTGGGATCCCATCCCATCCCAGGGATCCCATCCCATCGCATCCCATCCCATCGCATCCCATCCCATCCCATCGCATCCCATCCCCTCCCATCCCATCCCATCCCATCCCATCCCATCCCATCCCATCCCATCCCATCCCATCCCATCCCGTCCTATCCCATCCCATCCCATCCCATCCCATCTAATCCCATCCCATTCCAGGGATACCATCCCATCCCAACTATCCCATGCCAGGGATTCCATCCCATCCCAGGGATCCCATCCCAGGGATAACATCCCAGGGATCCCATCCCATCCCAGGGATCCAATTCCATCCCATCCCATCCCATCTCATCCCAGGGATCACATCCCATGCCAGGGATCCCATGACAGAGATCCCATCCCATGCCAGGGATCCCATGTCAGAGATCCCATCCCATCTCACGGATGCCATCCCAGGGATTCGATCCCAACCCAGGGATCCCATTCCATCCCAGGAATCCCATTCCAGGGATGCCATCCCATCCCATCCCATCCCAGGAATCCCATCCCATCCCATTCCAGGGATTCCATCCCATCCCAGTGAACACATCCCATCCCAGGGATCCCATCCCAGGAATCCCATCCCATACCTGGGATCCCATCCCATCCCAGGGATCCCATCCCATCGCATCCCATCCCATCGCATCCCATCCCATCCCATCGCATCCCATCCCCTCCCATCCCATCCCATCCCATCCCATCCCATCCCATCCCATCCCATCCCATCCCATCCCATCCCATCCCGTCCTATCCCATCCCATCCCATCCCATCCCATCTAATCCCATCCCATTCCAGGGATACCATCCCATCCCAACTATCCCATGCCAGGGATTCCATCCCATCCCAGGGATCCCATCCCAGGGATAACATCCCAGGGATCCCATCCCATCCCAGGGATCCAATTCCATTCCATCCCATCCCATCTAATCCCAGGGATCACATCCCATGCCAGGGATCCCATATCAGAGATCCCATCCCATCTCTCCGGATGCCATCCCAGGGATTCGTTCCCAACCCAGGGATCCCATCCCATCCCAGGTATCCCATTCCAGGGATCCCATCCCATCCCATCCCAGGAATCCCATCCCATCCCATTCCAGGAATTCCATCCCATCCCAGTGAACACATCCCATCCCAGGGATCCCATCCCATTCCAGGGATTCCATCCCATCCCAGTGAACACATCCCATCCCAGGGATCCCATCCCATCCCAGGGATCCCATCCCATCCAATCCCATCCGAACCCATCCCAGGTATCCCATCCCAGGGATCCCATCCCATACCAGCGCAGGGATCCCATGCCATCCCATAGCAGGGATCCCATCCCATCCCATCCCATCCCATCCCATCCCATCCCATATCATCCCTGCTATCTCATGCCAGGTATTCCATCCCATCCCAGGGATCCCATCCCAACCAATCCCATCCCAGGGATACCATCCCATCCCATCCCAGGGATCCCATCCCATCCCAGGGATCCAATCCCAGCGTTCCCAACCCATACCAGAGATCCCATCCCATCCCTGGGATCCCATCCCATCCCATCCCATCCCAACCCATCCCATCCCATCCTAACCCATTCCCATCTCATCCCATCCCATCCCATCCCATCCCATCCCATTCCAGGGATTCCATCCCATCCCAGTGAACACATCCCAGCCCAGGGATCCCATCCCATCCCAGGGATCCCATCCCATCCCATCCAATCCCATCCGAACCGATTCCAGGTATCCCATTCCAGGGATCCCATCCCATCCCATCCCAGGAATCCCATCCCATCCCATTCCAGGGATTCCATCCCATCCCAGTGAACACATCCCATTCCAGGGATCCCATCCCATCCAATCCCATCCGAACCGATCCCAGGTATCCCATTCCAGGGATCCCATGTCAGAGATCCCATCCCATCTCACAGATGCCATCCCAGGGATTCGTTCCCAACCCCGGGATCCCATCCCATCCCAGGTATCCCATTCCAGGGATCCCATCCCATCCCATCCCAGGAATCCCATCCCATCCCATTCCAGGGATTCCATCCCATCCCAGTGAACACATCCCATCCCAGGGATCCCATCCCATCCCAGGGATCCCATCCCATCCCATCCAATCCCATCCGAACCGATCCCACGTATCCCATTCCAGGGATCCCATCCCATCCCAGGAATCCCATCCCATCCCATTCCAGGGATTCCATCCCATCCCAGAGAACACATCCCATCCCAGGGATCCCATCCCATCCCAGGGATCCCATCCCAACCCATCCAATCCCATCCGAACCGATCCCAGGTATCCCATTCCAGGGATCCCATGTCAGATATCCCATCCCATCTCACGGATGCCATCCCAGGGATTCGTTCCCAAACCAGGGATCCCATCCCATCCCAGGTATCCCATTCCAGGGATCCCATCCCATCCCATCCCAGGAATCCCATCCCATCCCATTCCAGGGATTCCATCCCATCCCAGTGAACACATCCCATCCCAGGGATCCCATCCCAGACCAGGGATCCCATCCCATTCCAGGGATTCCATCCCATCCCAGTGAACACATCCCATCCCAGGGATCCCATGCCATCCCAGGGATCCCATCCCATCCAATCCCATCCGAACCCATCCCATGTATCCCATCCCAGGGATCCCATCCCATCCCAGCGCAGGGATCCCATCCCATCCCATAGCAGGGATCCCATCCCATCCCATCCCATCCCATCCCATCCCATCCCATCCCAATCATCCCTCCTATCTCATTCCAGGTATTCAATCCCATCCCAGGGATCCCATCCCCACCAATCCCATCCCAGGGATACCATCCCATCCCAGAGATCCCATCCCATCCCAGGGATCCCATCCCATCCCGTCCCATCCCATCGCAACCAATCCCATCCTATCCCATTCCCATCCCATCCCATCCCATCCCATCCCAGGGATCCCATCCCAGCCCATCTCATCCCAGGGATCCCATGCCATGCCATCCCATCCCATCCCAGGGATCCCATCCCATCCCATCCCATCCCATCCCATCCCATCCCGTCCCATCCCATCCCATATCATCCCTGCTATCTCATGCCAGGTATTCCATCTCATCCCAGGGATCCAATCCCAGGGATCCCATCCCCTCCCATCCCATCCCATCCCATCCCATCCCATCCCATCCCATCCCATCCCAGAGATCCCATCCCATCCCAGGGATCCCATCCCATCCCAGGGATAACATCCCAGGGATCCCATCCCATCCCATCCCAGGGATCCAATTCCATCCCATCCCATCCCATCTCATCCCAGGGGTCACATCCCATGCCAGGGATCCCATGACAGAGATCCCATCCCATGCCAGGGATCCCATGTCAGAGATCCCATCCCATCTCACGGATGCCATCCCAGGGATTCGATCCCAACCCAGGGATCCCATTCCATCCCAGGAATCCCATTCCAGGGATCCCATCCCATCCCATCCCATGCCAGGAATCCCATCCCATCCCATTCCAGGGATTCCATCCCATCCCAGTGAACACATCCCATCCCAGGGATCCCATCCCAGGGATCCCATCCCATACCTGGGATCCCATCCCATCCCAGGGATCCCATCCCATCGCATCCCATCCCATCGCATCCCATCCCATCGCATCCCATCCCATCCCATCCCATCCCATCCCATCCCATCCTATCCCATCCCATCCCATCCCATCCCATTCCAGGGATACCATCCCATCCCAACTATCCCATGCCAGGGATTCCATCCCATCCCAGGGATCCCATCCCATCCCAGGGATAACATCTCAGGGATCCCATCCCATCCCAGGGATCCAATTCCTTTCCATCCCATCCCATCTAATCCCAGGGATCACATCCCATGCCAGGGATCCCATGTCAGAGATCCCATCCCATCTCACGGATGCCATCCCAGGGATTCGTCCCCAACCCAGGGATCCCATCCCATCCCATCCCAGGTATCCCATTCCAGGGATCCCATCCCATCCCATCCCAGGAATCCCATCCCATCCCATTCCAGGGATTCCATCCCATCCCAGTGAACACATCCCATCCCAGGGATCCCATCCCATTCCAGGGATTCCATCCCATCCCAGTGAACACATCCCATCCCAGGGATCCCATCCCATCCCAGGGATCCCATCCCATCCAATCCCATCCGAACCCATCCCAGGTATCCCATCCCAGGGATCCCATCCCATACCAGCGCAGGGATCCCATGCCATCCCATAGCAGGGATCCCATCCCATCCCATCCCATCCCATCCCATCCCATCCCATATCATCCCTGCTATCTCATGCCAGGTATTCCATCCCATCCCAGGGATCCCATCCCAACCAATCTCATCCCAGGGATACCATCCCATCCCATCCCAGGGATCCCATCCCATCCCAGGGATCCCATCCCATCCCATCCCATCCCAACCCATCCCATCCTATCCCATTCCCATCCCATCCCATCCCAGGGATCCCATCCCAGCCCATCTCATCCCAGGGATCCCATGCCATGCCATCCCATCCCATCCCATCCCAGGGATCCCATCCCAGCCCATCTCATCCCAGCGATGCCATGCCATGCCATCCCATCCCATCCCAGGGATCCCATCCCATCCAAACCCATCCCATCCCATCCCATCCCATCCCAGGCATCCCATCCCAGGGATCCTATCCCATCCCAGCGATCCCATCCCAGGGATCTCATACCATCCCAGGGATCCCATCCCATCCCAGGGATCCAATCCCATCCCAGCTATCCCATCCCAGGGATTCCATCCCATCCCAGGGATCCTATCCCATCTGTTCCTATCCCAGGTATCCTATCCCACCCCGTCCCATCCAAGGGATCCCATCCATTCCCAACCCAGGAATCCCATCCCTTCCCTTTCCAGGGATCCCATCCCATCCCAGGGATCCCATCCCATCCCAGGGATCCAATCCCAGCGATCCCAACCCATACCAGAGATCCCATCCCAGGGATCCCATCCCATCCCAGGGATCCCATCCCATCCCAGCTATCCCATCCCAGGGATTCCATCCCATCCCGGGGATCCCATTTCATCTGTTCCCATCCCAGGGATCCCATCCCATCCCATCCCAGGGATCCCATCCCATCCCAACCCATTCCATCCCATCCCATTCCAGGGATACCATCCCTTCCCAGCTATCCCATCCCAGGGATTCCATCCCATCCGAGGTATCCCATTTCATCTGTTCCCATCCCTGGGATCCCATCCCATCCCATCCCAAGGATCTAATCCCATCCCAACCCATCCCATCCCATGGATCCCAGCCCATCCCATCCCATCCCATCCCATCCCGTCCCATCCCATCCCATATCATCCCTGCTATCTCATGCCAGGTATTCCATCCCATCCCAGGGATCCCATCCCAACCAATCCCATCCCAGGGATACCATCCCATCCCAGAGATCCCATCCCATCCCAGGGATCCCATCCCATCCCGTCCCATCCCATCGCAACCAATCCCATCCTATCCCATTCCCATCCCATCCCATCCCATCCCAGGGATCCCATCCCAGCCCATCTCATCCCAGGGATCCCATGCCATGCCATCCCATGCCATCCCATCCCATCCCATCCCATCCCGTCCCATCCCATCCAATATCATCCCTGCTATCTCATGCCAGGTATTCCATCTCATCCCAGGGATCCAATCCCAGGGATCCCATCCCATCCCATCCCAGAGATCCCATCCCATCCCAGGGATCCCATCCCATCCCAGGGATAACATCCCAGGGATCCCATCCCATCCCAGGGATCCAATTCCATCCCATCCCATCTCATCCCAGGGATCACATCCCATGCCAGGGATCCCATGACAGAGATCCCATCCCATGCCAGGGATCCCATGTCAGAGATCCCATCCCATCTCACGGATGCCATCCCAGGGATTCGATCCCAACCCAGGGATCCCATTCCATCCCAGGAATCCCATTCCAGGGATGCCATCCCATCCCATCCCATCCCAGGAATCCCATCCCATCCCATTCCAGGGATTCCATCCCATCCCAGTGAACACATCCCATCCCAGGGATCCCATCCCAGGAATCCCATCCCATACCTGGGATCCCATCCCATCCCAGGGATCCCATCCCATCGCATCCCATCCCATCGCATCCCATCCCATCCCATCGCATCCCATCCCCTCCCATCCCATCCCATCCCATCCCATCCCATCCCATCCCATCCCATCCCGTCCTATCCCATCCCATCCCATCCCATCCCATCCCATCCCATCCCATCCCATCCCATTCCAGGGATACCATCCCATCCCAACTATCCCATGCCAGGGATTCCATCCCATCCCAGGGATCCCATCCCAGGGATAACATCCCAGGGATCCCATCCCATCCCAGGGATCCAATTCCATTCCATCCCATCCCATCTAATCCCAGGGATCACATCCCATGCCAGGGATCCCATATCAGAGATCCCATCCCATCTCTCCGGATGCCATCCCAGGGATTCGTTCCCAACCCAGGGATCCCATCCCATCCCAGGTATCCCATTCCAGGGATCCCATCCCATCCCATCCCAGGAATCCCATCCCATCCCATTCCAGGAATTCCATCCCATCCCAGTGAACACATCCCATCCCAGGGATCCCATCCCATTCCAGGGATTCCATCCCATCCCAGTGAACACATCCCATCCCAGGGATCCCATCCCATCCCAGGGATCCCATCCCATCCAATCCCATCCGAACCCATCCCAGGTATCCCATCCCAGGGATCCCATCCCATACCAGCGCAGGGATCCCATGCCATCCCATAGCAGGGATCCCATCCCATCCCATCCCATCCCATCCCATGCCATCCCATCCCATCCCATATCATCCCTGCTATCTCATGCCAGGTATTCCATCCCATCCCAGGGATCCCATCCCAACCAATCCCATCCCAGGGATACCATCCCATCCCATCCCAGGGATCCCATCCCATCCCAGGGATCCAATCCCAGCGTTCCCAACCCATACCAGAGATCCCATCCCATCCCTGGGATCCCATCCCATCCCATCCCATCCCAACCCATCCCATCCCATCCTAACCCATTCCCATCCCATCCCATCCCATCCCATCCCATCCCAGGGATCCCATCCCAGCCCATCTCATCCCAGGGATCCCATGCCATGCCATCCCATCCCATCCCATCCCAGGGATCCCATCCCATCCCATCCCATCCCATCCTATCCCATTCCCATCCCATCCCATCCCATCCCATCCCATGCCAGGCATCCCATCCCATCCCTGGGATCCCATCCCAGGGATCCCATCCCATACCTGGGATCCAATCCCATCCCAGGGATCCCATCCCATCGCATCCCATCCCATCCCATCCCAGGAATCCCATCCCAACCCAGCCCATACCATCCCAACCCACCCAGTCCCGTCCCGTCCGGTCCCGTCCCATCCCATCCTATCCCATCCCATTCCCATCCCATCCCATCCCATCCCAGGGATCCCATCCCATCCAAACCCATCCCATCCCATACCATCCCATCCCATCCCATCCCAGGCATACCATCCCAGGGATCCCATCCCCTCCCATCCCTTCACATGCCATCCCATCCCATCCCAGGGATCCCATCCCATCCCAGGGATAACATCACAGGGATCCCATCCCATCCCATCCCAGGGATCCAATTCCATTCCATCCCATCCCATCTCATCCCAGGGATCACATCCCATCCCAGGGATCCCATGACAGAGATCCCATCCCATGCCAGGGATCCCATGACAGAGATCCCATCCCATCTCACGGATGCCATCCCAGGGATTCGATCCCAACCCAGGGATCCGATTCCATCCCAGGAATCCCATTCCAGGGATCCCATCCCATCCCATCCCATCCCAGGAATCCCATCCCATCCCATTCCAGGGATTCCATCCCATCCCAGTGAACACATCCCATCCCAGGGATCCCATCCCATCCCATCCCAGGGATCCCATCCCAACAAATCCCATCCCAGCCCATCTCATCCCAGGGATCCCATGCCATGCCATCCCATCCCATCCCATCCCAGGGATCCCATCCCATCCAAACCCATCCCATCCCATCCCATCCCATCCCATCCTATCCCATTCCCATCCCATCCCATCCCATCCCATCCCAGGGATCCCATCCCATCCCAGCTATCCCATCCCAGGGACTCCATCCCATCACGGGGATCCCATTTCATCTGTTCCCATCCCTGGGATCCCATCCCATCCCATCCCATGGATCCAATCCCATCCCAACCCATCCCATCCCATGGATCCCATCCCATCCCATCCCATCCCATCCCATCCCATCCCATCCCATGCCGTCCCAGGGATCCCATCCCATCCCAGAGATCCCATCCCATCCCATCCCATCCCATCCCATCCCATCCCAGGGATCCCATCCCAGGGATCCCATCCCAGGGATCCAATCCCATCCCATCTCATTCCAGGGATCCCATAAGATCCCATCAAACGGTTCCCAACCCATCCCAACCCATCCCATCCCATGGATCCCATCCCATCCCAGCTATCCCATCCCAGAAATCCCTTCCCATCCCAGGGATCCCATCCCATCCCAGCTATCCCATCCCAAGGATTCCATCCCATCCCGGGGATCCCATTTCATCTGTTCCCATCCCAGGGATCCCATCCCATCCCAGGGATCCCATCCCATCCCAACCCATCCCATCCCATTCCAGGGATACCATCCCATCCCAGCTATCCCATCCCAGGGATTCCATCCCATCCCAGGGATCCCATTTCATCTGTTCCCATCCCAGGGATCCCATCCCATCCCAGGGATCCCATCCCATCCCAACCCATCCCATCCCACCCCATCGATCCAATCCCATCCCAACCCATCCCATCCCATGGATCCCATCCCATCCCAGGGATCCCATCCCATCCCATCCCATCCCATCCCAGGGATCGCATCCCATCCCATACAATCCCATCCCACCCCATCCCATCCCATTCCATCCCATCCCATCCCATCCCATCCCATCCCATCCCATCCCATCCCATCCCATCCCAACCCATCCCATCCCATCCCATGCCGTCCCAGGGATCCCATCCCATCCCAGGGATCCCATCAAATCCCTTCCCAGCCCATCCCATCCCTTCCCATCCCATCCCATCCCATCCCATCCCATCCCATCCCATCCCAGGGATCCCATCCCAGGGATCCCATCCCAGGGATCCCATCCCATCACCGGGATCCCATCCCAGGGATTCCATCCCATCCCAGGGATCCCATCCCATACGAGGGATCACATTCCAGGGATCCCATCCCTAGGATCCCATCTCATCCCATCCCAGGGATCCAATCCCATCCCATCTCATCCCAGGGATCCCATAAGATCCCATCAAACGGTTCCCAACCCATCCCAACCCATCCCATCCCAGGGATCCCATCCCAGGGATCCCATCCCATCCCAGGGATCCCATCCCATCCCATCCCATCCCATCCCATCCCATCCCATCCCATCCCATATCATCCCTGCTATCTCATGCCAGGTATTCCATCTCATCCCAGGGATCCAATCCCAGGGATCCCATCCCCTCCCATCCCTTCACATGCCATCCCATCCCATCCCAGGGATCACATCCCATCCCAGGGATAACATCCCAGGGATCCCATCCCATCCCAGGGATCCAATTCCATTCCATCCCATCCCATCTCATCCCAGGGATCACATCCCATGCCAGGTATCCCATGTCAGAGATCCCATCCCATCTCACGGATGCCATCCCAGGGATTCGATCCCAACCCAGGGATCCCATCCCATCCCAGGAATCCCATTCCAGGGATCCCATCCCATCCCATCCCAGGAATCCCATCCCATCCCATTCCAGGGATTCCATCCCATCCCAGTGAACACATCCCATCCCAGCGATCCCATCCCATCCCAGGGATCCCATCCCATCCCATCCAATACCATCCGAACCCAGCCCAGGGATCCCATCCCAGGGATCCCATTCCATCCCAGCGCAGGGATCCCATCCCATCCCATAGCAGGGATCCCATCCCATCCCATCCCATATCATCCCTGCTATCTCATGCCAGGTATTCCATCCCATCCCAGGGATCCCATCCCAACCAATCCCATCCCAGGGATACCATCCCATCCCATCCCAGGGATCCCATCCCATCCCAGGGATCCCATCCCATCCCATCCCATCCCATCCCATCCCATCCCGTCCCATCCAAGGGATCCCATCCATTCCCAACCCAGGAATCCCATCCCTTCCCTTTCCAGGGATCCCGTCCCATCCCAGGGATCCCAACCCATCCGATCCCAGGGATCCCATCTCATCCCAGCTATCCCATCCCATCCCAGGGATTCCATCCCATCCCAGGGATCCTATTCCATCTGTTCCCATCCCAGGTATCCTATCCCATCCCGTTCCATCCAAGGGATCCAATCCATTCCCAACCCAGGAATCCCATCCCTTCCCTTTCCAGGGATCCCATCCCATTCCAGGGATCCCGTCCCATCCCAGGGATCCAATCTCAGGGATCCCAACCCATACCAGACATCCCATCCCAGGGATCCCATCCCAGAGATCCCATCCCATCCCATACCAGGGATCCCATCCAATCCCAGGTATCCCATCCCATCCCATCCTATCCCATCCCATCCCATCCCATCCCATCCCATCCCATCCCATCCCATCCCATCCCATCCCAGGGATCTGCTCCCATCCCAGGGATCCCCTGCCATCCCAGGGATCGCATCCCATCCCATCCCCGGGATCCCTTCCCAGGGATCCCATCCCATCCCAGGGCTCCCATCCCAGGGATTCCATCCCATCCCAGGGATCCCATCCCATACGAGGGATCACATTCCTGGGATCCCAACCCAGGGATCCCATCCCATCCCAGGGATCCCATCCCATCCCATCTCATCCCATCACAACCCATCCCCGGGATCCCTTCCCAGGGATCCCATCCCATCCCAGGGATCCCATCCCAGGTATTCCAACCCATCCCAGGGATCCCATCCCATTCGAGGGATCACATTCCTGTGATCCCAACCCAGGGATCCCATCCCATACCAGGGATCCCAACCCATCCCAGGGATCCCATCCCATCCCAGCTATCCCATCCCATCCCATCCCATCCCATCCCATCCCATCCCAGCGATCCCATCCCATCCCCGGGATCCCATCCCATCCCATCCCATCCTATCCCATCCCATCCCATCCCATCCCATCCCATCCCATCCCATCCCTTCCCATCCCATCCCATCCCATCCCATCCCATCCCATCCCAGGGATCCCATCCCATCCCATAACAGGGATCCCATCCCATCCCAGCTATCCCATCCCAGGTATTCCATCCCATCCCGGGGATCCCATTTCATCTGTTCCCATCCCAGGGATCCCATACCATCCCAGGGATCCAATCCCATCCCAACCCATCCCATCCCATGGATCCCATCCCATCCCAGGGATCCCATCTCATCCCAGGGATCACATCCCATGCCAGGGATCCCATGTCAGAGATCCCATCCCATCTCACGGATGCCATTCCAGGGATTCGATCCCAACCCAGGGATCCCATCCCATCACAGGAATCCCATTGCAGGGATCCCATCCCATCCCATCCCAGGAATCCCATCCCATCCCATTCCAGGGATTCCATCCCATTCCAGTGAACACATCCCATCCCAGGGATCCCATCCCAGGCATCCCATCCCATCCCATCCGAACTCATCCCAGGTATCCCATCCCAGGGATCCCATCCCATCCCAGCGCAGGGATCCCATCCCATCCCATAGCAGGGATCCCATCCCATCCCATAGCAGGGATCCCATCCCATCCCATGCCATCGCATCCCATCCCATCCCAATCATCCCTGCTATCTCATGCCAGGTATTCCATCCCATCCCAGGGATCCCATCCCAACCAATCCCATCCCAGGGATACCATCCCATCCCATCCCAGGTTTCCCATCCCATTCCAGGGATGCCATCCCATCCCATCCCATCGCAACCCATCCCATCCTATCCCATTCCCATCCCATCCCATCCCATCCCAGGGATCCCATCCAATCCCATCGCAACCCATCCCATCCTATCCTATTCCCATCCCATCCCATCCCATCCCATCCCATCCCATCCCAGGGATCCCATCCCATCCCATCTCATCCCAGGGATCCCATGCCATGCCATCCCATCCCATCCCAGGGATCCCATCCCATCCAAACCCATCCCATCCCCTCCCAGTGAACACATCCCATCCCATGGATCCCAACCCATCCCAGGGATCCCATCCCATCCAATCCCATCCGAACCCATCCCAGGTATCCCATCCCAGGGATCCCATCCCATCCCAGCGCAGGGGTCCCATCCCATCCCATAGCAGGGATCCCATCCCATCCCATAGCAGGGATCCCATACCAACTAATCCCATCCCAGGGATCCCATCCCATCCCAGGGATCCCATCCCATCCCATCCGAACCCATCCCATCCTATCCCATTCCCATCCCATCCCATCCCATCCCAGGGATCCCATCACAGCCCATCTCATCCCAGGGATCCCATGCCATGCCATCCCATCCCATCCCAGGGATCCCATCCCATCCAAACCCATCCCATCCCATCCCATCCCATCCCATCCCATCCCATCCCATCCCATCCCATCCCATCCCAGGGATTCCATTCCATCCCAGGGATCCCATCCCATACGAGGGATCATAATCCAGGGATCCCATCCCTAGGATCCCATCTCATCCCATCCCAGGGATCCAATCCCATCCCATCTCATCCCAGGGATCCCATAAGATCCCATTAAACGGTTCCCAACCCATCCCAACCCATCCCATCCCATGGATCCCATCCCAGGGATCCCATCCCAGGGATCCCATACCATCCCAGGGATCCCATCCCATCCCATCCCATCCCGTCCAATCCCATCCCATATCATCCCTGCTATCTCATGCCAGGTATTCCATCTCATCCCAGGGATCCAATCTCATCCCAGGGATCACATCCCATGCCAGGGATCCCACGTCAGAGATCCCATCCCATCTCACGGATGCCATCCCAGGGATTCGATCCCAACCCAGGGATCCCATCCCATCCCAGGAATCCCATTCCAGGGATCCGATCCCATCCAATCCCAGAAATCCCATCCCATTCCAGGGATCCCATCCCATCCCAGTGAACACATCCCATCCCAGGGATCCCATCCCATCCTGGGGATCCCATCCCATCCCATCCATTCCCTTCCGAACCCATCCCAGGTATCCCATCCCAGGGATCCCATCCCATCCCAGCGCACGGATCCCATCCCAACCCATAGCAGGGATCCCATCCCATCCCATAGCAGGGATCCCATCCCATCCCATCCTATCCCATTCCCATCCCAGAGATCCCATCCCATCCCAGGGATCCCATCCCATCCCAGGGATAACATCACAGGGATCCCATCCCATCCCATCCCAGGGATCCAATTCCATTCCATCCCATCCCATCTCATCCCAGGGATCACATCCCATCCCAGGGATCCCATGACAGAGATCCCATCCCATGCCAGGGATCCCATGACAGAGATCCCATCCCATCTCACGGATGCCATCCCAGGGATTCGATCCCAACCCAGGGATCCGATTCCATCCCGGGAATCCCATTCCAGGGATCCCATCCCATCCCATCCCATCCCAGGAATCCCATCCCATCCCATTCCAGGGATTCCATCCCATCCCAGTGAACACATCCCATCCCAGGGATCCCATCCCATCCCATCCCAGGGATCCCATCCCAACAAATCCCATCCCAGCCCATCTCATCCCAGGGATCCCATGCCATGCCATCCCATCCCATCCCATCCCAGGGATCCCATCCCATCCAAACCCATCCCATCCCATCCCATCCCATCCCATCCTATCCCATTCCCATCCCATCCCATCCCATCCCATCCCAGGGATCCCATCCCATCCCAGCTATCCCATCCCAGGGACTCCATCCCATCACGGGGATCCCATTTCATCTGTTCCCATCCCTGGGATCCCATCCCATCCCATCCCATGGATCCAATCCCATCCCAACCCATCCCATCCCATGGATCCCATCCCATCCCATCCCATCCCATCCCATCCCATCCCATCCCATCCCATGCCGTCCCAGGGATCCCATCCCATCCCAGAGATCCCATCCCATCCCATCCCATCCCATCCCATCCCATCCCAGGGATCCCATCCCAGGGATCCCATCCCAGGGATCCAATCCCATCCCATCTCATTCCAGGGATCCCATAAGATCCCATCAAACGGTTCCCAACCCATCCCAACCCATCCCATCCCATGGATCCCATCCCATCCCAGCTATCCCATCCCAGAAATCCCTTCCCATCCCAGGGATCCCATCCCATCCCAGCTATCCCATCCCAGGGATTCCATCCCATCCCGGGGATCCCATTTCATCTGTTCCCATCCCAGGGATCCCATCCCATCCCAGGGATCCCATCCCATCCCAACCCATCCCATCCCATTCCAGGGATACCATCCCATCCCAGCTATCCCATCCCAGGGATTCCATCCCATCCCAGGGATCCCATTTCATCTGTTCCCATCCCAGGGATCCCATCCCATCCCAGGGATCCCATCCCATCCCAACCCATCCCATCCCACCCCATCGATCCAATCCCATCCCAACCCATCCCATCCCATGGATCCCATCCCATCCCAGGGATCCCATCCCATCCCATCCCATCCCAGGGATCGCATCCCATCCCATACAATCCCATCCCACCCCATCCCATCCCATTCCATCCCATCCCATCCCATCCCATCCCATCCCATCCCATCCCAACCCATCCCATCCCATCCCATGCCGTCCCAGGGATCCCATCCCATCCCAGGGATCCCATCAAATCCCTTCCCAGCCCATCCCATCCCTTCCCATCCCATCCCATCCCATCCCATCCCATCCCATCCCATCCCATCCCATCCCATCCCATCCCAGGGATCCCATCCCAGGGATCCCATCCCAGGGATCCCATCCCATCACCGGGATCCCATCCCAGGGATTCCATCCCATCCCAGGGATCCCATCCCATACGAGGGATCACATTCCAGGGATCCCATCCCTAGGATCCCATCTCATCCCATCCCAGGGATCCAATCCCATCCCATCTCATCCCAGGGATCCCATAAGATCCCATCAAACGGTTCCCAACCCATCCCAACCCATCCCATCCCAGGGATCCCATCCCAGGGATCCCATCCCATCCCAGGGATCCCATCCCATCCCATCCCATCCCATCCCATCCCATCCCATCCCATCCCATATCATCCCTGCTATCTCATGCCAGGTATTCCATCTCATCCCAGGGATCCAATCCCAGGGATCCCATCCCCTCCCATCCCTTCACATGCCATCCCATCCCATCCCAGGGATCACATCCCATCCCAGGGATAACATCCCAGGGATCCCATCCCATCCCAGGGATCCAATTCCATTCCATCCCATCCCATCTCATCCCAGGGATCACATCCCATGCCAGGTATCCCATGTCAGAGATCCCATCCCATCTCACGGATGCCATCCCAGGGATTCGATCCCAACCCAGGGATCCCATCCCATCCCAGGAATCCCATTCCAGGGATCCCATCCCATCCCATCCCAGGAATCCCATCCCATCCCATTCCAGGGATTCCATCCCATCCCAGTGAACACATCCCATCCCAGCGATCCCATCCCATCCCAGGGATCCCATCCCATCCCATCCAATACCATCCGAACCCAGCCCAGGGATCCCATCCCAGGGATCCCATTCCATCCCAGCGCAGGGATCCCATCCCATCCCATAGCAGGGATCCCATCCCATCCCATCCCATATCATCCCTGCTATCTCATGCCAGGTATTCCATCCCATCCCAACAAATCCCATCCCAACCAATCCCATCCCAGGGATACCATCCCATCCCATCCCAGGGATCCCATCCCATCCCAGGGATCCCATCCCATCCCATCCCATCCCATCCCATCCCATCCCGTCCCATCCAAGGGATCCCATCCATTCCCAACCCAGGAATCCCATCCCTTCCCTTTCCAGGGATCCCGTCCCATCCCAGGGATCCCAACCCATCCGATCCCAGGGATCCCATCTCATCCCAGCTATCCCATCCCATCCCAGGGATTCCATCCCATCCCAGGGATCCTATTCCATCTGTTCCCATCCCAGGTATCCTATCCCATCCCGTTCCATCCAAGGGATCCAATCCATTCCCAACCCAGGAATCCCATCCCTTCCCTTTCCAGGGATCCCATCCCATTCCAGGGATCCCGTCCCATCCCAGGGATCCAATCCCAGGGATCCCAACCCATACCAGACATCCCATCCCAGGGATCCCATCCCAGAGATCCCATCCCATCCCATACCAGGGATCCCATCCAATCCCAGGTATCCCATCCCATCCCATCCTATCCCATCCCATCCCATCCCATCCCATCCCATCCCATCCCATCCCATCCCATCCCATCCCATCCCAGGGATCTGCTCCCATCCCAGGGATCCCCTGCCATCCCAGGGATCGCATCCCATCCCATCCCCGGGATCCCTTCCCAGGGATCCCATCCCATCCCAGGGCTCCCATCCCAGGGATTCCATCCCATCCCAGGGATCCCATCCCATACGAGGGATCACATTCCTGGGATCCCAACCCAGGGATCCCATCCCATCCCAGGGATCCCATCCCATCCCATCTCATCCCATCACAACCCATCCCCGGGATCCCTTCCCAGGGATCCCATCCCATCCCAGGGATCCCATCCCAGGGATTCCAACCCATCCCAGGGATCCCATCCCATTCGAGGGATCACATTCCTGTGATCCCAACCCAGGGATCCCATCCCATACCAGGGATCCCAACCCATCCCAGGGATCCCATCCCATCCCAGCTATCCCATCCCATCCCATCCCATCCCATCCCATCCCATCCCATCCCAGCGATCCCATCCCATCCCCGGGATCCCATCCCATCCCATCCCATCCTATCCCATCCCATCCCATCCCATCCCATCCCATCCCATCCCATCCCATCCCATCCCATCCCTTCCCATCCCATCCCATCCCATCCCATCCCATCCCAGGGATCCCATCCCATCCCATAACAGGGATCCCATCCCATCCCAGCTATCCCATCCCAGGGATTCCATCCCATCCCGGGGATCCCATTTCATCTGTTCCCATCCCAGGGATCCCATACCATCCCAGGGATCCAATCCCATCCCAACCCATCCCATCCCATGGATCCCATCCCATCCCAGGGATCCCATCTCATCCCAGGGATCACATCCCATGCCAGGGATCCCATGTCAGAGATCCCATCCCATCTCACGGATGCCATTCCAGGGATTCGATCCCAACCCAGGGATCCCATCCCATCACAGGAATCCCATTGCAGGGATCCCATCCCATCCCATCCCAGGAATCCCATCCCATCCCATTCCAGGGATTCCATCCCATTCCAGTGAACACATCCCATCCCAGGGATCCCATCCCAGGCATCCCATCCCATCCCATCCGAACTCATCCCAGGTATCCCATCCCAGGGATCCCATCCCATCCCAGCGCAGGGATCCCATCCCATCCCATAGCAGGGATCCCATCCCATCCCATAGCAGGGATCCCATCCCATCCCATGCCATCGCATCCCATCCCATCCCAATCATCCCTGCTATCTCATGCCAGGTATTCCATCCCATCCCAGGGATCCCATCCCAACCAATCCCATCCCAGGGATACCATCCCATCCCATCCCAGGTTTCCCATCCCATTCCAGGGATGCCATCCCATCCCATCCCATCGCAACCCATCCCATCCTATCCCATTCCCATCCCATCCCATCCCATCCCAGGGATCCCATCCAATCCCATCGCAACCCATCCCATCCTATCCTATTCCCATCCCATCCCATCCCATCCCATCCCAGGGATCCCATCCCATCCCATCTCATCCCAGGGATCCCATGCCATGCCATCCCATCCCATCCCAGGGATCCCATCCCATCCAAACCCATCCCATCCCCTCCCAGTGAACACATCCCATCCCATGGATCCCAACCCATCCCAGGGATCCCATCCCATCCAATCCCATCCGAACCCATCCCAGGTATCCCATCCCAGGGATCCCATCCCATCCCAGCGCAGGGGTCCCATCCCATCCCATAGCAGGGATCCCATCCCATCCCATAGCAGGGATCCCATACCAACTAATCCCATCCCAGGGATCCCATCCCATCCCAGGGATCCCATCCCATCCCATCCGAACCCATCCCATCCTATCCCATTCCCATCCCATCCCATCCCATCCCAGGGATCCCATCACAGCCCATCTCATCCCAGGGATCCCATGCCATGCCATCCCATCCCATCCCAGGGATCCCATCCCATCCAAACCCATCCCATCCCATCCCATCCCATCCCATCCCATCCCATCCCATCCCAACCCATCCCATCCCATCCCATGCCGTCCCAGGGATCCCATCCCATCCCAGGGATCCCATCAAATCCCTTCCCAGCCCATCCCATCCCTTCCCATCCCATCCCATCCCATCCCATCCCATCCCATCCCATCCCATCCCAGGGATCCCATCCCAGGGATCCCATCCCAGGGATCCCATCCCATCACCGGGATCCCATCCCAGGGATTCCATCCCATCCCAGGGATCCCATCCCATACGAGGGATCACATTCCAGGGATCCCATCCCTAGGATCCCATCTCATCCCATCCCAGGGATCCAATCCCATCCCATCTCATCCCAGGGATCCCATAAGATCCCATCAAACGGTTCCCAACCCATCCCAACCCATCCCATCCCAGGGATCCCATCCCAGGGATCCCATCCCATCCCAGGGATCCCATCCCATCCCATCCCATCCCATCCCATCCCATCCCATATCATCCCTGCTATCTCATGCCAGGTATTCCATCTCATCCCAGGGATCCAATCCCAGGGATCCCATCCCCTCCCATCCCTTCACATGCCATCCCATCCCATCCCAGGGATCACATCCCATCCCAGGGATAACATCCCAGGGATCCCATCCCATCCCAGGGATCCAATTCCATTCCATCCCATCCCATCTCATCCCAGGGATCACATCCCATGCCAGGTATCCCATGTCAGAGATCCCATCCCATCTCACGGATGCCATCCCAGGGATTCGATCCCAACCCAGGGATCCCATCCCATCCCAGGAATCCCATTCCAGGGATCCCATCCCATCCCATCCCAGGAATCCCATCCCATCCCATTCCAGGGATTCCATCCCATCCCAGTGAACACATCCCATCCCAGCGATCCCATCCCATCCCAGGGATCCCATCCCATCCCATCCAATACCATCCGAACCCAGCCCAGGGATCCCATCCCAGGGATCCCATTCCATCCCAGCGCAGGGATCCCATCCCATCCCATAGCAGGGATCCCATCCCATCCCATCCCATATCATCCCTGCTATCTCATGCCAGGTATTCCATCCCATCCCAGGGATCCCATCCCAACCAATCCCATCCCAGGGATACCATCCCATCCCATCCCAGGGATCCCATCCCATCCCAGGGATCCCATCCCATCCCATCCCATCCCATCCCATCCCATCCCGTCCCATCCAAGGGATCCCATCCATTCCCAACCCAGGAATCCCATCCCTTCCCTTTCCAGGGATCCCGTCCCATCCCAGGGATCCCAACCCATCCGATCCCAGGGATCCCATCTCATCCCAGCTATCCCATCCCATCCCAGGGATTCCATCCCATCCCAGGGATCCTATTCCATCTGTTCCCATCCCAGGTATCCTATCCCATCCAGTTCCATCCAAGGGATCCAATCCATTCCCAACCCAGGAATCCCATCCCTTCCCTTTCCAGGGATCCCATCCCATTCCAGGGATCCCGTCCCATCCCAGGGATCCAATCTCAGGGATCCCAACCCATACCAGACATCCCATCCCAGGGATCCCATCCCAGAGATCCCATCCCATCCCATACCAGGGATCCCATCCAATCCCAGGTATCCCATCCCATCCCATCCTATCCCATCCCATCCCATCCCATCCCATCCCATCCCATCCCATCCCATCCCATCCCATCCCATCCCATCCCATCCCATCCCAGGGATCTGCTCCCATCCCAGGGATCCCCTGCCATCCCAGGGATCGCATCCCATCCCATCCCCGGGATCCCTTCCCAGGGATCCCATCCCATCCCAGGGCTCCCATCCCAGGGATTCCATCCCATCCCAGGGATCCCATCCCATACGAGGGATCACATTCCTGGGATCCCAACCCAGGGATCCCATCCCATCCCAGGGATCCCATCCCATCCCATCTCATCCCATCACAACCCATCCCCGGGATCCCTTCCCAGGGATCCCATCCCATCCCAGGGATCCCATCCCAGGTATTCCAACCCATCCCAGGGATCCCATCCCATTCGAGGGATCACATTCCTGTGATCCCAACCCAGGGATCCCATCCCATACCAGGGATCCCAACCCATCCCAGGGATCCCATCCCATCCCAGCTATCCCATCCCATCCCATCCCATCCCATCCCATCCCATCCCATCCCATCCCAGCGATCCCATCCCATCCCCGGGATCCCATCCCATCCCATCCCATCCTATCCCATCCCATCCCATCCCATCCCATCCCATCCCATCCCATCCCATCCCATCCCATCCCATCCCTTCCCATCCCATCCCATCCCATCCCATCCCATCCCATCCCATCCCATCCCATCCCATCCCAGGGATCCCATCCCATCCCATAACAGGGATCCCATCCCATCCCAGCTATCCCATCCCAGGTATTCCATCCCATCCCGGGGATCCCATTTCATCTGTTCCCATCCCAGGGATCCCATACCATCCCAGGGATCCAATCCCATCCCAACCCATCCCATCCCATGGATCCCATCCCATCCCAGGGATCCCATCTCATCCCAGGGATCACATCCCATGCCAGGGATCCCATGTCAGAGATCCCATCCCATCTCACGGATGCCATTCCAGGGATTCGATCCCAACCCAGGGATCCCATCCCATCACAGGAATCCCATTGCAGGGATCCCATCCCATCCCATCCCAGGAATCCCATCCCATCCCATTCCAGGGATTCCATCCCATTCCAGTGAACACATCCCATCCCAGGGATCCCATCCCAGGCATCCCATCCCATCCCATCCGAACTCATCCCAGGTATCCCATCCCAGGGATCCCATCCCATCCCAGCGCAGGGATCCCATCCCATCCCATAGCAGGGATCCCATCCCATCCCATAGCAGGGATCCCATCCCATCCCATGCCATCGCATCCCATCCCATCCCAATCATCCCTGCTATCTCATGCCAGGTATTCCATCCCATCCCAGGGATCCCATCCCAACCAATCCCATCCCAGGGATACCATCCCATCCCATCCCAGGTTTCCCATCCCATTCCAGGGATGCCATCCCATCCCATCCCATCGCAACCCATCCCATCCTATCCCATTCCCATCCCATCCCATCCCATCCCAGGGATCCCATCCAATCCCATCGCAACCCATCCCATCCTATCCTATTCCCATCCCATCCCATCCCATCCCATCCCATCCCAGGGATCCCATCCCATCCCATCTCATCCCAGGGATCCCATGCCATGCCATCCCATCCCATCCCAGGGATCCCATCCCATCCAAACCCATCCCATCCCCTCCCAGTGAACACATCCCATCCCATGGATCCCAACCCATCCCAGGGATCCCATCCCATCCAATCCCATCCGAACCCATCCCAGGTATCCCATCCCAGGGATCCCATCCCATCCCAGCGCAGGGGTCCCATCCCATCCCATAGCAGGGATCCCATCCCATCCCATAGCAGGGATCCCATACCAACTAATCCCATCCCAGGGATCCCATCCCATCCCAGGGATCCCATCCCATCCCATCCGAACCCATCCCATCCTATCCCATTCCCATCCCATCCCATCCCATCCCAGGGATCCCATCACAGCCCATCTCATCCCAGGGATCCCATGCCATGCCATCCCATCCCATCCCAGGGATCCCATCCCATCCAAACCCATCCCATCCCATCCCATCCCATCCCATCCCATCCCATCCCATCCCATCCCAGGGATTCCATTCCATCCCAGGGATCCCATCCCATACGAGGGATCATAATCCAGGGATCCCATCCCTAGGATCCCATCTCATCCCATCCCAGGGATCCAATCCCATCCCATCTCATCCCAGGGATCCCATAAGATCCCATTAAACGGTTCCCAACCCATCCCAACCCATCCCATCCCATGGATCCCATCCCAGGGATCCCATCCCAGGGATCCCATACCATCCCAGGGATCCCATCCCATCCCATCCCATCCCGTCCAATCCCATCCCATATCATCCCTGCTATCTCATGCCAGGTATTCCATCTCATCCCAGGGATCCAATCTCATCCCAGGGATCACATCCCATGCCAGTGATCCCACGTCAGAGATCCCATCCCATCTCACGGATGCCATCCCAGGGATTCGATCCCAACCCAGGGATCCCATCCCATCCCAGGAATCCCATTCCAGGGATCCGATCCCATCCAATCCCAGAAATCCCATCCCATTCCAGGGATCCCATCCCATCCCAGTGAACACATCCCATCCCAGGGATCCCATCCCATCCTGGGGATCCCATCCCATCCCATCCATTCCCTTCCGAACCCATCCCAGGTATCCCATCCCAGGGATCCCATCCCATCCCAGCGCACGGATCCCATCCCAACCCATAGCAGGGATCCCATCCCATCCCATAGCAGGGATCCCATCCCATCCCATCCTATCCCATTCCCATCCCAGAGATCCCATCCCATCCCAGGGATCCCATCCCATCCCAGGGATAACATCACAGGGATCCCATCCCATCCCATCCCAGGGATCCAATTCCATTCCATCCCATCCCATCTCATCCCAGGGATCACATCCCATCCCAGGGATCCCATGACAGAGATCCCATCCCATGCCAGGGATCCCATGACAGAGATCCCATCCCATCTCACGGATGCCATCCCAGGGATTCGATCCCAACCCAGGGATCCGATTCCATCCCGGGAATCCCATTCCAGGGATCCCATCCCATCCCATCCCATCCCAGGAATCCCATCCCATCCCATTCCAGGGATTCCATCCCATCCCAGTGAACACATCCCATCCCAGGGATCCCATCCCATCCCATCCCAGGGATCCCATCCCAACAAATCCCATCCCAGCCCATCTCATCCCAGGGATCCCATGCCATGCCATCCCATCCCATCCCATCCCAGGGATCCCATCCCATCCAAACCCATCCCATCCCATCCCATCCCATCCCATCCTATCCCATTCCCATCCCATCCCATCCCATCCCATCCCAGGGATCCCATCCCATCCCAGCTATCCCATCCCAGGGACTCCATCCCATCACGGGGATCCCATTTCATCTGTTCCCATCCCTGGGATCCCATCCCATCCCATCCCATGGATCCAATCCCATCCCAACCCATCCCATCCCATGGATCCCATCCCATCCCATCCCATCCCATCCCATCCCATCCCATCCCATGCCGTCCCAGGGATCCCATCCCATCCCAGAGATCCCATCCCATCCCAGAGATCCCATCCCATCCCATCCCATCCCATCCCATCCCATCCCAGGGATCCCATCCCAGGGATCCCATCCCAGGGATCCAATCCCATCCCATCTCATTCCAGGGATCCCATAAGATCCCATCAAACGGTTCCCAACCCATCCCAACCCATCCCATCCCATGGATCCCATCCCATCCCAGCTATCCCATCCCAGAAATCCCTTCCCATCCCAGGGATCCCATCCCATCCCAGCTATCCCATCCCAGGGATTCCATCCCATCCCGGGGATCCCATTTCATCTGTTCCCATCCCAGGGATCCCATCCCATCCCAGGGATCCCATCCCATCCCAACCCATCCCATCCCATTCCAGGGATACCATCCCATCCCAGCTATCCCATCCCAGGGATTCCATCCCATCCCAGGGATCCCATTTCATCTGTTCCCATCCCAGGGATCCCATCCCATCCCAGGGATCCCATCCCATCCCAACCCATCCCATCCCACCCCATCGATCCAATCCCATCCCAACCCATCCCATCCCATGGATCCCATCCCATCCCAGGGATCCCATCCCATCCCATCCCATCCCAGGGATCGCATCCCATCCCATACAATCCCATCCCACCCCATCCCATCCCATTCCATCCCATCCCATCCCATCCCATCCCATCCCATCCCATCCCATCCCATCCCAACCCATCCCATCCCATCCCATGCCGTCCCAGGGATCCCATCCCATCCCAGGGATCCCATCAAATCCCTTCCCAGCCCATCCCATCCCTTCCCATCCCATCCCATCCCATCCCATCCCATCCAATCCCATCCCATCCCATCCCATCCCATCCCATCCCATCCCATCCCAGGGATCCCATCCCAGGGATCCCATCCCAGGGATCCCATCCCATCACCGGGATCCCATCCCAGGGATTCCATCCCATCCCAGGGATCCCATCCCATACGAGGGATCACATTCCAGGGATCCCATCCCTAGGATCCCATCTCATCCCATCCCAGGGATCCAATCCCATCCCATCTCATCCCAGGGATCCCATAAGATCCCATCAAACGGTTCCCAACCCATCCCAACCCATCCCATCCCAGGGATCCCATCCCAGGGATCCCATCCCATCCCAGGGATCCCATCCCATCCCATCCCATCCCATCCCATCCCATCCCATCCCATATCATCCCTGCTATCTCATGCCAGGTATTCCATCTCATCCCAGGGATCCAATCCCAGGGATCCCATCCCCTCCCATCCCTTCACATGCCATCCCATCCCATCCCAGGGATCACATCCCATCCCAGGGATAACATCCCAGGGATCCCATCCCATCCCAGGGATCCAATTCCATTCCATCCCATCCCATCTCATCCCAGGGATCACATCCCATGCCAGGTATCCCATGTCAGAGATCCCATCCCATCTCACGGATGCCATCCCAGGGATTCGATCCCAACCCAGGGATCCCATCCCATCCCAGGAATCCCATTCCAGGGATCCCATCCCATCCCATCCCAGGAATCCCATCCCATCCCATTCCAGGGATTCCATCCCATCCCAGTGAACACATCCCATCCCAGCGATCCCATCCCATCCCAGGGATCCCATCCCATCCCATCCAATACCATCCGAACCCAGCCCAGGGATCCCATCCCAGGGATCCCATTCCATCCCAGCGCAGGGATCCCATCCCATCCCATAGCAGGGATCCCATCCCATCCCATCCCATATCATCCCTGCTATCTCATGCCAGGTATTCCATCCCATCCCAACAAATCCCATCCCAACCAATCCCATCCCAGGGATACCATCCCATCCCATCCCAGGGATCCCATCCCATCCCAGGGATCCCATCCCATCCCATCCCATCCCATCCCATCCCATCCCATCCCGTCCCATCCAAGGGATCCCATCCATTCCCAACCCAGGAATCCCATCCCTTCCCTTTCCAGGGATCCCGTCCCATCCCAGGGATCCCAACCCATCCGATCCCAGGGATCCCATCTCATCCCAGCTATCCCATCCCATCCCAGGGATTCCATCCCATCCCAGGGATCCTATTCCATCTGTTCCCATCCCAGGTATCCTATCCCATCCCGTTCCATCCAAGGGATCCAATCCATTCCCAACCCAGGAATCCCATCCCTTCCCTTTCCAGGGATCCCATCCCATTCCAGGGATCCCGTCCCATCCCAGGGATCCAATCCCAGGGATCCCAACCCATTCCAGACATCCCATCCCAGGGATCCCATCCCAGAGATCCCATCCCATCCCATACCAGGGATCCCATCCAATCCCAGGTATCCCATCCCATCCCATCCTATCCCATCCCATCCCATCCCATCCCATCCCATCCCATCCCATCCCATCCCATCCCATCCCATCCCAGGGATCTGCTCCCATCCCAGGGATCCCCTGCCATCCCAGGGATCGCATCCCATCCCATCCCCGGGATCCCTTCCCAGGGATCCCATCCCATCCCAGGGCTCCCATCCCAGGGATTCCATCCCATCCCAGGGATCCCATCCCATACGAGGGATCACATTCCTGGGATCCCAACCCAGGGATCCCATCCCATCCCAGGGATCCCATCCCATCCCATCTCATCCCATCACAACCCATCCCCGGGATCCCTTCCCAGGGATCCCATCCCATCCCAGGGATCCCATCCCAGGGATTCCAACCCATCCCAGGGATCCCATCCCATTCGAGGGATCACATTCCTGTGATCCCAACCCAGGGATCCCATCCCATACCAGGGATCCCAACCCATCCCAGGGATCCCATCCCATCCCAGCTATCCCATCCCATCCCATCCCATCCCATCCCATCCCATCCCATCCCATCCCAGCGATCCCATCCCATCCCCGGGATCCCATCCCATCCCATCCCATCCTATCCCATCCCATCCCATCCCATCCCATCCCATCCCATCCCATCCCATCCCATCCCATCCCATCCCATCCCTTCCCATCCCATCCCATCCCATCCCATCCCATCCCATCCCATCCCAGGGATCCCATCCCATCCCATAACAGGGATCCCATCCCATCCCAGCTATCCCATCCCAGGGATTCCATCCCATCCCGGGGATCCCATTTCATCTGTTCCCATCCCAGGGATCCCATACCATCCCAGGGATCCAATCCCATCCCAACCCATCCCATCCCATGGATCCCATCCCATCCCAGGGATCCCATCTCATCGCAGGGATCACATCCCATGCCAGGGATCCCATGTCAGAGATCCCATCCCATCTCACGGATGCCATTCCAGGGATTCGATCCCAACCCAGGGATCCCATCCCATCACAGGAATCCCATTGCAGGGATCCCATCCCATCCCATCCCAGGAATCCCATCCCATCCCATTCCAGGGATTCCATCCCATTCCAGTGAACACATCCCATCCCAGGGATCCCATCCCAGGCATCCCATCCCATCCCATCCGAACTCATCCCAGGTATCCCATCCCAGGGATCCCATCCCATCCCAGCGCAGGGATCCCATCCCATCCCATAGCAGGGATCCCATCCCATCCCATAGCAGGGATCCCATCCCATCCCATGCCATCGCATCCCATCCCATCCCAATCATCCCTGCTATCTCATGCCAGGTATTCCATCCCATCCCAGGGATCCCATCCCAACCAATCCCATCCCAGGGATACCATCCCATCCCATCCCAGGTTTCCCATCCCATTCCAGGGATGCCATCCCATCCCATCCCATCGCAACCCATCCCATCCTATCCCATTCCCATCCCATCCCATCCCATCCCAGGGATCCCATCCAATCCCATCGCAACCCATCCCATCCTATCCTATTCCCATCCCATCCCATCCCATCCCATCCCAGGGATCCCATCCCATCCCATCTCATCCCAGGGATCCCATGCCATGCCATCCCATCCCATCCCAGGGATCCCATCCCATCCAAACCCATCCCATCCCCTCCCAGTGAACACATCCCATCCCATGGATCCCAACCCATCCCAGGGATCCCATCCCATCCAATCCCATCCGAACCCATCCCAGGTATCCCATCCCAGGGATCCCATCCCATCCCAGCGCAGGGGTCCCATCCCATCCCATAGCAGGGATCCCATCCCATCCCATAGCAGGGATCCCATACCAACTAATCCCATCCCAGGGATCCCATCCCATCCCAGGGATCCCATCCCATCCCATCCGAACCCATCCCATCCTATCCCATTCCCATCCCATCCCATCCCATCCCAGGGATCCCATCACAGCCCATCTCATCCCAGGGATCCCATGCCATGCCATCCCATCCCATCCCAGGGATCCCATCCCATCCAAACCCATCCCATCCCATCCCATCCCATCCCATCCCATCCCATCCCAGGGATTCCATTCCATCCCAGGGATCCCATCCCATACGAGGGATCATAATCCAGGGATCCCATCCCTAGGATCCCATCTCATCCCATCCCAGGGATCCAATCCCATCCCATCTCATCCCAGGGATCCCATAAGATCCCATTAAACGGTTCCCAACCCATCCCAACCCATCCCATCCCATGGATCCCATCCCAGGGATCCCATCCCAGGGATCCCATACCATCCCAGGGATCCCATCCCATCCCATCCCATCCCGTCCAATCCCATCCCATATCATCCCTGCTATCTCATGCCAGGTATTCCATCTCATCCCAGGGATCCAATCTCATCCCAGGGATCACATCCCATGCCAGGGATCCCACGTCAGAGATCCCATCCCATCTCACGGATGCCATCCCAGGGATTCGATCCCAACCCAGGGATCCCATCCCATCCCAGGAATCCCATTCCAGGGATCCGATCCCATCCAATCCCAGAAATCCCATCCCATTCCAGGGATCCCATCCCATCCCAGTGAACACATCCCATCCCAGGGATCCCATCCCATCCTGGGGATCCCATCCCATCCCATCCATTCCCTTCCGAACCCATCCCAGGTATCCCATCCCAGGGATCCCATCCCATCCCAGCGCACGGATCCCATCCCAACCCATAGCAGGGATCCCATCCCATCCCATAGCAGGGATCCCA
Organism: Sturnus vulgaris; assembly: GCF_052056855.1. NCBI lineage: Eukaryota > Metazoa > Chordata > Aves > Passeriformes > Sturnidae > Sturnus > Sturnus vulgaris. The sequence continues at coordinate 7,395,885 of NC_142282.1, read as the reverse complement.
TCCCATCCCATCCTATCCCATTCCCATCCCAGAGATCCCATCCCATCCCAGGGATCCCATCCCATCCCAGGGATAACATCACAGGGATCCCATCCCATCCCATCCCAGGGATCCAATTCCATTCCATCCCATCCCATCTCATCCCAGGGATCACATCCCATCCCAGGGATCCCATGACAGAGATCCCATCCCATGCCAGGGATCCCATGACAGAGATCCCATCCCATCTCACGGATGCCATCCCAGGGATTCGATCCCAACCCAGGGATCCGATTCCATCCCAGGAATCCCATTCCAGGGATCCCATCCCATCCCATCCCATCCCAGGAATCCCATCCCATCCCATTCCAGGGATTCCATCCCATCCCAGTGAACACATCCCATCCCAGGGATCCCATCCCATCCCATCCCAGGGATCCCATCCCAACAAATCCCATCCCAGCCCATCTCATCCCAGGGATCCCATGCCATGCCATCCCATCCCATCCCATCCCAGGGATCCCATCCCATCCAAACCCATCCCATCCCATCCCATCCCATCCCATCCTATCCCATTCCCATCCCATCCCATCCCATCCCATCCCAGGGATCCCCTCCCATCCCAGCTATCCCATCCCAGGGACTCCATCCCATCACGGGGATCCCATTTCATCTGTTCCCATCCCTGGGATCCCATCCCATCCCATCCCATGGATCCAATCCCATCCCAACCCATCCCATCCCATGGATCCCATCCCATCCCATCCCATCCCATCCCATCCCATCCCATCCCATCCCATGCCGTCCCAGGGATCCCATCCCATCCCAGAGATCCCATCCCATCCCATCCCATCCCATCCCATCCCATCCCATCCCATCCCATCCCAGGGATCCCATCCCAAGGATCCCATCCCAGGGATCCAATCCCATCCCATCTCATTCCAGGGATCCCATAAGATCCCATCAAACGGTTCCCAACCCATCCCAACCCATCCCATCCCATGGATCCCATCCCATCCCAGCTATCCCATCCCAGAAATCCCTTCCCATCCCAGGGATCCCATCCCATCCCAGCTATCCCATCCCAGGGATTCCATCCCATCCCGGGGATCCCATTTCATCTGTTCCCATCCCAGGGATCCCATCCCATCCCAGGGATCCCATCCCATCCCAACCCATCCCATCCCATTCCAGGGATACCATCCCATCCCAGCTATCCCATCCCAGGGATTCCATCCCATCCCAGGGATCCCATTTCATCTGTTCCCATCCCAGGGATCCCATCCCATCCCAGGGATCCCATCCCATCCCAACCCATCCCATCCCACCCCATCGATCCAATCCCATCCCAACCCATCCCATCCCATGGATCCCATCCCATCCCATACAATCCCATCCCACCCCATCCCATCCCATTCCATCCCATCCCATCCCATCCCATCCCATCCCATCCCATCCCATCCCATCCCAACCCATCCCATCCCATCCCATGCCGTCCCAGGGATCCCATCCCATCCCAGGGATCCCATCAAATCCCTTCCCAGCCCATCCCATCCCTTCCCATCCCATCCCATCCCATCCCATCCCATCCCATCCCATCCCATCCCATCCCATCCCATCCCATCCCAGGGATCCCATCCCAGGGATCCCATCCCAGGGATCCCATCCCATCACCGGGATCCCATCCCAGGGATTCCATCCCATCCCAGGGATCCCATCCCATACGAGGGATCACATTCCAGGGATCCCATCCCTAGGATCCCATCTCATCCCATCCCAGGGATCCAATCCCATCCCATCTCATCCCAGGGATCCCATAAGATCCCATCAAACGGTTCCCAACCCATCCCAACCCATCCCATCCCAGGGATCCCATCCCAGGGATCCCATCCCATCCCAGGGATCCCATCCCATCCCATCCCATCCCATCCCATCCCATCCCATCCCATCCCATCCCATATCATCCCTGCTATCTCATGCCAGGTATTCCATCTCATCCCAGGGATCCAATCCCAGGGATCCCATCCCCTCCCATCCCTTCACATGCCATCCCATCCCATCCCAGGGATCACATCCCATCCCAGGGATAACATCCCAGGGATCCCATCCCATCCCAGGGATCCAATTCCATTCCATCCCATCCCATCTCATCCCAGGGATCACATCCCATGCCAGGTATCCCATGTCAGAGATCCCATCCCATCTCACGGATGCCATCCCAGGGATTCGATCCCAACCCAGGGATCCCATCCCATCCCAGGAATCCCATTCCAGGGATCCCATCCCATCCCATCCCAGGAATCCCATCCCATCCCATTCCAGGGATTCCATCCCATCCCAGTGAACACATCCCATCCCAGCGATCCCATCCCATCCCAGGGATCCCATCCCATCCCATCCAATACCATCCGAACCCAGCCCAGGGATCCCATCCCAGGGATCCCATTCCATCCCAGCGCAGGGATCCCATCCCATCCCATAGCAGGGATCCCATCCCATCCCATCCCATATCATCCCTGCTATCTCATGCCAGGTATTCCATCCCATCCCAGGGATCCCATCCCAACCAATCCCATCCCAGGGATACCATCCCATCCCATCCCAGGGATCCCATCCCATCCCAGGGATCCCATCCCATCCCATCCCATCCCATCCCATCCCGTCCCATCCAAGGGATCCCATCCATTCCCAACCCAGGAATCCCATCCCTTCCCTTTCCAGGGATCCCGTCCCATCCCAGGGATCCCAACCCATCCGATCCCAGGGATCCCATCTCATCCCAGCTATCCCATCCCATCCCAGGGATTCCATCCCATCCCAGGGATCCTATTCCATCTGTTCCCATCCCAGGTATCCTATCCCATCCCGTTCCATCCAAGGGATCCAATCCATTCCCAACCCAGGAATCCCATCCCTTCCCTTTCCAGGGATCCCATCCCATTCCAGGGATCCCGTCCCATCCCAGGGATCCAATCCCAGGGATCCCAACCCATACCAGACATCCCATCCCAGGGATCCCATCCCAGAGATCCCATCCCATCCCATACCAGGGATCCCATCCAATCCCAGGTATCCCATCCCATCCCATCCTATCCCATCCCATCCCATCCCATCCCATCCCATCCCATCCCATCCCATCCCATCCCATCCCATCCCATCCCATCCCAGGGATCTGCTCCCATCCCAGGGATCCCCTGCCATCCCAGGGATCGCATCCCATCCCATCCCCGGGATCCCTTCCCAGGGATCCCATCCCATCCCAGGGCTCCCATCCCAGGGATTCCATCCCATCCCAGGGATCCCATCCCATACGAGGGATCACATTCCTGGGGTCCCAACCCAGGGATCCCATCCCATCCCAGGGATCCCATCCCATCCCATCTCATCCCATCACAACCCATCCCCGGGATCCCTTCCCAGGGATCCCATCCCATCCCAGGGATCCCATCCCAGGGATTCCAACCCATCCCAGGGATCCCATCCCATTCGAGGGATCACATTCCTGTGATCCCAACCCAGGGATCCCATCCCATACCAGGGATCCCAACCCATCCCAGGGATCCCATCCCATCCCAGCTATCCCATCCCATCCCATCCCATCCCATCCCATCCCATCCCATCCCATCCCATCCCATCCCATCCCATCCCAGCGATCCCATCCCATCCCCGGGATCCCATCCCATCCCATCCCATCCTATCCCATCCCATCCCATCCCATCCCATCCCATCCCATCCCATCCCATCCCATCCCATCCCATCCCTTCCCATCCCATCCCATCCCATCCCATCCCATCCCATCCCATCCCATCCCATCCCATCCCAGGGATCCCATCCCATCCCATAACAGGGATCCCATCCCATCCCAGCTATCCCATCCCAGGGATTCCATCCCATCCCGGGGATCCCATTTCATCTGTTCCCATCCCAGGGATCCCATACCATCCCAGGGATCCAATCCCATCCCAACCCATCCCATCCCATGGATCCCATCCCATCCCAGGGATCCCATCTCATCCCAGGGATCACATCCCATGCCAGGGATCCCATGTCAGAGATCCCATCCCATCTCACGGATGCCATTCCAGGGATTCGATCCCAACCCAGGGATCCCATCCCATCACAGGAATCCCATTGCAGGGATCCCATCCCATCCCATCCCAGGAATCCCATCCCATCCCATTCCAGGGATTCCATCCCATTCCAGTGAACACATCCCATCCCAGGGATCCCATCCCAGGCATCCCATCCCATCCCATCCGAACTCATCCCAGGTATCCCATCCCAGGGATCCCATCCCATCCCAGCGCAGGGATCCCATCCCATCCCATAGCAGGGATCCCATCCCATCCCATAGCAGGGATCCCATCCCATCCCATGCCATCGCATCCCATCCCATCCCAATCATCCCTGCTATCTCATGCCAGGTATTCCATCCCATCCCAGGGATCCCATCCCAACCAATCCCATCCCAGGGATACCATCCCATCCCATCCCAGGTTTCCCATCCCATTCCAGGGATGCCATCCCATCCCATCCCATCGCAACCCATCCCATCCTATCCCATTCCCATCCCATCCCATCCCATCCCAGGGATCCCATCCAATCCCATCGCAACCCATCCCATCCTATCCTATTCCCATCCCATCCCATCCCATCCCATCCCAGGGATCCCATCCCATCCCATCTCATCCCAGGGATCCCATGCCATGCCATCCCATCCCATCCCAGGGATCCCATCCCATCCAAACCCATCCCATCCCCTCCCAGTGAACACATCCCATCCCATGGATCCCAACCCATCCCAGGGATCCCATCCCATCCAATCCCATCCGAACCCATCCCAGGTATCCCATCCCAGGGATCCCATCCCATCCCAGCGCAGGGGTCCCATCCCATCCCATAGCAGGGATCCCATCCCATCCCATAGCAGGGATCCCATACCAACTAATCCCATCCCAGGGATCCCAACCCATCCCATCCGAACCCATCCCATCCTATCCCATTCCCATCCCATCCCATCCCATCCCAGGGATCCCATCACAGCCCATCTCATCCCAGGGATCCCATGCCATGCCATCCCATCCCATCCCAGGGATCCCATCCCATCCAAACCCATCCCATCCCATCCCATCCCATCCCATCCCATCCCAGGGATTCCATTCCATCCCAGGGATCCCATCCCATACGAGGGATCATAATCCAGGGATCCCATCCCTAGGATCCCATCTCATCCCATCCCAGGGATCCAATCCCATCCCATCTCATCCCAGGGATCCCATAAGATCCCATTAAACGGTTCCCAACCCATCCCAACCCATCCCATCCCATGGATCCCATCCCAGGGATCCCATCCCAGGGATCCCATACCATCCCAGGGATCCCATCCCATCCCATCCCATCCCGTCCAATCCCATCCCATATCATCCCTGCTATCTCATGCCAGGTATTCCATCTCATCCCAGGGATCCAATCTCATCCCAGGGATCACATCCCATGCCAGGGATCCCACGTCAGAGATCCCATCCCATCTCACGGATGCCATCCCAGGGATTCGATCCCAACCCAGGGATCCCATCCCATCCCAGGAATCCCATTCCAGGGATCCGATCCCATCCAATCCCAGAAATCCCATCCCATTCCAGGGATCCCATCCCATCCCAGGGATAACATCACAGGGATCCCATCCCATCCCATCCCAGGGATCCAATTCCATTCCATCCCATCCCATCTCATCCCAGGGATCACATCCCATCCCAGGGATCCCATGACAGAGATCCCATCCCATGCCAGGGATCCCATGACAGAGATCCCATCCCATCTCACGGATGCCATCCCAGGGATTCGATCCCAACCCAGGGATCCGATTCCATCCCAGGAATCCCATTCCAGGGATCCCATCCCATCCCATCCCATCCCAGGAATCCCATCCCATCCCATTCCAGGGATTCCATCCCATCCCAGTGAACACATCCCATCCCAGGGATCCCATCCCATCCCATCCCAGGGATCCCATCCCAACAAATCCCATCCCAGCCCATCTCATCCCAGGGATCCCATGCCATGCCATCCCATCCCATCCCATCCCAGGGATCCCATCCCATCCAAACCCATCCCATCCCATCCCATCCCATCCCATCCTATCCCATTCCCATCCCATCCCATCCCATCCCATCCCAGGGATCCCATCCCATCCCAGCTATCCCATCCCAGGGACTCCATCCCATCACGGGGATCCCATTTCATCTGTTCCCATCCCTGGGATCCCATCCCATCCCATCCCATGGATCCAATCCCATCCCAACCCATCCCATCCCATGGATCCCATCCCATCCCATCCCATCCCATCCCATCCCATCCCATGCCGTCCCAGGGATCCCATCCCATCCCAGAGATCCCATCCCATCCCATCCCATCCCATCCCATCCCATCCCATCCCATCCCATCCCATCCCATCCCATCCCAGGGATCCCATCCCAGGGATCCCATCCCAGGGATCCAATCCCATCCCATCTCATTCCAGGGATCCCATAAGATCCCATCAAACGGTTCCCAACCCATCCCAACCCATCCCATCCCATGGATCCCATCCCATCCCAGCTATCCCATCCCAGAAATCCCTTCCCATCCCAGGGATCCCATCCCATCCCAGCTATCCCATCCCAGGGATTCCATCCCATCCCGGGGATCCCATTTCATCTGTTCCCATCCCAGGGATCCCATCCCATCCCAGGGATCCCATCCCATCCCAACCCATCCCATCCCATTCCAGGGATACCATCCCATCCCAGCTATCCCATCCCAGGGATTCCATCCCATCCCAGGGATCCCATTTCATCTGTTCCCATCCCAGGGATCCCATCCCATCCCAGGGATCCCATCCCATCCCAACCCATCCCATCCCACCCCATCGATCCAATCCCATCCCAACCCATCCCATCCCATGGATCCCATCCCATCCCAGGGATCCCATCCCATCCCATCCCATCCCAGGGATCGCATCCCATCCCATACAATCCCATCCCACCCCATCCCATCCCATTCCATCCCATCCCATCCCATCCCATCCCATCCCATCCCATCCCATCCCAACCCATCCCATCCCATCCCATGCCGTCCCAGGGATCCCATCCCATCCCAGGGATCCCATCAAATCCCTTCCCAGCCCATCCCATCCCTTCCCATCCCATCCCATCCCATCCCATCCCATCCCATCCCATCCCATCCCATCCCATCCCATCCCATCCCATCCCAGGGATCCCATCCCAGGGATCCCATCCCAGGGATCCCATCCCATCACCGGGATCCCATCCCAGGGATTCCATCCCATCCCAGGGATCCCATCCCATACGAGGGATCACATTCCAGGGATCCCATCCCTAGGATCCCATCTCATCCCATCCCAGGGATCCAATCCCATCCCATCTCATCCCAGGGATCCCATAAGATCCCATCAAACGGTTCCCAACCCATCCCAACCCATCCCATCCCAGGGATCCCATCCCAGGGATCCCATCCCATCCCAGGGATCCCATCCCATCCCATCCCATCCCATCCCATCCCATCCCATATCATCCCTGCTATCTCATGCCAGGTATTCCATCTCATCCCAGGGATCCCATCCCAGGGATCCCATCCCCTCCCATCCCTTCACATGCCATCCCATCCCATCCCAGGGATCACATCCCATCCCAGGGATAACATCCCAGGGATCCCATCCCATCCCAGGGATCCAATTCCATTCCATCCCATCCCATCTCATCCCAGGGATCACATCCCATGCCAGGTATCCCATGTCAGAGATCCCATCCCATCTCACGGATGCCATCCCAGGGATTCGATCCCAACCCAGGGATCCCATCCCATCCCAGGAATCCCATTCCAGGGATCCCATCCCATCCCATCCCAGGAATCCCATCCCATCCCATTCCAGGGATTCCATCCCATCCCAGTGAACACATCCCATCCCAGCGATCCCATCCCATCCCAGGGATCCCATCCCATCCCATCCAATACCATCCGAACCCAGCCCAGGGATCCCATCCCAGGGATCCCATTCCATCCCAGCGCAGGGATCCCATCCCATCCCATAGCAGGGATCCCATCCCATCCCATCCCATATCATCCCTGCTATCTCATGCCAGGTATTCCATCCCATCCCAGGGATCCCATCCCAACCAATCCCATCCCAGGGATACCATCCCATCCCATCCCAGGGATCCCATCCCATCCCAGGGATCCCATCCCATCCCATCCCATCCCATCCCATCCCATCCCGTCCCATCCAAGGGATCCCATCCATTCCCAACCCAGGAATCCCATCCCTTCCCTTTCCAGGGATCCCGTCCCATCCCAGGGATCCCAACCCATCCGATCCCAGGGATCCCATCTCATCCCAGCTATCCCATCCCATCCCAGGGATTCCATCCCATCCCAGGGATCCTATTCCATCTGTTCCCATCCCAGGTATCCTATCCCATCCCGTTCCATCCAAGGGATCCAATCCATTCCCAACCCAGGAATCCCATCCCTTCCCTTTCCAGGGATCCCATCCCATTCCAGGGATCCCGTCCCATCCCAGGGATCCAATCCCAGGGATCCCAACCCATACCAGACATCCCATCCCAGGGATCCCATCCCAGAGATCCCATCCCATCCCATACCAGGGATCCCATCCAATCCCAGGTATCCCATCCCATCCCATCCTATCCCATCCCATCCCATCCCATCCCATCCCATCCCATCCCATCCCATCCCATCCCATCCCATCCCATCCCAGGGATCTGCTCCCATCCCAGGGATCCCCTGCCATCCCAGGGATCGCATCCCATCCCATCCCCGGGATCCCTTCCCAGGGATCCCATCCCATCCCAGGGCTCCCATCCCAGGGATTCCATCCCATCCCAGGGATCCCATCCCATACGAGGGATCACATTCCTGGGATCCCAACCCAGGGATCCCATCCCATCCCAGGGATCCCATCCCATCCCATCTCATCCCATCACAACCCATCCCCGGGATCCCTTCCCAGGGATCCCATCCCATCCCAGGGATCCCATCCCAGGGATTCCAACCCATCCCAGGGATCCCATCCCATTCGAGGGATCACATTCCTGTGATCCCAACCCAGGGATCCCATCCCATACCAGGGATCCCAACCCATCCCAGGGATCCCATCCCATCCCAGCTATCCCATCCCATCCCATCCCATCCCATCCCATCCCATCCCATCCCATCCCATCCCAGCGATCCCATCCCATCCCCGGGATCCCATCCCATCCCATCCCATCCTATCCCATCCCATCCCATCCCATCCCATCCCATCCCATCCCATCCCATCCCATCCCATCCCATCCCATCCCATCCCATCCCATCCCATCCCATCCCATCCCATCCCTTCCCATCCCATCCCATCCCATCCCATCCCATCCCATCCCATCCCATCCCAGGGATCCCATCCCATAACAGGGATCCCATCCCATCCCAGCTATCCCATCCCAGGGATTCCATCCCATCCCGGGGATCCCATTTCATCTGTTCCCATCCCAGGGATCCCATACCATCCCAGGGATCCAATCCCATCCCAACCCATCCCATCCCATGGATCCCATCCCATCCCAGGGATCCCATCTCATCCCAGGGATCACATCCCATGCCAGGGATCCCATGTCAGAGATCCCATCCCATCTCACGGATGCCATTCCAGGGATTCGATCCCAACCCAGGGATCCCATCCCATCACAGGAATCCCATTGCAGGGATCCCATCCCATCCCATCCCAGGAATCCCATCCCATCCCATTCCAGGGATTCCATCCCATTCCAGTGAACACATCCCATCCCAGGGATCCCATCCCAGGCATCCCATCCCATCCCATCCGAACTCATCCCAGGTATCCCATCCCAGGGATCCCATCCCATCCCAGCGCAGGGATCCCATCCCATCCCATAGCAGGGATCCCATCCCATCCCATAGCAGGGATCCCATCCCATCCCATGCCATCGCATCCCATCCCATCCCAATCATCCCTGCTATCTCATGCCAGGTATTCCATCCCATCCCAGGGATCCCATCCCAACCAATCCCATCCCAGGGATACCATCCCATCCCATCCCAGGTTTCCCATCCCATTCCAGGGATGCCATCCCATCCCATCCCATCGCAACCCATCCCATCCTATCCCATTCCCATCCCATCCCATCCCATCCCAGGGATCCCATCCAATCCCATCGCAACCCATCCCATCCTATCCTATTCCCATCCCATCCCATCCCATCCCATCCCATCCCAGGGATCCCATCCCATCCCATCTCATCCCAGGGATCCCATGCCATGCCATCCCATCCCATCCCAGGGATCCCATCCCATCCAAACCCATCCCATCCCCTCCCAGTGAACACATCCCATCCCATGGATCCCAACCCATCCCAGGGATCCCATCCCATCCAATCCCATCCGAACCCATCCCAGGTATCCCATCCCAGGGATCCCATCCCATCCCAGCGCAGGGGTCCCATCCCATCCCATAGCAGGGATCCCATCCCATCCCATAGCAGGGATCCCATACCAACTAATCCCATCCCAGGGATCCCATCCCATCCCAGGGATCCCATCCCATCCCATCCGAACCCATCCCATCCTATCCCATTCCCATCCCATCCCATCCCAGGGATCCCATCACAGCCCATCTCATCCCAGGGATCCCATGCCATGCCATCCCATCCCATCCCAGGGATCCCATCCCATCCAAACCCATCCCATCCCATCCCATCCCATCCCATCCCATCCCATCCCAGGGATTCCATTCCATCCCAGGGATCCCATCCCATACGAGGGATCATAATCCAGGGATCCCATCCCTAGGATCCCATCTCATCCCATCCCAGGGATCCAATCCCATCCCATCCCGTCCCAGGGATCCCATCCCATCCCATCCCATCCCAGGGATCGCATCCCATCCCATACAATCCCATCCCACCCCATCCCATCCCATTCCATCCCATCCCATCCCATCCCATCCCATCCCATCCCATCCCATCCCATCCCATCCCAACCCATCCCATCCCATCCCATGCCGTCCCAGGGATCCCATCCCATCCCAGGGATCCCATCAAATCCCTTCCCAGCCCATCCCATCCCTTCCCATCCCATCCCATCCCATCCCATCCCATCCCATCCCATCCCATCCCATCCCATCCCATCCCAGGGATCCCATCCCAGGGATCCCATCCCAGGGATCCCATCCCATCACCGGGATCCCATCCCAGGGATTCCATCCCATCCCAGGGATCCCATCCCATACGAGGGATCACATTCCAGGGATCCCATCCCTAGGATCCCATCTCATCCCATCCCAGGGATCCAATCCCATCCCATCTCATCCCAGGGATCCCATAAGATCCCATCAAACGGTTCCCAACCCATCCCAACCCATCCCATCCCAGGGATCCCATCCCAGGGATCCCATCCCATCCCAGGGATCCCATCCCATCCCATCCCATCCCATCCCATCCCATCCCATCCCATCCCATATCATCCCTGCTATCTCATGCCAGGTATTCCATCTCATCCCAGGGATCCAATCCCAGGGATCCCATCCCCTCCCATCCCTTCACATGCCATCCCATCCCATCCCAGGGATCACATCCCATCCCAGGGATAACATCCCAGGGATCCCATCCCATCCCAGGGATCCAATTCCATTCCATCCCATCCCATCTCATCCCAGGGATCACATCCCATGCCAGGTATCCCATGTCAGAGATCCCATCCCATCTCACGGATGCCATCCCAGGGATTCGATCCCAACCCAGGGATCCCATCCCATCCCAGGAATCCCATTCCAGGGATCCCATCCCATCCCATCCCAGGAATCCCATCCCATCCCATTCCAGGGATTCCATCCCATCCCAGTGAACACATCCCATCCCAGCGATCCCATCCCATCCCAGGGATCCCATCCCATCCCATCCAATACCATCCGAACCCAGCCCAGGGATCCCATCCCAGGGATCCCATTCCATCCCAGCGCAGGGATCCCATCCCATCCCATAGCAGGGATCCCATCCCATCCCATCCCATATCATCCCTGCTATCTCATGCCAGGTATTCCATCCCATCCCAACAAATCCCATCCCAACCAATCCCATCCCAGGGATACCATCCCATCCCATCCCAGGGATCCCATCCCATCCCAGGGATCCCATCCCATCCCATCCCATCCCATCCCATCCCGTCCCATCCAAGGGATCCCATCCATTCCCAACCCAGGAATCCCATCCCTTCCCTTTCCAGGGATCCCGTCCCATCCCAGGGATCCCAACCCATCCGATCCCAGGGATCCCATCTCATCCCAGCTATCCCATCCCATCCCAGGGATTCCATCCCATCCCAGGGATCCTATTCCATCTGTTCCCATCCCAGGTATCCTATCCCATCCCGTTCCATCCAAGGGATCCAATCCATTCCCAACCCAGGAATCCCATCCCTTCCCTTTCCAGGGATCCCATCCCATTCCAGGGATCCCGTCCCATCCCAGGGATCCAATCCCAGGGATCCCAACCCATACCAGACATCCCATCCCAGGGATCCCATCCCAGAGATCCCATCCCATCCCATACCAGGGATCCCATCCAATCCCAGGTATCCCATCCCATCCCATCCTATCCCATCCCATCCCATCCCATCCCATCCCATCCCATCCCATCCCATCCCATCCCAGGGATCTGCTCCCATCCCAGGGATCCCCTGCCATCCCAGGGATCGCATCCCATCCCATCCCCGGGATCCCTTCCCAGGGATCCCATCCCATCCCAGGGCTCCCATCCCAGGGATTCCATCCCATCCCAGGGATCCCATCCCATACGAGGGATCACATTCCTGGGATCCCAACCCAGGGATCCCATCCCATCCCAGGGATCCCATCCCATCCCATCTCATCCCATCACAACCCATCCCCGGGATCCCTTCCCAGGGATCCCATCCCATCCCAGGGATCCCATCCCAGGGATTCCAACCCATCCCAGGGATCCCATCCCATTCGAGGGATCACATTCCTGTGATCCCAACCCAGGGATCCCATCCCATACCAGGGATCCCAACCCATCCCAGGGATCCCATCCCATCCCAGCTATCCCATCCCATCCCATCCCATCCCATCCCATCCCATCCCATCCCATCCCAGCGATCCCATCCCATCCCCGGGATCCCATCCCATCCCATCCCATCCTATCCCATCCCATCCCATCCCATCCCATCCCATCCCATCCCATCCCATCCCATCCCATCCCATCCCATCCCTTCCCATCCCATCCCATCCCATCCCATCCCATCCCATCCCATCCCAGGGATCCCATCCCATCCCATAACAGGGATCCCATCCCATCCCAGCTATCCCATCCCAGGGATTCCATCCCATCCCGGGGATCCCATTTCATCTGTTCCCATCCCAGGGATCCCATACCATCCCAGGGATCCAATCCCATCCCAACCCATCCCATCCCATGGATCCCATCCCATCCCAGGGATCCCATCTCATCCCAGGGATCACATCCCATGCCAGGGATCCCATGTCAGAGATCCCATCCCATCTCACGGATGCCATTCCAGGGATTCGATCCCAACCCAGGGATCCCATCCCATCACAGGAATCCCATTGCAGGGATCCCATCCCATCCCATCCCAGGAATCCCATCCCATCCCATTCCAGGGATTCCATCCCATTCCAGTGAACACATCCCATCCCAGGGATCCCATCCCAGGCATCCCATCCCATCCCATCCGAACTCATCCCAGGTATCCCATCCCAGGGATCCCATCCCATCCCAGCGCAGGGATCCCATCCCATCCCATAGCAGGGATCCCATCCCATCCCATAGCAGGGATCCCATCCCATCCCATGCCATCGCATCCCATCCCATCCCAATCATCCCTGCTATCTCATGCCAGGTATTCCATCCCATCCCAGGGATCCCATCCCAACCAATCCCATCCCAGGGATACCATCCCATCCCATCCCAGGTTTCCCATCCCATTCCAGGGATGCCATCCCATCCCATCCCATCGCAACCCATCCCATCCTATCCCATTCCCATCCCATCCCATCCCATCCCAGGGATCCCATCCAATCCCATCGCAACCCATCCCATCCTATCCTATTCCCATCCCATCCCATCCCATCCCATCCCATCCCAGGGATCCCATCCCATCCCATCTCATCCCAGGGATCCCATGCCATGCCATCCCATCCCATCCCAGGGATCCCATCCCATCCAAACCCATCCCATCCCCTCCCAGTGAACACATCCCATCCCATGGATCCCAACCCATCCCAGGGATCCCATCCCATCCAATCCCATCCGAACCCATCCCAGGTATCCCATCCCAGGGATCCCATCCCATCCCAGCGCAGGGGTCCCATCCCATCCCATAGCAGGGATCCCATCCCATCCCATAGCAGGGATCCCATACCAACTAATCCCATCCCAGGGATCCCATCCCATCCCAGGGATCCCATCCCATCCCATCCGAACCCATCCCATCCTATCCCATTCCCATCCCATCCCATCCCAGGGATCCCATCACAGCCCATCTCATCCCAGGGATCCCATGCCATGCCATCCCATCCCATCCCAGGGATCCCATCCCATCCAAACCCATCCCATCCCATCCCATCCCATCCCATCCCATCCCAGGGATTCCATTCCATCCCAGGGATCCCATCCCATACGAGGGATCATAATCCAGGGATCCCATCCCTAGGATCCCATCTCATCCCATCCCAGGGATCCAATCCCATCCCATCTCATCCCAGGGATCCCATAAGATCCCATTAAACGGTTCCCAACCCATCCCAACCCATCCCATCCCATGGATCCCATCCCAGGGATCCCATCCCAGGGATCCCATACCATCCCAGGGATCCCATCCCATCCCATCCCATCCCGTCCAATCCCATCCCATATCATCCCTGCTATCTCATGCCAGGTATTCCATCTCATCCCAGGGATCCAATCTCATCCCAGGGATCACATCCCATGCCAGGGATCCCACGTCAGAGATCCCATCCCATCTCACGGATGCCATCCCAGGGATTCGATCCCAACCCAGGGATCCCATCCCATCCCAGGAATCCCATTCCAGGGATCCGATCCCATCCAATCCCAGAAATCCCATCCCATTCCAGGGATCCCATCCCATCCCAGTGAACACATCCCATCCCAGGGATCCCATCCCATCCTGGGGATCCCATCCCATCCCATCCATTCCCTTCCGAACCCATCCCAGGTATCCCATCCCAGGGATCCCATCCCATCCCAGCGCACGGATCCCATCCCAACCCATAGCAGGGATCCCATCCCATCCCATAGCAGGGATCCCATCCCATCCCATCCTATCCCATTCCCATCCCATCCCATCCCATCCCATCCCATCCCATCCCAGGGATCCCATCCCAGCCCATCCCATCCCAGGGATCCCATCTCATCCAAACCCATCCCATCCCATCCTATCGCATTCCCATCGCATCCCATCCCATCCAAGGGATCCCATCCATTCCCAAACCAGGAATCCCATCCCTTCCCTTTCCAGGGATCCCATCCCATTCCAGGGATCCCATCCCATCCCAGGGATCCAATCCCAGGGATCCCAACCCATACCAGAGATCCCATCCCATCCCACGGATCCCATCCCATTCCACGGATCCCATACCATCCCTGGGATCCCATCCCAATCCAGGGATCCCATCCCAACCCATCCCTGGGATCCCATCCCATCCCAGGGATCCCATCCCATCCCAGCTATCCCATCCCAGGGATTCCATCCCATCCCGGGGATCCCATTTCATCTGTTCCCATCCCAGGAATCCCATCCCATCCCATCCCAGGGATCCCATCCCATCCCAACCCATCCCATCCCATTCCAGGGATCCAATCCCATCCCAACCCATCCCATCCCAGGGATCCCATCCCATCCCAGGGATCCCATCCCTCCCCATCACATCCCATTCCATCCCATCCCATCCCAACCCATCCCATCCCATCCCATGCCGTCCCAGGGATCCCATCCCAGGGATCCCATCCCAGGGATTCCATTCCATCCCAGGGATCCCATCCCATACGAGGGATCACATTCCAGGGATCCCATCCCTAGGATCCCATCCCATCCCATCCCAGGGATCCAATCCCATCCCATCTCATCCCAGGGATCCCATAAGATACCATCAAACGGTTCCCAACCCATCCCAACCCATCCCATCCCATGGATCCCATCCCAGGGATCCCATCCCAGGGATCCCATCCCATCCCAGGGATCCCATCCCATCCCATCCCATCCCGTCCCATCCCATCCCATCCCATATCATCCCTGCTATCTCATGCCAGGTATTCCATCTCATCCCAGGGATCCAATCCCAGCGATCCCATCCCCTCCCATCCCTTCCCATCCCATCCCAGGGATCACATCCCATCCCAGGGATAACATCCCAGGGATCCCATCCCATCCCAGGGATCCAATTCCATTCCATCCCATCCCATCTCATCCCAGGGATCACATCCCATGCCAGGGATCCCAGGTCAGAGATCCCATCCCATCTCACGGATGCCATCCCAGGGATTCGATCCCAACCCAGGGATCCCATCCCATCCCAGGAATCCCATTCCAGGGATCCCATCCCATCCCATCCCAGGAATCCCATCCCATCCCATTCCAGGGATTCTATCCCAACCCAGTGAACACATCCCATCCCAGGGATCCCATCCCATCCCAGGGATCCCATCCCATCCCATCCAATCCCATCCGAACCCATCCCAGGTATCCCATCCCAGGGATGCCATCCCATCCCAGCGCAGGGATCCCATCCCATCCCATAGCAGGGATCCCATCCCATCCCATAGCAGGGATCCCATCCCATCCCATCCCATCCCATCCCATCCCATCCCAGGGATCCCATCCCAGCCCATCTCATCCCAGGGATCCCATGCCATGCCATCCCATCCAATCCCAGGGATCCCATCCCATCCAAACCCATCGCATCTCATCCCAGTGAACACATCCCATCCCAGGGATCCCATCCCATTCCAGGGATCCCATCCCATCCCACCCCATGGATCCAATCCCATCCCATCCCATTCCATGGAGCCCATCCCATCCCAGGGATCCCATCCCATCCCATCCCATCCCATCCCAGGGATCCAATCCCATCCCATCCCAACCCATCCCATCCTATCCCATTCCCATCCCATCCCATCCCATCCCATCCCAGGGATCCCATCCCATCCAAACCCATCCCATCCCATCCCATCCCATCCCATCCCATCCTATTCCATTCCCATCCTATCCCATCCCATCCCATCCCGTCCCATCCAAGGGATCCCATCCATTCCCAACCCAGGAATCCCATCCCTTCCCTTTCCAGGGATCCCATCCCATCCCAGGGATCCCAACCCATCCCATCCCATCCCAGGGATCCCATCTCATCCCAGCTATCCCATCCCATCCAAGGGATTCCATCCCATCCCAGGGATCCCATCCCATCCAAACCCATCCCATCCCATCCTATCCCATTCCCATCACATCCCATCCCACCCCATCCCATCCAAGGGATCCCATCCATTCCCAACCCAGTAATCCCATCCCTTCCCTTTCCAGCGATCCCATCCCATTCCAGGGATCCCTTCCCATCCCAGGGATCCAATACCAGGGATCCCAACCCATACCAGAGATCCCGTCCCATCCCAGGGATCCCATCCCAATCCAGGGATCCCATCCCATCCCAGGGATCCCATCCCATCCCATCCCTTCTCATCCCATCCCATCCCATCCCATC
This sequence comes from Sturnus vulgaris, assembly GCF_052056855.1. NCBI lineage: Eukaryota > Metazoa > Chordata > Aves > Passeriformes > Sturnidae > Sturnus > Sturnus vulgaris. Next base: position 7,378,085 of record NC_142282.1, on the reverse strand, counting down.
CCATCCCAGGGATCCCATCTCATCCAAACCCATCCCATCCCATCCCATCCCATCCTATCCCATTCCCATCCCATCCCATCCCATCCCATCCAAGGGATCCCATCCATTCCCAAACCAGGAATCCCATCCCTTCCCTTTCCAGGGATCCCATCCCATACCAGAGATCCCATCCCATCCCAGGGATCCCATCCCATCCCACGGATCCCATCCCATTCCACGGATCCCATCCCATCCCAGGGATCCCATCCCAATCCAGGGATCCCATCCCATCCCATCCCAGGGATCCCATCCCATCCCATCCCATCCCATCCTATCCCATCCCATCCCATCCCATCCCAGGGATCCCATCCCATCCCACGGATCCCATCCCATCCCACGGATCCCATCCCATCCCATCCCACGGATCCCATCCCATCCCACGGATCCCATCCCATCCCAGGGATCCCATCCCAATCCAGGGATCCCATCCCATCCCATCCCTGGGATCCCATCCCATCCCACGGATCCCATCCCATCCCAGGGATCCCATCCCAATCCAGGGATCCCATCCCATCCCATCCCATCCCATCCCATCCCATCCCATCCCATCCCATCCCATCCCAGGGATCCCATCCCAGGGATCCCATCCCAGCCCATCTCATCCCAGGGATCCCATGCCATGCCATGCCATGCCATCCCATCCCATCCCATCCCAGGGATCCCATCCCATCCAAACCCATCCCATCCAATCCCAGTGAACACATCCCATCCCAGGGATCCCATCCCATTCCAGGGATCCCATCCCATCCCATCCAATCCCATCTGAACCCATCCCAGGTATCCCATCCCAGGGATCCCATCCCATCCCAGCGCAGGCGTCCCATCCCATCCCATAGCAGGGATCCCATCCCATCCCATCCCAGGGATCCCATCCCATCCCATCCCATCCCATATCATCCCTGCTATCTCATGCCAGGTATTCCATCCCATCCCAGGCATCCCATCCCAACCAATTCCATCCCAAGGATACCATCCCATCCCATCCCAGGGATCCCATCCCATACCATCCCAGGGATCCCATCCCATCCCAGGGATCCCATCCCATCCCATCCCATCCCAACACATCCCATCCTATCCCAACCCGTCCCATCCTATCCCATTCCCATCCCATCCCATCCCATACCATACCATACCATACCATCCCATCCAATCCCATCCCATCCCATCCCAGGGATCCCATCCCAGCCCATCTCATCCCAGGGATCCCATGCCATGCCATCCCATCCCATCCCATCCCATCCCATCCCATCCCATCCCATCCCAGGGATCCCATCCCATCCAAACCCATCCCATCCAAACCCATCCCATCCCATCCCATCCCATCCTATCCCATTCCCATCCCATCCCATCCCATCCCATCCAAGGGATCCCAACCATTCCCAACCCAGGAATCCCATCCCTTCCCTTTCCAGGGATCCCATCCCATTCCAGGGATCCCATCCCATCCCAGGGATCCAATCCCACGGATCCCAACCCATACCAGAGATCCCATCCCATCCCAGGGATCCCATCACATCCCAGGAATCCCATCCCATCCCATCCCACGGATCCCATCCCATCCCAGGGATCCCATCCCAATCCAGGGATCCCATCCCATTCCAGGGATCCCATCCCATCCCGTCCCATCCTATCCCATCACATCCCATCCCATCCTATCCCATCCCATCCCATCCCATCCCATCCCATCCCATCCCATCCCAGGGATCCCAACCCATCCCAGGGATCCCATCCCATCCCAGGGATCCCATCCCATCCCAGCTATCCCATCCCAGGGATTACATCCCATCCCGGGGATCCCATTTCATCAGTTCCCATCCCAGGGATCCCATCCCATCCCATCCCAGGGATCCCATCCCATCCCAACCCATCCCATCCCATTCCAGGGATACCATCCCATCCCAGCTATCCCATCGCAGGGATTCCATCCCATCCCAGGGATCCCATTTCATCTGTTCCCATCCCTGGGATCCCATCCCATCCCACCCCATGGATCCAATCCCATCCCAACCCATCCCATCCCATGGATCCCATCCCATCCCACGGATCCCATCCCATCCCATCCCATCCCATCCCATCCCATCCCATCCCAGGCATCCCATCCCATCCCAGGGATCCCATCCCATCCCATCCCATCCCATCCCAGGGATCGCATCCCATCCCATCCAATCCCATCCCACCCCATCCCATCGCATTCCATCCCATCCCATCCCATCCCAACCCATCCCATCGCATCCCATCCCATGCCGTCCCAGGGATCCCATCCCATCCCAGGGATCCCATCCCTTCCCAGCCCATCCCATCCCTTCCCATCCCATCCCATCCCATCCCATCCCATCCCATCCCAGGGATCCCATCCCAGGGATCCCATCCCAGGGATCCCATCCCCGGGATCCCATCCCAGGGATTCCATCCCATCCCAGGGATCCCATCCCATCCCAGCTATCCCATCGCAGGGATTCCATCCCATCCCAGGGATCCCATTTCATCTGTTCCCATCCCTGGGATCCCATCCCATCCCACCCCATGGATCCAATCCCATCCCAACCCATCCCATTCCATGGATCCCATCCCATCCCAGGGATCCCATGCCATCCCATCCCGTCCCATCCCATCCCATCCCATCCCATCCCAGGGATCGCATCCCATCCCATCCAATCCCATCCCACCCCATCTCATCCCTTCCCAGCCCATCCTATCCCAGGGATCCCATCCCATCCCATCCCATCCCATCCCAGGGATCCCATCCCATCCCATCCCAACCCATCCCATCCTATCCCATTCCCATCCCATCCCATCCCATCCCATCCCATCCCATCCCAGGGATCCCATCCCATCCAAACCCATCCCATCCCATCCCATCCCATCCCATCCCATCCCATCCCATCCTATTCCATTCCCATCCCATCCCATCCCATCCCATCCCATCCCATCCCGTCCCATCCAAGGGATCCCATCCATTCCCAACCCAGGAATCCCATCCCTTCCCTTTCCAGGGATCCCATCCCATCCCAGGGATCCCAACCCATCCCATCTCAGGGATCCCATCTCATCCCAGCTATCCCATCCCATCCAAGGGATTCCATCCCATCCCAGGGATCCCATCCCATCCAAACCCATCCCATCCCATCCCATCCTATCCCATTCCCATCCCATCCCACCCCATCCCATCCAAGGGATCCCATCCATTCCCAACCCAGTAATCCCATCCCTTCCCTTTCCAGCGATCCCATCCCATTCCAGGGATCCCATCCCATCCCAGGGATCCAATACCAGGGATCCCAACCCATACCAGAGATCCCATCCCATCCCAGGGATCCCATCCCAATCCAGGGATCCCATCCCATCCCAGGGATCCCATCCCATCCAAACCCATCTCATCCCATCCCATCCCATCCCATCCCATCCTATCCCATTCCCATCCCATCCCATCCCTTCCCATCCCATCCCATCCCATCCCATCCCAGGGATCCCATCTCATCCAAACCCATCCCATCCCATCCCATCCTATCCCATTCCCATCCCATCCCATCCCATCCAAGGGATCCCATCCATTCCCAAACCAGGAATCCCATCCCTTCCCTCTCCACGGATCCCATCCCATCCCAGGGATCCCATCCCAATCCAGGGATCCCATCCCATCCCATCCCAGGGATCCCATCCCATCCCATCCTATCCCATCCCATCCCATCCCAGGGATCCCAACCCATCCCAGGGATCCCATCCCATCCCAGGGATCCCATCCCATCCCAGCTATCCCATCCCAGGGATTCCATCCCATCCCGGGGATCCCATTTCATCTGTTCCCATCCCAGGGATCCCATCCCAACCCATCCCATCCCATTCCAGGGATACCATCCCATCCCAGCTATCCCATCCCAGGGATTCCATCCCATCCCAGGGATCCCATCCCATCCCAGCTATCCCATCCCAGGGATTCCATCCCATCCCGGGGATCCCATTTCATCTGTTCCCATCCCAGGGATCCCATCCCAACCCATCCCATCCCATTCCAGGGATACCATCCCATCCCAGCTATCCCATCCCAGGGATTCCATCCCATCCCAGGGATCCCATTTCATCTGTTCCCATCCCTGGGATCACATCCCATCCCACCCCATGGATCCAATCCCATCCCAAACCATCCCATCCCAGGGATCCCATCCCATCCCAGGGATCCCATCCCATCCCATCCCATCCCATCCCATCCCATCCCATATCATCCCATCCCATCCCAGGGATCGCATCCCATCCCATCCAATCCCATCCCATCCCATCCCATCCCATCCCATCCCATCCCATCCCATCCCATCCCATCCCATATCATCCCTGCTATCTCATGCCAGGTATTCCATCCCATCCCAGGGATCCCATCCCAACCAATTCCATCCTAGGGATACCATCCCATCCCATCCCAGGGATCCCATCCCATCCCAGGGATCCCATCCCAGGGATCCCATCCCATCCCATCCCATCCCATCCCATCCCATCCCATCCCATCCCATCCTAGGGATCCCATCCATTCCCAACCCAGGAATCCCATCCCTTCCCTTTCCAGCGATCCCATCCCATTCCAGGGATCCCATCCCATCCCAGGGATCCCATCCCATCCCACGGATCCCATCCCATCCCACGGATCCCATCCCATCCCATCCCACGGATCCCATCCCATCCCACGGATCCCATCCCATCCCAGGGATCCCATCCCAATCCAGGGATCCCATCCCATCCCATCCCATCCCATCCCATCCCAGGGATCCCATCCCAGGGATCCCATCCCAGCCCATCTCATCCCAGGGATCCCATGCCATGCCATGCCATGCCATCCCATCCCATCCCATCCCAGGGATCCCATCCCATCCAAACCCATCCCATCCCATCCCAGTGAACACATCCCATCCCAGGGATCCCATCCCATTCCAGGGATCCCATCCCATCCCATCCAATCCCATCTGAACCCATCCCAGGTATCCCATCCCAGGGATCCCATCCCATCCCAGCGCAGGCGTCCCATCCCATCCCATAGCAGGTATCCCATCCCATCCCATCCCAGGGATCCCATCCCATCCCATCCCATCCCATATCATCCCTGCTATCTCATGCCAGGTATTCCATCCCATCCCGGGGATCCCATCCCAACCAATTCCATCCCAAGGATACCATCCCATCCCATCCCAGGGATCCCATCCCATCCCATCCCAGGGATCCCATCCCATCCCAGGGATCCCATCCCATCCCATCCCAACACATCCCATCCTATCCCAACCCGTCCCATCCTATCCCATTCCCATCCCATCCCATACCATACCATACCATACCATCCCATCCAATCCCATCCCATGCCAGGGATCCCATCCCAGCCCATCTCATCCCAGGGATCCCATGCCATGCCATGCCATCCCATCCCATCCCAGGGATCCCATCCCATCCCATCCCATCCCATCCCATCCCATCCCATCCCATCCCATCCCATCCCATCCTATCCCATTCCCATCCCATCCCATCCCATCCCATCCCATCCCATCCCATCCAAGGGATCCCAACCATTCCCAACACAGGAATCCCATCCCTTCCCTTTCCAGGGATCCCATCCCATTCCAGGGATCCCATCCCATCCCAGGGATCCAATCCCAGGGATCCCAACCCATACCAGAGATCCCATCCCATCCCAGGGATCCCATCACATCCCAGGGATCCCATCCCATCCCATCCCACGGATCCCATCCCATCCCACGGATCCCATCCCATCCCAGGGATCCCATCCCAATCCAGGGATCCCATCCCATCCCAGGGATCCCATCCCATCCCGTCCCATCCTATCCCATCACATCCCATCCCATCCTATCCCATCCCATCCCATCCCATCCCATCCCATCCCATCCCATCCCAGGGATCCCAACCCATCCCAGGGATCCCATCCCATCCCAGGGATCCCATCCCATCCCAGCTATCCCATCCCAGGGATTCCATCCCATCCCGGGGATTCCATTTCATCAGTTCCCATACCAGGGATCCCATCCCATCCCAGGGATCCCATCCCATCCCAGCTATCCCATCCCAGGGATTCCATCCCATCCCGGGGATCCCATTTCATCAGTTCCCATCCCAGGGATCCCATCCCATCCCATCCCATCCCATCCCATCCCAGGGATCCCATCCCAGCCCATCTCATCCCAGGGATCCCATGCCATGCCATCCCATCCCATCCCAGGGATCCCATCCCATCCAAACCCATCCCATCCCATCCCAGTGAACACAACCCCATACCAGGGATCCCAAGCCATCCGAGGGATCCCATCCCATCCCATCCAATCCCATCCGAACCCATCCCAGGTATCCCATCCCAGGGATCCCATCCCATCACAGCGCAGGGGTCCCGTCCCATGCCATAGCAGGGATCCCATCCCATCCCATAGCAGGGATCCCATCCCATCCCATCCCATCCCATCCAATCCCATCCCAATCATCCCTGCTATCTCATGCCAGGTATTCCATCCCATCCCAGGGATCCCATCCCAACCAATCCCATCCCAGGGATACCATCCCATCCCATCCCAGGGATCCCATCCCATCCCAGGGATCCCATCCCATCCCATCCCAACCCATCCAATCCTATCCCATTCCCATCCCATCCCATCCCATCCCAGGGATCCCATCCCATCCAAACCCATCCCATCCCATCCCATCCCATCCCATCCCATCCCATCCCATCCCATCCCATCCCATCCCATCCCATCCCATCCTATCCCATTCCCATCCCATCCCATCCCATCCCATCCCGTCCCATCCAAGGGATCCCATCCATTCCCAACCCTGGAATCCCATCCCTTCCCTTCCAAGGGATCCCGTCCCATCCCAGGGATCCCAACCCATCCGATCCCAGGGATCCCATCTCATCCCAGCTATCCCATCCCATCCCAGGGATTCCATCCCATCCCAGGGATCCTATCCCATCCGTTCCCATCCCAGGTATCCTAACCCATCCCGTTCCATCCAAGGGATCCAATCCATTCCCAACCCAGGAATCCCATCCCTTCCCTTTCCAGGGATCCCCTCCCATGCCAGGGATCCCATCCCGTCCCAGGGATCCAATCCCAGGGATCCCAACCCATACCAGAGTTCCCATCCCATCCCAGGGATCCCATCCCAGAGATCCCATCCCATCCCATCCCATCCCACGGATCCCATCCCATCCCATCCCATCGCCGGGATCCCATCCCAGGGATCCCATCCCATCCCAGGGATCCCATCCCAGCCCATCTCATCCCAGGGATCCCATGCCATGCCATCCCATCCCATCCCAGGGATCCCATCCCATCCAAACCCATCCCATCCCATCCCAGTGAACACAACCCCATACCAGGGATCCCAAGCCATCCCAGGGATCCCATCCCATCCCATCCAATCCCATCCGAACCCATCCCAGGTATCCCATCCCAGGGATCCCATCCCATCACAGCGCAGGGGTCCCGTCCCATCCCATAGCAGGGATCCCATCCCATCCCATAGCAGGGATCCCATCCCATCCCATCCCATCCCATCCAATCCCATCCCAATCATCCCTGCTATCTCATGCCAGGTATTCCATCCCATCCCAGGGATCCCATTCCAACCAATCCCATCCCAGGGATACCATCCCATCCCATCCCAGGGATCCCATCCCATTCCAGGGATCCCATCCAATCCCATCCCAGGGGTACCATCCCATCCCATCCCAGGGATCCCATCCCATTCCAGGGATCCCATCCCATCCCATCCCATCGCAACCCATCCCATCCTATCCCATTCCCATCCCATCCCATCCCATCCCATCCCATCCCATCCCAGGGATCCCATCCCAGCCCATCTCATCCCAGGGATCCCATGCCATGCCATCCCATCCCATCCCATCCCATCCCATCCCAGGGATCCCATCCCATCCAAACCCATCCCATCCCATCCCATCCCATCCCAGCGCAGGGATCCCAGGGATCCCATCCCGTCCCAGGGATCCAATCCCAGGGATCCCAACCCATACCAGAGATCCCATCCCATCCCAGGGATCCCATCCCAGAGATCCCATCCCATCCCATCCCACGGATCCCATCCCATCCCAGGGATCCCATCCAATCCCAGGTATCCCATCCCATCCCAGGGATCCCATCCCATCCCATCCCATCCCCGGGATCCCATCCCAGGGATCCCATCCCAATCCAGGGATCCCATCCCATCCCAGGGATCCCATCCCAGGGATCCCATCCCATCCCATCCCATCCCATCCCATCCCATAAAATGCCGTACCATCCCATCCCATCCCATCCCATCCCATCCCAGGGATCGCATCCCATCCCATCCAATCCCATCCCACCCCATCCCATCCCATTCCATTCCATCCCATCCCATCCCATCCCATCCCAACCCATCCCATCCCATCCCATGCCGTCCCAGGGATCCCATCCCATCCCAGGGATCCCATCCCATCCCTTCCCAGCCCATCCCATCCCTTCCCATCCCATTCCATCCCATCCCATCCCATCCCATCCCATCCCATCCCATCCCATCCCATCCCAGGGATCCCATCCCAGGGATTCCATCCCATCCCAGGGATCCCATCCCATACGAGGGGTCACATTCCAGGGATCCCATCCCTAGGATCCCATCTCATCCCATCCCAGGGATCCAATCCCATCCCATCTCATCACAGGGATCCCATAAGATCCCATCAAACGGTTCCCAACCCATCCCAACCCATCCCATCCCATGGATCCCATCCCAGGGATCCCATCCCAGGGATCACATACCATCCCAGGGATCCCATCCCATCCCATCCCATCCCATCCCATCCCATCCCGTCCCATCCCATCCCATCCCAATCATCCCTGCTATCTCATGCCAGGTATTCCATCCCATCCCAGGGATCCCATTCCAACCAATCCCATCCCAGGGATACCATCCCATCCCATCCCAGGGATCCCATCCCATTCCAGGGATCCCATCCCATCCCATCGCAATCCATCCCATCCTATCCCATTCCCATCCCATCCCATCCCATCCCATCCCATCCCAGGGATCCCATCCCAGCCCATCTCATCCCAGGGATCCCATGCCATGCCATCCCATCCCATCCCATCCCATCCCATCCCAGGGTTCCCATCCCATCCCATCCCATTTCATCCCAGGGATCCCATGCCATGCCATCCCATCCCATCCCAGGGATCCCATCCCATCCAAACCCATTCCATCCCATCCCAGTGAACACATCCCATCCCAGGGATCCCAACCCATCCCAGGGATCCCATCCCATCCCATCCAATCCCATCCGAACCCATCCCAGGTATCCCGTCCCAGGGATCCCATCCCATCCCAGCGCAGGGGTCCCATCCCATCCCATAGCAGGGATCCCATCCCATCCCATAGCAGGGATCCCTTCCCATCCCATCCCATCCCAGGGATCCTATCCCATCCCAACCCATCCCATCCCATGCCATCCCATCCCATCCCATCCCAGGGATCCCATCCCATCCCAGGGATCCCATCCCAACCCATCCCATCCTATCCCATTCCCGTCACATCCCATCCCATCCCATCCCATCCCATCCCATCCCAGGGATCCCATCACAGCCCATCTCATCCCAGGGATCCCATGCCATGCCATGCCATCCCATCCCATCCCAGAGATCCCATCCCATCCAAACCCATCCCATCCCATCCCAGGGATTCCATTCCATCCCAGGGACCCCATCCCATACGAGGGATCACATTCCAGGGATCCCATCCCTAGGATCCCATCTCATCCCATCCCAGGGATCCAATCCCATCCCATCTCATCCCAGGGATCCCATAAGATCCCATCAAACCGTTCCCAACCCATCCCAACCCATCCCATCCCATGGATCCCATCCCAGGGATCCCATCCCAGGGATCACATACCATCCCAGGGATCCCATCCCATCCCATCCCATCCCGTCCCATCCCATCCCATCCCAATCATCCCTGCTATCTCATGCCAGGTATTCCATCCCATCCCAGGGATCCCATTCCAACCAATCCCATCCCAGGGATACCATCCCATCCCATCCCAGGGATCCCATCCCATTCCAGGGATCCCATCCCATCCCATCGCAATCCATCCCATCCTATCCCATTCCCATCCCATCCCATCCCATCCCATCCCAGGGATCCCATCCCAGCCCATCTCATCCCAGGGATCCCATGCCATGCCATGCCATCCCATCCCATCCCATCCCAGGGATCCCATCCCATCCAAACCCATCCCATCCCGTCCCATCCCATCCCAGCGCAGGGATCCCAGGGATCCCATCCCATCCCATCCCATCCCATCCCATCCCATCCCAGGGATCCCATCCCAGCCCATCTCATCCCAGGGATCCCATGCCATGCCATGCCATCCCATCCCATCCCATCCCATCCCATCCCATCCCATCCCAGGGTTCCCATCCCATCCAAACCCATCCCATCCCATCCCATTTCATCCCAGGGATCCCATGCCATGCCATCCCATCCCATCCCAGGGATCCCATCCCATCCAAACCCATCCCATCCCATCCCAGTGAACACATCCCATCCCAGGGATCCCAACCCATCCCAGGGATCCCATCCCATCCCATCAAATCCCATCCGAACCCATCCCAGGTATCCCATCCCACGGATCCCATCCCATCCCAGCGCAGGGGTCCCATCCCATCCCATAGCAGGGATCCCATCCCATCCCATAGCAGGGATCCCATCCCATCCCATCCCATCCCAGGGATCCTATCCCATCCCAACCCATCCCATCCCATGCCATCCCATCCCATCCCATCCCAGGGATCCCATCCCATCCCAGGGATCCCATCCCAACCCATCCTATCCTATCCCATTCCCATCACATCTCATCCCATCCCATCCCATCCCATCCCATCCCATCCCATCCCATCCCAGGGATCCCATCACAGCCCATCTCATCCCAGGGATCCCATGCCATGCCATGCCATCCCATCCCATCCCATCCCAGAGATCCCATCCAAACCCATCCCATCCCATCCCAGGGATTCCATTCCATCCCAGGGACCCCATCCCATACGAGGGATCACATTCCAGGGATTCCATCCCTAGGATCCCATCTCATCCCATCCCAGGGATCCAATCCCATCCCATCTCATCCCAGGGATCCCATAAGATCCCATCAAACCGTTCCCAACCCATCCCAACCCATCCCATCCCATGGATCCCATCCCAGGCATCCCATCCTAGGGATCCCATCCCATCCCAGCGCAGGGGTCCCATCCCATCGCATAGCAGGGATCCCATCCCATCCCATAGCAGGGATCCCATCCCATCCCATCCCATCCCATCCCATCCCATCCCATCCCAACCCATATCATCCCTGCTATCTCATGCCAGGTATTCCATCCCATCCCAGGGATCCCATCCCAACCAATTCCATCCCAGGGATACCATCCCATCCCATCGCAGGGATCCCATCCCATCCCAGGGATCCCATCCCAGGGATCCCATCCCAGGGATCCCATCCCAGGGATCCCATCCCAACCCATCCCATCCTATCCCAACCCATCCCATCCTATCCCATTCGAATCCCATCCCATCCCATCCCATCCCATCCCATGATCCCATCCCATCCCATCCCACGGATCCCATCCCATCCCACGGATCCCATCCCATCCCAGGGATCCCATCCCAATCCAGGGATCCCATCCCATCCCATCCCAGGGATCCCATCCCATCCCATCCTATCCCATCCCATCCCATCCCATCCCATCCCAGGGATCCCATCCCAGGGATCCCATCCCAGCCCATCTCATCCCAGGGATCCCATGCCATGCCATCCCATCCCATCCCATCCCAGGGATCCCATCCCATCCAAACCCATCCCATCCCATCCCATCCCAGTGAACACATCCCATCCCAGGGATCCCATCCCATTCCAGGGATCCCATCCCATCCCATCCCATCCCATCCCATCCCATCCCGTCCCATCCCATCCCATCCCAATCATCCCTGCTATCTTATGCCAGGTATTCCATCCCATCCCAGGGATCCCATTCCAACCAATCCCATCCCAGGGATACCATCCCATCCCATCCCAGGGATCCCATCCCATTCCAGGGATCCCATCCCATCCCATCGCAATCCATCCCATCCTATCCCATTCCCATCCCATCCCATCCCATCCCATCCCATCCCATCCCATCCCAGGGATCCCATCCCAGCCCATCTCATCCCAGGGATCCCATGCCATGCCATCCCATCCCATCCCATCCCATCCCATCCCAGGGTTCCCATCCCATCCAAACCCATCCCATCCCATTTCATCCCAGGGATCCCATGCCATGCCATCCCATCCCATCCCAGGGATCCCATCCCATCCAAACCCATTCCATCCCATCCCAGTGAACACATCCCATCCCAGGGATCCCAACCCATCCCAGGGATCCCATCCCATCCCATCCAATCCCATCCGAACCCATCCCAGGTATCCCATCCCAGGGATCCCATCCCATCCCAGCGCAGGGGTCCCATCCCATCCCATAGCAGGCATCCCATCCCATCCCATAGCAGGGATCCCTTCCCATCCCATCCCATCCCAGGGATCCTATCCCATCCCAACCCATCCCATCCCATGCCATCCCATCCCATCCCATCCCAGGGATCCCATCCCATCCCAGGGATCCCATCCCAACCCATCCCATCCTATCCCATTCCCGTCACATCCCATCCCATCCCATCCCATCCCATCCCATCCCATCCCAGGGATCCCATCACAGCCCATCTCATCCCAGGGATCCCATGCCATGCCATGCCATGCCATCCCATCCCAGAGATCCCATCCCATCCAAACCCATCCCATCCCATCCCAGGGATTCCATTCCATCCCAGGGACCCCATCCCATACGAGGGATCACATTCCAGGGATCCCATCCCTAGGATCCCATCTCATCCCATCCCAGGGATCCAATCCCATCCCATCTCATCCCAGGGATCCCATAAGATCCCATCAAACCGTTCCCAACCCATCCCAACCCATCCCATCCCATGGATCCCATCCCAGGGATCCCATCCCAGGGATCACATACCATCCCAGGGATCCCATCCCATCCCATCCCATCCCGTCCCATCCCATCCCATCCCAATCATCCCTGCTATCTCATGCCAGGTATTCCATCCCATCCCAGGGATCCCATTCCAACCAATCCCATCCCAGGGATACCATCCCATCCCATCCCAAGGATCCCATCCCATTCCAGGGATCCCATCCCATCCCATCGCAATCCATCCCATCCTATCCCATTCCCATCCCATCCCATCCCATCCCATCCCAGGGATCCCATCCCAGCCCATCTCATCCCAGGGATCCCATGCCATGCCATGCCATCCCATCCCATCCCATCCCAGGGATCCCATCCCATCCAAACCCATCCCATCCCGTCCCATCCCATCCCAGCGCAGGGATCCCAGGGATCCCATCCCATCCCATCCCATCCCATCCCATCCCAGGGATCCCATCCCAGCCCATCTCATCCCAGGGATCCCATGCCATGCCATGCCATCCCATCCCATGGATCCCATCCCATCCCATCCCATCCCAGGGTTCCCATCCCATCCAAACCCATCCCATCCCATCCCATTTCATCCCAGGGATCCCATGCCATGCCATCCCATCCCATCCCAGGGATCCCATCCCATCCAAACCCATCCCATCCCATCCCAGTGAACACATCCCATCCCAGGGATCCCAACCCATCCCAGGGATCCCATCCCATCCCATCCAATCCCATCCGAACCCATCCCAGGTATCCCATCCCACGGATCCCATCCCATCCCAGCGCAGGGGTCCCATCCCATCCCATAGCAGGGATCCCATCCCATCCCATACCAGAGATCCCATCCCATCCCATCCCATCCCAGGGATCCTATCCCATCCCAACCCATCCCATCCCATGCCATCCCATCCCATCCCATCCCAGGGATCCCATCCCATCCCAGGGATCCCATCCCAACCCATCCCATCCTATCCCATTCCCATCACATCTCATCCCATCCCATCCCATCCCATCCCATCCCATCCCATCCCATCCCAGGGATCCCATCACAGCCCATCTCATCCCAGGGATCCCATGCCATGCCATGCCATCCCATCCCATCCCATCCCAGAGATCCCATCCAAACCCATCCCATCCCATCCCAGGGATTCCATTCCATCCCAGGGACCCCATCCCATACGAGGGATCACATTCCAGGGATTCCATCCCTAGGATCCCATCTCATCCCATCCCAGGGATCCAATCCCATCCCATCTCATCCCAGGGATCCCATAAGATCCCATCAAACCGTTCCCAACCCATCCCAACCCATCCCATCCCATGGATCCCATCCCAGGCATCCCATCCTAGGGATCCCATCCCATCCCAGCGCAGGGGTCCCATCCCATCGCATAGCAGGGATCCCATCCCATCCCATAGCAGGGATCCCATCCCATCCCATCCCATCCCATCCCATCCCATCCCATCCCATCCCATCCCATCCCATATCATCCCTGCTATCTCATGCCAGGTATTCCATCCCATCCCAGGGATCCCATCCCAACCAATTCCATCCCAGGGATACCATCCCATCCCATCGCAGGGATCCCATCCCATCCCAGGGATCCCATCCCAGGGATCCCATCCCAGGGATCCCATCCCAACCCATCCCATCCTATCCCAACCCATCCCATCCTATCCCATTCGAATCCCATCCCATCCCATCCCATCCCATCCCATCCCATCCCATGATCCCATCCCATCCCATCCCACGGATCCCATCCCATCCCACGGATCCCATCCCATCCCAGGGATCCCATCCCAATCCAGGGATCCCATCACATCCCATCCCAGGGATCCCATCCCATCCCATCCTATCCCATCCCATCCCATCCCATCCCATCCCAGGGATCCCATCCCAGGGATCCCATCCCAGCCCATCTCATCCCAGGGATCCCATGCCATGCCATCCCATCCCATCCCATCCCAGGGATCCCATCCCATCCAAACCCATCCCATCCCATCCCAGTGAACACATCCCATCCCAGGGATCCCATCCCATTCCAGGGATCCCATCCCATCCCATCCAATCCCATCCGAACCCATCCCAGGGATCCCATCCCAGGGATCCCATCCCATCCCAGCGCAGGCGTCCCATCCCATCCCATAGCAGGGATCCCATCCCATCCCATCCCAGGGATCCCATCCCATCCCATCCCATCCCATCCCATCCCATCCCATCCCATCCCATATCATGCCTGCTATCTCATGCCAGGTATTCCATCCCATCCCAGGGATCCCATCCCAACCAATTCCATCCCAAGGATACCATCCCAGCCCATCCCAGGGATCCCATCCCATCCCATCCCAGGGATCCCATCCCATCCCAGCGATCCCATCCCATCCCATCCCATCCCAACACATCCCATCCTATCCCAACCCGTCCCATCCTATCCCATTCCCATCCCATCCCATACCATACCATCCCATCCAATCCCATCCCATCCCATCCCAGGGATCCCATCCCAGCCCATCTCATCCCAGGGATCCCATGCCATGCCATGCCATGCCATCCCATCCCATCCCATCCCATCCCAGGGATCCCATCCCATCCAAACCCATCCCATCCCATCCCATCCCATCCCATCCTATCCCATTCCCATCCCATCCCATCCCATACCATCCCATCCCATGCCATCCCATCCCATCCCATCCCATCCAAGGGATCCCAACCATTCCCAACCCAGGAATCCCATCCCTTCCTTTCCAGGGATCCCATCCCATTCCAGGGATCCCATCCCATCCCAGGGATCCAATCCCAGGGATCCCAACCCATACCAGAGATCCCATCCCATCCCAGGGATCCCATCACATCCCAGGGATCCCATCCCATCCCATCCCACGGATCCCATCCCATCCCACGGATCCCATCCCATCCCACGGATCCCATCCCATCCCAGGGATCCCATCCCATCCCATCCCATCCCATCCCATCCCATCCCATCCCATCCCAGGGATCCCATCCCATCCCAGCTATCCCATCGCAGGGATTCCATCCCATCCCAGGGATCCCATTTCATCTGTTCCCATCCCTGGGATCCCATCCCATCCCACCCCATGGATCCAATCCCATCCCAACCCATCCCATTCCATGGAGCCCATCCCATCCCAGGGATCCCATCCCATCCCATCCCATCGCAGGGATCCCATCCCATCCCATCCCAACCCATCCCATCCTATCCCATTCCCATCCCATCCCATCCCATCCCATCCCATCCCATCCCATCCCAGGGATCCCATCCCATCCAAACCCATCCCATCCCATCCCATCCCATCCCATCCTATTCCATTCCCATCCCATCCCATCCCATCCCATCCCGTCCCATCCAAGGGATCCCATCCATTCCCAACCCAGGAATCCCATCCCTTCCCTTTCCAGGGATCCCATCCCATCCCAGGGATCCCAACCCATCCCATCCCATCCCAGGGATCCCATCTCATCCCAGCTATCCCATCCCATCCAAGGGATTCCATCCCATCCCAGGGATCCCATCCCATCCAAACCCATCCCATCCCATCCCATCCTATCCCATTCCCATCCCATCCCACCCCATCCCATCCAAGGGATCCCATCCATTCCCAACCCAGTAATCCCATCCCTTCCCTTTCCAGCGATCCCATCCCATTCCAGGGATCCCATCCCATCCCAGGGATCCAATACCAGGGATCCCAACCCATACCAGAGATCCCATCCCATCCCAGGGATCCCATCCCAATCCAGGGATCCCATCCCATCCCAGGGATCCCATCCCATCCAAACCCATCTCATCCCATCCCATCCCATCCCATCCCATCCTATCCCATTCCCATCCCATCCCATCCCTTCCCATCCCATCCCATCCCATCCCATCCCATCCCAGGGATCCCATCTCATCCAAACCCATCCCATCCCATCCCATCCTATCCCATTCCCATCCCATCCCATCCCATCCAAGGGATCCCATCCATTCCCAAACCAGGAATCCCATCCCTTCCCTTTCCAGCGATCCCATCCCATTCCAGGGATCCCATCCCATCCCAGGGATCCAATACCAGGGATCCCAACCCATACCAGAGATCCCATCCCATCCCAGGGATCCCATCCCAATCCAGGGATCCCATCCCATCCCAGGGATCCCATCCCATCCAAACCCATCTCATCCCATCCCATCCCATCCCATCCTATCCCATTCCCATCCCATCCCATCCCTTCCCATCCCATCCCATCCCATCCCATCCCAGGGATCCCATCTCATCCAAACCCATCCCATCCCATCCCATCCTATCCCATTCCCATCCCATCCCATCCCATCCAAGGGATCCCATCCATTCCCAAACCAGGAATCCCATCCCTTCCCTCTCCACGGATCCCATCCCATCCCAGGGATCCCATCCCAATCCAGGGATCCCATCCCATCCCATCCCAGGGATCCCATCCCATCCCATCCTATCCCATCCCATCCCATCCCAGGGATCCCAACCCATCCCAGGGATCCCATCCCATCCCAGGGATCCCATCCCATCCCAGCTATCCCATCCCAGGGATTCCATCCCATCCCGGGGATCCCATTTCATCTGTTCCCATCCCAGGGATCCCATCCCAACCCATCCCATCCCATTCCAGGGATACCATCCCATCCCAGCTATCCCATCCCAGGGATTCCATCCCATCCCAGGGATCCCATCCCATCCCAGCTATCCCATCCCAGGGATTCCATCCCATCCCGGGGATCCCATTTCATCTGTTCCCATCCCAGGGATCCCATCCCAACCCATCCCATCCCATTCCAGGGATACCATCCCATCCCAGCTATCCCATCCCAGGGATTCCATCCCATCCCAGGGATCCCATTTCATCTGTTCCCATCCCTGGGATCACATCCCATCCCACCCCATGGATCCAATCCCATCCCAAACCATCCCATCCCAGGGATCCCATCCCATCCCAGGGATCCCATCCCATCCCATCCCATCCCATCCCATCCCATATCATCCCATCCCATCCCAGGGATCGCATCCCATCCCATCCAATCCCATCCCATCCCATCCCATCCCATCCCATCCCATCCCATCCCATCCCATCCCATCCCAT